>NC_135325.1:27350498-27656609 GCF_048772815.1 Callospermophilus lateralis | reverse complement strand
GTGGCCAGCGCAGTGTCTGCTGGGTTTGCTTAGGTGCTCAGTTAATGAGTGGAGTGAGATTTCCTTAAATGTCCAGAAACAATCTTCTCGAAGTTTCTGCGGCTCTTTGCTGTGGTGTTCCTGGGTCGGCCCTCCAGCTCAGCTAGCTCTGCTACCTCTGCCTTAGCCTCCGCTTCCTGCCTCCTCAGAGCCTCAAGGCCAGCCAGAGAGAGGGCTGAGGGCCTTCTCAGCCCTACAGAAGAAGCTGACCTTCTAAATCTCCAGGAATATGTCAGAGGTTTTCAAAAGCCCCTATAACCTTCCCCTTCACAAGCTTTACCTCTTCCTATTGTCCCTGTCTCCGTTGACAATATTTCTAGTTTAATTGGAACTTTATAGGTTCCAGAAAACAGCTACTCTTCGGGGAGGTCAGCTGGAAGTCAATCATGGAGACAGGCCTCAGGGCCTAGTTAGGTAGAGAGAGTCAGAGAGATGGTTCTAGCTGAGATCTCTCCATGGTCGCTCTCCTGGGACCGCCTCCGCTCCTGGGCAGCCTGTTCCCTTCTCTCCCTGATGACCGTGTCTGCTGCTTACTCATTCATCTTTTCTACTCTCTTATAACCTCTGATTACCCATGGCCTGCCCCCATTATGACATCTTAGCTCCTGCCCCAAGGTTAACTCATGAGTACCCGGTGTGTCCTAGTTTCATTACCAACTTAGAGAAAACCTTGTCCAGCTGCAGGTAAGGTGGAGATAGATGTTCTATAAAAAACACCTTCCAGAGGCTGTGGGTGACACAAGTTCATTCAGGAGGTGCTGAGGATTGGCAGTGTTTCATTTTGTTTGGTACCAGGGATTGAACTCAAGGACACTGGACCACTGAGTCACATCCCCAGCCCTTTTTTGTATTTTATTTAGAGACAGGGTCTCACTGAGTTGCTTAGGGCCTCACCATTGCTGAGGCTGGCTTTGAACTCATGATCCTCCTGCCTCAGCCTCTTGAGCCGCTGGGATTACAGGCGTGCGTCAGCAGTGTTAAACTGAGTTTAACTCTGGCCTCAAGCTGCCTCTCTAAGTGTGGCCTTTCTCTATCCACAGTGAACTACAGCCTACCTTCATGTGTAAAAAAGACTGTAACCTATTCTTTTTCTTTGGTGATGCTGGGGATGGAACCCAGGATCCCATGCATGCCAGGTAGGTGCTCTTCCACTGAGCTACACCCCCTGCCTATGTAACCCAGTCTTGTCATAAGTAGCTGAGTCTCAGCCAATCACAGGCAGCCAACTGTTCCAGCCACATTCACATAAGACAGACTTGAGCTGTAACCACTTAGACTACCTCTGTACCCTACTTCTATTCTTGTGTGTCACTTCCTTTTGTCTGGCTATAGATATAACCTGCCCATGTGGTGGGATGGAACATTCTGGACCATTTTTGGCCTATACTGCTGCCTAATTCTAGAACTGCAAATGAAGCTAATTAAGGTCTGTAAAACTGGATTTGTTGTAGTTTTCTCTTTTAACAGGAGGCAACATGAAAGGCACATCTATGATTGTCACATGCTATGGCACAGCAGGATACTTAAGAGAAGAGCATCCAAAGCCAAACTGCCCCAACTTGTCAGTGTCCTTGGGTAAGTGAACTTCAAAGGACCTCAGTATTCTTATCTGTAAAATGGGAATAGTGATAATAATTCTACCTACTGCAGGAGGATTAAATGAACGAGTATGTGTAAAGTGCTTAGAACAGTATCAGGCATGTAATAAGTACTCAATAAATTCTAGAAATTATTCTCCATCATTTTTTTGGTGGGGGGAGGGGTACTGGGGATTGGATCCAGAGGTGCTTAACCACCGAACTACATTCCCAGCCCTTTTTATTTTTTAATTTTGAGATAGCATCTTGCTAAGTTGTTGAGGGTCTTCTAAGTTGCAGAGGCCCACGTGCTGAGAAACTAAGGCCCCCGACCCACAGCCAGCACTGCTTGCGGATCACATGAGTCAGCCATCTTGCAAGTGGATCCTCCAGCCCCAAGAATTCAGAGGCTGCAGCCCAGGCTTGATTCAGGCCCTAGTCTGAATCACCCAGATAGCCACTCCCACATTCCTGACTCACAGACCTTGTGAGATAACAAGTGTTAATTATTGTTTTACCCTGCTACATTTTGTTACACAGCTGTAGATAACTGATACACCATCCTATGGGGTCCTCTTTCTGGGCTTTTCTCCTGCCCTTGGCAAGTAGAACGTTGCTAGATTCCAGCTCTTTGGGCTCGTGGACTCTGGAGCAGCCCATGCTGGAACTAGACACAGGCCGGCCCCAGAGACAGATCATTGTAAATATCTTGCAGGCCCAAATGGGAACTGAGCACTTCTACAGAAATCAGAGACTCTTCTGGGTCAGAGTGCTTCTAAAGGGGGTCACTAATCCCATAGAAAACTGGACAGTTGAAGACAGATTTTTTTTTTTTTTTTTTTTTTGTGAGTGGGATGCTCTACCACTAAGCTATATCCCCAGCTCTTTAATTTTTTTTATTTTGAGAGACAAGGTCTCCCTAAATTGTCCAGGTTAGCCTCAAATTTGAGATCCTCCTGCCTCAGCCTCCTGACTCTCTGGGATCACAGATGTATACCAGCACACCTGGCAGTGCTGGGTCTAACCCAGGACCTCACACCTGCTCAGCAAGTGCTTTAACACCAAGCTACAGCCCAGCTCCATAGCTATCGTTTGTTTTAAGGTTCCGTGGCCCTTGGTGTTCATTGGTTCCAAGAAACACACCCCCTGCAGGATGCCAAAATCTGCAGGTACTCAAGTCCCTCCTACAAAATGGCATAGTATTTGCCTATAAGCTACACACATCCTCCCATGGACTTTAAATCCTCTCTAGATGAGTTATAATACTTCATACATTTAAGTGCTGAATCAATAGTTGCTATACTATATTGTTTAGGGAATAATGACAAGAAAATATGTCTGCACATGTTCAGTATAGATGCAAGTGTGTGTGTGTGTGTGTGTGTGTGTGTGTGTGTGTGTGAAAGAGAGAGAGAGAGAGAGAGAGAGAGAGAGAGAGAGAGAGAGAGAGACTGGGGATTAAATCAGGGGACCTTGCATGCTAGGCAAGTGCTCTACCAATGAATCACATCCTCAGAACTTTTTTAAAATTTATTTTGAGATAGGATCTTGCTAAATTGCTGAGGGTCTAAGTTACCAAGGCTGGCCTAAAATTTGGGATCTTCCTGTCTCAGCCTCCCAAGTCCTGGGATTTTAGGTGTGCAACACTGAGGCTGGATGCATTTTTTTTTTTTTTAGAATCTTTTCAATCTGCAGCCAGGCATGGTGGCACATGCCTATAACCCAGTTACTAGAGAGGTTGAGACAGGACGAGCACAGGTTTGAGGCCTGCCTTGGCAATTTAGTGAGATCCTCAGCAATTTAGCAAGACCCTTTCTCAAACTAAAAAAAAAAAAAAATTTAAAAGGGCTGGAGATGTAGCTCCATGGTAAAGCACCCCTGGGTTTCAATCCCTATGATCAAAAAGAAAAGAAAGAACATTTTTAATCTGTGATGAGTTGAATCAATGGATAGAGAATGCACAGATACATGCCAGGTGCCATGGCGCATGCCTGTAATCCCAGAGGCTCAGGAGGCTAAGGCAGGAGGTTCCCAAGTTCAAGGCCAGTTTAGCAATTTAGTGAGGCTCTAAGCAACTCATTGAGACCCTGTCTCTAAATAAAAAATAAAAAGGGCTAGGGATGTGATTTAGAGATTAAGCATCCTTGGGTTTAATTCCCAGTACCAAAAAAAAAAAAAAAAAGCAGAGATACAAAAATCCAACTGTATGTCTGTTATTTTATACATGTGCATGCAAAATGAGAATTGCTGTTGTTTTTCTTTTCTTTTTGGTATGTGTGTTTTTTGTTGTTGTTGTTGTTTTGTTTTGTTTTGTGGTGCTGGGGATGGAACCCCAGGCCTCATGCATGCTAGGCAAGTGCTCTACCACTGAGCTATACACCAGGACCCTGTATTTTTTAATTTTAATGTAAATGTGATAGCTATGTAATATACACACGAAAAAGACACACATTACACATGCACAGCTCGATCACTTTTCACGAAGTGAGCCCAGCTCAAAAAAGAGAATGTGATCAAGGAAGCGCCTCCTGTGCCCTTCAGGACACCACCTCCCATGCATTTTTATTAGTTGATGATGATTTTTTTTTACTTTATTTATTTATTTGTATGTGGTGCTGAGAATTGAACCCAGTGCCTCACACATGCTAGGCAAGTGCTCTACCACTGAGCCACAGCCCCAGCCCCTAAGCATGCATTTTTTGTATGCACATATTTTACATTTTACATTAGTGGTATTGGGTGATATATTTTATCCTCTTTCCTTACCTATTTTTCACCAAGGACTGAATTATTCAGGTCTATTTCATTAATATGTGTACATATAATCCGTGGCTTCTGATTGCTCCATGGGCAATAGGCACCCACCACACTGAACCTATGCACAGTCCCTGAGGTGGACACCCAGATCCCCTGGGGATCCCTGCCTCCACTGTGCACACCGCAGTGACCATTTCTGTACATTCCACCTGGAGCATGGATACAGGTTGCACAGAAAAGCACCACCACAAACAGCCTCTGACACCTGTATCCTGTGGTCCCCTGCATGCTAGGTTGGCTCTAGACTAGCATCCAGAAACTTCTATTTAGAGAGGGTTCCCCCCATTTCTAGAACTGATAAAAGTGGCTCGCTTTGCCTCAATTGTTTGCACAAACAATATGGTTCACGCAGGACACCTGCTTTCCTTCTGAGAGTGTGGTATGTGCTGGGCAGAGAGTGCCTACTGAAAACCTGGACACCAGCTAATGAGTTTTCCTGGAAGACAACATGGCACAAGTGTTGTCACAACTCATTTGTTGCTGGGGAAATGAAACATGTCCTGTTGACTCCACTGGGGGAGGACGCTTGGAAACTTGAGCCGGGTCTCTCTTGGACTTTGCTCCATGTACCTCTTCCCTCTGCTGATTTTGCTTTGGATCTTTTTGGTGTGACATGTCATAGCTATAAGTCCGACTTTATGCTGAGTCCTGGGAGGCCTGCTAGTGAACCATCAAATCAGAGGATAGGAGCCAGCAGAGTGGCACGCACCTATAAGCTCAGCGACTCAGGAGGCTGAGACAGGAGGATGCCAAGTTCAAGGCCAGCCTCGGTAACTTAGCAAGACTCTGTCTCAAAATAAAATAAAAAGGCCTGGGGTTGTAGGTTACTGGTCGAGCACTCACTTAGCATTTAGGAGGCCCCAAGTTGGATTCTCCAGCATTGAAAAACAGGCACAATGTTTGGTGTCTTATTGGATTTTAGAGACAACATACCGCTGCATCTGCGGGGCTTCTTTGACACAATAGCCCAGCAACCCACACCTGGCCAATTCTGAGCAAAAGACAGCTTTGCAACTGTCAAGGCTCAGTACCAGTTTCTCTGCCACTTGGGCTGGGGCTACTGGAAAAGTTACTGGCAAGGGGGGACACTGTATGAAGCAGCATCCACAAGGTAATAAGAAAATCAAGCACAGATTTGCAGAGTATGAGGCAAGGTGTGGCCTCTTCTATGGCCAGTTGTCCTCTTCCCTCTGGATGCGTGAACTTGGAACATCTTCAAAATTTGGTTCATACCACATGTGATGGAGTCTGTAATCCCAGTGACCGAGGCTGAGCAGGAGGATGGCAAGTTCAAGGCCAGCCTTGGCAATTTTATGAGACCCTGTCTCAAAATGAAAAATTAAATGGCTGGAGAGACAACTCAGAGGTAGAGCCCATGGGGTTCAATTCCCAATACCAAATAAACAAATAAATACTTGGTTCACCACATACTTTTGGGACCTTTCTGTAGGTAACTAGATCCTACATTCTGTGGCCTCAAGTTTCTCGGACTAAATTTGTGCTTTATTAATAAGGACTCATCACAATTTGCCTTTTAAGTGATCTACTTGTGCTGACTTTGTCTCCCAACTGGTTTTGTGACATTAAGTTAGCTAATATCTCGAAAAATGAGAATAACACCTTGTATTCAAGGGTGCTTTACCACTGGGCCACATCCCCAACCCTTTTTATTTTTTGAGACAGGATCTCACTAAGTTGCTGAGGCTGGCCTCAAACTTGCAATCCTCCTGCCTCAGATCTCCCAAATTGCTGAGATTACAAGTATGTGCCACCACACCTTCAGTATTGGTTTGAAATAGTATACAAAGTGCTCAGCACACTGGTTGTTATTATTATTATTATTATTTAAAACTAGGTTGTTAGGAAAACAATATGAAAGTTTGTAAAAAAAATTAAACAGAGAATTGCCATATGAGATCTGGTGATGTAACTCTGTGGTGGAACATCTGCTTAGCATGGATTCAATTCCAGCACTACCCCAAAAAGAAAAACAAATTACCATATGGTCCAGTAATTCCATTTCTGGGTATGTACTCAAAGGAACGGAAAGCAAGAACTCCAACAGATATCTGCACATCCCCGTGCTCATAGTAATATTATTCACAGTAGGAAAAGGGTAGAAGCAACCCAGGTATCCATCAGTGAATGAATGGATAAACAAAATATCGTATGTACATACAATGGAATATTATTCAGCCCTTAAAAGAAAGGAAATTCTTTTTTTTTTTTTTTTGGTATCGGGGATTGAACTCAGGGGCGCTTACCCACTGAGCCCCATCCCCAGCCCTATTTTGAATTTTATTTAGAGACAGGATCTCACTGAGTTGCTTAGGGCCTCTCTAAGTTGCTGAGGCTGGCTTTGATCTTCTTGCCTTGGCCTCCCAAGCCTCTGGGATTACAAGTGTGCAAAGGAAGGAAATTCTGAAATATACTACAACATGGATGAACCAGGAAGATATTATGCTAAAAAAACATAAGTCAGTCACAAAAAGACAAATATGATATGATTCTATAAGACAACTAGAATAAGCAAATTCATAAAGACAGGAGGTAGGATGGTGTTGGCCAGAGGCTGGCAGTGAGGGAAATGGGGAGTTAGGGCTGAATGGATACAGAATTCCAGCTTGGGAGGATGAAAATATCCTGGAAGTGGATGGTGGTGATGGTTGTATAATAATGTGAATGTGCTTTGTTAAAAGACAAAAAAAAAAAAAAATGACAACACATCTAATTTTGCAGACCTTAATTGGTTTTATTTGCAGTTCTAGAGTCAGACAGAAGTATGGACCAAAAATGGTTTAGAGCCTGGTGCAGTGGCCTACGCCTATAATCCCAGAGACTCAGGAGGCTGAGGCAGGAGGATTGCAAGTTCAAAGCCAGCCTCAGCAACTTATCAAGACCCTAAAGCTACTCAGTGAGATCCTGTCTCTAAATAAAAAAATAAATAAAAGGTTTGGGGATATGGCTCAGTGGTTAAATGCCCCTGGATTCAATCTCTGGTACAAAAAAAAAAAAGGTTTAGAATGCTCCATCCTCTATCCCATCACATGGTCAGGTTATATTTATAGTCAGACAAAAGGAAGTATTATGGGCTGGGGTTGTAGCTCAGTGGTAGAGCACTTGCCTAGCATGTGTGAGGCACTGGGTTCAATCCTCAGCGCCATATAAAAATAAATAAAATAAAGGTCCATTGATAACTAAAAGTAATAATAATACCAAAAAAAAATGAAGTGTTATAGTTTGGAAATCAGGTGTCCCCCAAAAGCTCCTGTATTAATCCAGGAATATTCGGAGGTAAGATGATTGGATTATGGGACCCTTAACCTAACCAGTTCATTCTACTTTGAATCTACTCACTGGGTGGTAGTTGTAGGCAGAAGGGGCTTGGCTGGAGGAGGTGGGTCACTGCATGAGTTCCCTGGAAGAGTCCATGTTTCCTGTGACCCCTTCCCTCTTTCTTTCTGCTTCCTGGCTATTGAGATTTGAGCAGCTGTCCTCCACCACCCACTCTGGCCATGATGTCCTGCCTCAGCTTGGGCCCAGAGCAATGAAGTCGGCCAACCATGGACTGAACATCTGAGATCATGAACTCAAATAAAGTTTTCCACTTCTCAGTCTTTCTTGTCAGGTATTTTGGTCACAGAGACAGAAAGCTGACCAATACAGGAAGTGATGTAGAGGAAAAAATGGAAGCAAGGTAGAGCCACAGCCTGTTGATTACAGGTCCAGTCTGCCTTATTCAAATGTGGTTTGAACTTTGGCTGCTTGTGGTTGGCTGAGACACCATCACTTGTTGCAAGAGCAAGTTGCATTCTGCTTAGACATCAAGTTAGGCTGCAGCTTACTACATAAGGAGAACCCTTTATGCCACATTTAAAATATGTCACAGGCTATTTTAGGTCAAACTTAATACCACTACATGGTACACTTAAAAAGGGTGAAAATATTCAAGTTTATGTTATGTATATTTTACTGAGACTAAAGAGGGGGCTCTAATGCTCCCCAAAAGGGATGACTTCTTTATTTTTCTTTTCCCATCTTTGACAGTCAGGGCTGCCCCCAGATGCTCCACAGCTGCTCAGAATCGTTTGCTTTGACCACAGTAGCTTTGGTCTCAGGATGTTCCAGATGACTCTGCCCCCACCCCCAGCCTCTCCGGATGACTCCACCCTCTGCAGCCTCTTCAGCTGTCCCCAATCAGGTTCATAAGAAGCCTCTCTAGGCCCTGGGGCTGTGGCTCAGTGGTAGAGCTTTTGCCTAGCATGTGTGAGACCCTGGGTTTGATCCTCAGCACCACATTTAAAAAAAAATAAAACAAAATAAAGGTATTGTGTCCATTTACAACTGAGGAAAAAAAAGCTTTTTAAAAAAAAATAAGAAGCAGCAACCCCTCTACCTACCCACCCATAGCTAGGCAGAAAGTCTGCAACTAGCTGGCAGGACACTGCCACATGTGTGAGCCACCTTTTATCTGCACGTCTGTTTTTTCCACGCCCCAACACATCAATCAGTGGCCTGCTCCTCCTTATGCTGCAGCATGATGCTAACAAAGCCTCTCACACAGGGATTTAATTTTGCCTGTTTTTTGTTGTTGCTGTTGTTGTTTTTGGTAACAGGGATTGAACTCAGGGGCACTCAACCACTGAGCCCCATCCCCAGCCCTTTTGGTATTTTATTTAGAGACAGGGTCTCACTGAGTTGCTCAGTGCCTCACTAAGTTGCTGAGGCTGGTTTTGAACTCGAGATCCTCCTGCCTCAGCCTCCTGAGCCGCTGGGATTACAGGTGTGGACCACCACGCCAGGCTGTGATTTCTATCTTGAGTAGGCTGAGCTGGTTGTGCTGAGGGCTGGTTATCTGAGCGTGGCTAGGTAACAGAGAACAGTAGGGAACAAGAAGAGCTGCTGGGAGCCACTAGAATGGACTGTTTGAAGAATTCTAGAAAGTTCCAGTAACTGCTGGTTTCAGCTTCCTGGAAAGCAGCAAGGAGGGCTGCTGACACCAAGAGCTGCCGGCATTCAAAGCTCAGAGTTGCTAACGCTAAGGGAGCTGCACTTTGCCCGTTGGTGATTTCTATCTGAACTGAGCAAAAGCCCCCTCAGCCAATTGGTAACATCATCACAAAAAGGATGTGAATTAAATGAAATTGAGATTGTGTGTGTGGGGCGGGGGTGCTGGGGATTGAACCCAGGGCCTTGTGCATGTGAGGCAAGCACTCTGCCAACTGAGCCATATCCCCAGCCCCTGAGATTTTTTTCTAAATTCTTACCTTTCTAAGACTAGCAAGTACATCTTCTATTTCTTTGGTGTCTATTAATTAAAAATATCCTTGGGATACTAACAACAACATGATACTGAAGAAGTGGAACGTGTGTACACAGAACTCATATTCAGATAAGTCTATATCTCTCTATAGTGTTTGCAAAAATGTATAGACACAGGGCCTGATGAGCAGTGACCAGAATTTACATGGGGATAGATGCCTTTTGCTATCACCTCTAGAGCAAATTTTTTTGGGAGGAGGGGGTACTGAGGATTGAACCCAGGGGCGTTTAACCACTGAGCCCCATCCCCAGCCCTATTTTGTATTTTATTTAGAAACAGGGTCTCCCTGAGTAGCTTAGGGCCTCACTGTTGCTGAGGCTGGCTTTGTACTCAGGATCCTCCTGCCTCAGCCTCCTGTGCTGCTGGGATTATAGGATGGGCCACTGCACCCAGCCTTAGAGCAAATTTTATAGGTTATCTGAAGGGTCAGGTGGTTTTCTATTCAGCTTCTCTCCCTATCTGCGGTAGTGAGCCTTTAAGATGACCCTCCAGTGATCTCTGTTTCCCTGAATTCATGCCTTTGTATCATCGCCTCCTGTTGAGAGTGCACTGAACTTGATGAGAAGCCAGACACAACGGTAGTGACCTGGAGAGTCGGCCATGAGGGAGTGGAGCTGGGGGGTGGCTCGGTAGTGGGGAGCCCGCACAGTGTGAATGAAACCCTGGGCTCGACCCCTGGTGATGGGGAAAAAACCAACAGTGGCTCATCTCCCCGTCCGTATCTCTCAGTCTCTCTCTGTGTGTCATTTCTCCCACTGGGGGAAGACTTATCCTAAGCCCACATGGTAAGGAACTGAGACCTCCTGCCAACAGCCACAGCTTTGATGTTGGAGGTGGATCCTGTAGCCCCAGTAGAGTCTTCAGCAGCTTGACTACAACTTTCCCCATGTGACCCCCTAAGCCAGAAGCATCCAGAGCCTAACCCTTAAAAATGATGTGAGGGGCTGGAGTTGTGGCTCAGTGGTAGAGCGCTTGCCTAGCATGCATGAGGCACTGCATTTGATCCTCAGCACCATATTAATGTAAAATAAAAATATTGTGTCCACCTAAAACTTAAGAATAAACATTTTTTTAAAATGATGTGAAAAAGCTGGGCGCCATGGTGCATGCCTATAATTGCAGCAGCTTGGGAGGCCGAGGCAGGAGAATCTCGAGTTCAAAGCCAGCCTCAGCAAAAGTGAGGCGCTAAGCAACTCAGTGAGACCCTGTCTCTAAATAAAATACAAAACAGGGCTGGGGATGGGGCTCAGTGGTCGAGTGCCCCTGAGTTCAATTGATGGTATCAAAAAAAAAAAATGTCTGGGATGATGAGTGTAGATTTTATACAAATACTATGCCATGTTATATAAGGGGCTTGAGCATTCTGAGATTTTAGGATCTGCACAGGGCCTGGAACCAGTCTCCCAGAGATACCAAGAAGTGACTGTCCATTTCCAGCTCTTTTGTTCTTGTTCTTAGGTTGAGGGAGGATGCTGCAGAGAGCGTGGGGACTAAGTGAAGGCAACCCCTGCCAACAGCATGATGATCATGACCTCCAGAGAAATAAGACGCCATGAGCATTGGCCGTTGTTCCTGAAACAGGGCCATGCCGCAGAACCAGAAGGAGCCGCGCTGCCAGGGGAGGACACACAGCCCTCAGAATGGTTCCATGGAGGCCAGGCTCCAGGGCCTGCCAGAACCTACCAGAGAAGAAGTCAAAGATGATTTTTGCTGGGCTGGGGCTGGGGCTTAGTTGTGCAGCACTCGTCTAGCCTGCGTGAGGCACTGGGTCTGATCCTCAGCACCACATAAAGCAAAATAAAGATACTGTGTCTACTTACAACTAAAAATATACATATAAAGCCTGCTTTTGCCAGGTTGGGTACAACTGAAATCAGAAATGCCGGGATCTCTAGTTTCCAGGATTCAATAAATATTATTTTCTCTTTTCTCAAAGAAAAAACAGCTGATTCTAGTTTACTCAAGGTCTAAAATAAACTTTTCCCTTAATTGGATGATGTTGTGTATTGTGTACACTAAATGAGAGAAGGGTTGGGGAAATATAAACAGGATATTCTTACCATAAAAGTCAAATGAATTGCTAAGTGAAAGGAACTAAACTGAAAAGGGTACATGGTCTGAGTTCAACGGTATGACATTTTGGAAAAGGAAAGACTATGGAGATCATTTTGGTGGGGAGGGGAGTGGGTACCAGGGATTGAACTCAGGGGCACTCGACCACTGAGCCACATCCCCAGCCCTACTTTGTATTTTATTTAGAGACAGGGTCTCACTGAGTTGCTTAGAGCCTCGCCATTGCTGAGACTGGCTTTGAACTCGAGATCCTCCTGCCTCAGCCTCTTGAGCTGCTGGGATTACAGGCAGGCACCACCACACCTGGCTCTTTTTTTTTTTTTTTTTTAATCAGTGGTTGCCAGGGGTCAGAGAGAGGGGAGAGATAAATAGGCTAGGCATAGGGATTTTGAGGAGAGTGAAACTCCTCTGTATGCATCACAAATCCATCAAATATACACTACCAAGAGCAAACCCTAATATAAACAATAGACCTGGGGTTCAATGATGTGTCAATGCAAATCCACTGATGGTAATCAATGTACCATTCGGGTGGAGGGTGTCGACAGCTGGGGAGGCCGTGGGGGGGCGCTGGGAGCATGTGGGAGATCTGTATACCTGCTGTTCCATTTTGCTGTGAATCCAAAACTGTTCTAAAAAATAGAGTGGAGGGGCTGGGGTTGTGGCTCAGTGGTAGAGTGCTCACCTCGCACCTGTAAGGCCCTGGGTTCAATGCTCAGCACCACATAAAAATAATAAATAAAATAAAGTTTTTTAAAAAAATAGAGTGAAAAGGAAAATGATAAGCTAAGCTTGGCTTTGACGGCACATAATTTAGAAGTCACAGATATTTCAAGCCCACTTAACCTCAGAAAGAAGTTAGAGATCACAGGTGCTTTGTGAACCAGAAGACAGAAAATCACTATGGATGATGGGAGGATGTTGGAGCGGGGCCTCAGCAAAGTCTGGACTCCTTCCCTGGGCCAGCATCTCTTTATTCTCATATTCTTCTCTTTTCTTCCCCCCAACTGTTCCCTCTGCCTCCTCAGGCCTTTAGCTTCCCACAGCGCCCCTATTTACATGGAACAATTTGTTTTTCCTTCAGTGTTTATTCTTTTCTGGACCAACCCTATTTTCTACAACAAGCATATATTTTTATTATCTAAATACAGCGAGGGGCACCTGTGAATCCCAGCACTTGGAAGGCTGAGGCAGGAGGGTCTCTCGAGCCCACAGGTGGCCGACCAGCGTGTGCAACAGAGTGAGATCCTTAGTGAAGTTGTTCGGCCAGCCTGGCTTTCTCTGATTTGAGACTCCTTGTAACTGGGCACATTTTGGAGGACCTCTGAGTTATCACAAGGTTATCTGGTCAGATCCAGCCAGCTCATTCTGCCCTGGTAATAGAATTTCCTCACAGCCATATTGACTGCTTGGAGTGACAACACAGAAAACCAACACAGAACATGTTTGACTCTTAGATACTGTTTCCCCATCCTCTATCCCAGTCAGTATCTTGGGGGCAAAGGTGTGTGCCCAGTCCCACAACTGTGGCCCTGAGAAAAGGGGTGCTGGGCCCTGGCACCAAGGAAGAGGCCTGGAGCTCACCATCAGGGGGAGTCGGTGGGCACCCAGGCTGCTGGGAGGGTGTGGGCTGGGGGCTCTCAGGTTGGCCTAGTTTTGTGACCCCCCAGCCAACTCTGAGCAGGGATGCCAGGGTAGCTTCCAGCTGAGCGCTGGCCCACTGTCCCGGCTGACTCCCAGCCCCTGCAGCCTGTGCTTAGGAGCCGTGGAGGAAGTTCACCGCCAACTGACCTGCAGTCGCCCTCTTATGTAACCAACAGCGACCGTGGGGATGTGTGCATTCCGCCAGTTTTCTGTCTTTTCTTTCTTTCTTTCTTTCTTTCTTTCTTTCTTTCTTTCTTTCTTTCTTTCTTTCTTTCTTTCTTTCCTTTCTTTCTTTCTTTCTTTCTTTTATTTTTCCCTGTTGCAGTAGGTTTTTTAATTTATTTTTTAATTAATAAGTGCAGAAAATATAAAGGAAGCCACAGCCCCCGCGCTGCTCTGCCCTGCGAGCTGCGGGCTCATTTTCCTGCAGCCTGGCAGCCAACCGGACAGACGGGCCCTGGGGAGGGGGCCGGGACACGGGGTGCCAGCCATCCTGAGCTGCAGAGGCGACAGACCAATGCGACTCCTTCCTTTCCGTCCCTGCCTGGAGCCCTGCGTCCCCTCCCTTCCTTGCCCTCTCCCCCGGCGGGTTCTGGGCGACCTTGCAAGGAAAGGACTTCAGAGGGTGGCTTCGAGGCCCGAGAACTCGCATCGATCATTGCAAACGTCGCTTAAAAAGCGGGTGCAGGCTCCACCAGGCGGTGGAAACTTGGGTGGCACTCGTAGAGAAGCGACAGCGCTCCCGATCTCGCAGCCAGCCGGGGACGCCCAGGCGCCTGCCTCGTTGGAAGCGCGCTCCTGGGCTTCAGGGGTGCAGGCGGGGACACCCTGGCTTTCACAAGAGTGTTTACAATGGGCCATGATCTAAGCTCAGAGGGGACTCAAAGGGGCAAGCGGCCCCCTCCCATAAGGCCACAGGCGAGCAGGAAGGGTGAGCCTTAAATCTGGTTACAGAAGCCTTCTGTCCCCTCCTGGAGGGATGTCCCTTCCCTGGAGAGGTGGAACTGGTTTGTGATTCTGCCTGACCTGCCTTTGCCGTGGTGGCAAGGTAGAAGGGCCTTGTCGCTCCTCTCAGCTCCCACGTCTGCCACCTTCAAGCAAGCTGGTCTGGGCCTTAGTTTGCACAGTGACCAACGTGAACAGCTGCACAGGGAGCTCCCGCCCTGATGGAGCAGAAGCACCTGGGGAGACCTTCCTGGATAGGGGCAGGCGGGGCTCCCCATGTCATTCCCCAGAAAAAATGTATATAAATGTCCATATTTGCACAGCTCAGGGTTGGGTGAGCAGAAGGGCATTTGGGAGGTCAAAAGTGGACCTGGTGGAGGAAGATGGGCTTGCTTTCTGCACCAGTCGCAAGCATGTACAGAAAATGCACTCAACCAGAAAAGGCGTCAGGAGCAAGTGTGCAGGTAAATTTCCTAATAAAATCTCTCCAACCTCCCCCCTCCCCCACTTTGTTCAACTCTTTGTTATGGAAAATTTCAAAAAATGATAAAAGCAGATGACTAGATAATGAATCCTCGGCGTCAGCAATGACCAGTGTAGGGCCCATTTTGTTCTGTCTCTGTCCCTCCCCACTCCCTGTCCTGGTCAACCCTCTGGAGGAGCTGGGATTATAGGTGTGCACCACCTGCGCCCAACATCCTTTCCTTCTATTTTTTTTTTGGTACTGGGGACTGAACTCAAGGGTATTTAAGCACTTAATCACTGAGCCACATCCTCACATCCCCAGCCCTTTTTTGTGTGTTTTATTTACAGACAGGGTCTCACCAAGTTCCTTAGGGCCTCGCTAAATTGCTGAGGCTGGCCTCAAACTCACAATCCTCCTGCCTCAGCCTCCCAAGCTGCTGGGGTTTCAGATGTGCATCCCTGCTCCCAGCCTCTTCTTGTTTTAATGATAGATTGAGGTTCTGTTTTAGTTAACCTTTGCTGTGTTACAAACTGTTAGCAGAAAGAGATTGGGCTGGATGCAAGCTTCATGGGTCATTTCCGCCTTTATTCAGGAGCGGGACTATAGCTACAGGATGGACCCACTTTCCCGGTGGGAAATGAGCCACTGAACAAAGGAGGGGACTGGGCTTATACAGATTGTGGGTGATTGAGTGAGCATGTCAGTCTGGGTACTCAGGAATTTGGGTCTTTGGCTTGGGGGTGAGTAAGCCGGGGTTTATTTTGGAGGCGGTCATCTTGCCTAGGTTTCATGAAGCACGTTCTCCTGGCCTGCGGCCAGCATCTGGGAAGGATTTATCTCGAAAGAGACGACAGCTATCAATGTATGGCTTTCTTTTTCACTTTCTTCTCCCAGGCCTCACTATTCTGGGGTTTTTCATTTTCCATATCCAATACAAACCAACCCCAGAACATAATCGCCCCGAATCATAGTTTTTCTTATTTCCCACCATTATGGGGAGCAGCCATCCTGGCTTCCTTTTGTCTGGGCTGACTGCAGAGCTGGGGACTCAAACCCAGGGCCTCTGGCCGGCTAGGAAGGCTCTCTACCACCAAGCTGCATCCTCAGCCGAGGTGTGCCAGCTACTGCAGGGCTGCGGCCGGCACCCACCACTCTCCCCTCCACCACAGCCACCCCCAGAAGGCTCCATAGGCTTCTGTATAGAGCAACCAGCTTCCTCCAAGAGAAGCCAGACGGAAGCCTCAAGCTTCCTGATGCGTAGGAGTCCCTTCTATTTGAGCAAAGCAAGTCACAAAACCAAGCCAGCCTGGGGTGGAGGTGGGGAGAGAACAAGACCCCCAGTTCTGGATGGGGAGGAACCAAGGGCAGAGACACTTTGCAAAGTGATGCGCATGCTAGGACGAAAGGATTTGTGGCCTTTTAATAATTGGCTGCAGTTTGTGTCCCATGAATGTCCCTTTTAATTAATTTATTTATTTTTATTTATCTATTTTTGTGGTGCTGGGGATTGAACCCAGGGCCTTGTGCATGTGAGGCAAGCACTCTACCAACCAAGCTATATCCCCAGCCCACTCAGCATCTTTTCATTTTTATTTTGAGACAGGGCCTCACTAAATTGCTGAGGCTGGCCTCCAATTTGTGATCCTCCTGCCTCAGCCTCCAGAGTTGCTGGGATTGATTACAAGCAAGTGCCACCACATCTGGTTGTAAGGCCATTTTCTTACTGTTACATCTGTCATATAGGTGATCTGGTGGTGCGAAGCTATGACCATTATTATTCATTTTCTTTTTTCTTTTTCAAAAGATATTTGAAATATAACTTTATTCTGATTCTAATTAAAACAGAATGAAAATGGTATTAACAGACAAGATTTCACAGGGTGTGGTGGTACACTCCTGTAATCCCAGTGACTCAGAAGGCTGAGACAGGAGGATCTCTAATTCAAGGACAGCCTGGACAATTTAGCAAGACATTGTCTCAAAATAAAAAAATAAAAAGTTTGAGGATGTATCTCAGTGTTGCCTAGCGTGTTTGAGGTCCTGGGTTCAATCCACAGCACTGCAAAACACAGTTTCACCATGGAATATTGTGACATGACCTTAGTAAAAATCAAGAGGGAAATAACTACATCCCAAAACATGTAGGACCAACAGGGTTTAGTGGCACACATCTATAATTCCAGAGACTTGGGAGGCTGAGGCAAGAGGATCATGAGTTTGAGGCCAGCCTTAACCCTGTCTCAACATAAAACATAGAAAGGGCTGCGGATGAAGCCCAGTGGTAGAGCATCCCTGGGTTCAATCCCCAGTACTGCAACCGATCAATAAAAATATGTAGGGCTAGCTGCATGTGGTGGTGTGCACCTGTAATCCCAGTCACTCAGGAGGCTGAGGCAGGAGGATCACAAATTCCAAGCCAGGCTTGGCAACTTAGCAAGGTTCTAAGCAACTTAATGAGAACCTGTCTCTAAATAAAATATATTTTAAAAATGGGCTTGAGATGTGGCTCGGTGGTTAAGCAATCCAGGGTTCAATCCCTAGTACCAAAATAAAATAAAGTGTGTGTGTGTGTGTGTGTGTGTGTGTGTGTGTATAGAGCTAAAACATGAAGATTTTTCTTTTTCTTTTTTTCTTCTTCTTCTTTTTTTTTTTTTTTTTTTTTTTTTTTGGTACTAGGGATTGAACCCAGGGGCAGTAAGCCACTGAGCCCCATCCCCAGCCCTTTGTGTATTTTATTTAGAGACAGGGTCTCACTGAGTTGCTTAGCCCCTTGCTAAATTGCTGAGGCTGGTTTTGAACTCGAGATCCTCCTGCCTCAGCCTCCGGAGCCGCTGGGATTACAGGCATGCGCCACTGCACCTGGCTTAAAACACAATTAATTGCCACATTCGCTCTGAAGCCCATGCATATCCTTCAGCACCCTGAAGTTGAAGCACACATCCATTAGCTGTGCAATCAAGTGGCAAACACACACACCACCAAACGCACAGCACAGTGGCCAGAATGAAGGAGGTGTGGGTGAATGAGAGTCCAGCTGAGGACTCAGTCCCATGGTGGTGGGTTATATGGAGAGGGAGGCGGAGAGGCCCACGTCAAACTGGCCTCCCAAGAAGCAAGCTTGGGGACCCTCCAGCATCTTATGCAGGCAGCCCTGCCCTGCAGAAGACAGGGTTTTCCCTGTGGGAGGGTCAGACACGCCAAGATTCATGCTAAATGTGGACACTCTTCCTCAGAGTTCAATACTAGCTTAGTTTTTAATAAACACAACACTATTTTGGTGCCATAAACCTATTTTTCACCATCTGGCATCTCCTTCTGCCTCTTCTAGGACAACCTAACTGAAAAGAAAAAAACTGTCAGGGAACCAGAAACACGCCACCAACCAGGATATCACTGTCTCTTTCGAGGGGACAGGGGACCTCTCTTCAGTTTGCATCTGCTTAACTTTGAGCAACAGATCTTTAAAAAGCTCTCTTCCTATAAGTGTCTAGAGAACAAAATAAAGAAATTTAGCTTATGAAATGTTAACGAAAAATGAAAGTTGGATTTTTTTTTTTAACATAACAGATGATGATAGTCCTAAAATACCCCTAAGACTAAAGAAGAAATCCACCCGTTCTGTCTGAGAGAATGGCGAATCATGGCCCTAAGCCATCCTCTGTGATTTCTTTGGGGGTGACACGGAAGGAATGGAAAGCACGGCGGGGGGGGGGGGGGGACCAACAGGAAAATTAGCTTAATTAGTCAAATTAGCTTAATTAGTCAAATTGGCTTAACTAGTGGAAAATCATTCTCCTTGGAATAAGCTTTTAATCCGTCTGTGGTAATGGTGTGATTCTATGAATTTTCTAGAATACGTGCCAGGTGTGTCTGTGGGAGTGGGAGTGTTTGTGCCTGTGCGTGTGTATGCACAGGTGTGTGGGGGCAGGTCCAGCTTTTGTGCTGCTTGATTGTACAATTTGAGTGGCCCTTTAAAAAAAAAAAAAGAAGAGGGGTTGGGGTTGCAGCTCAGCTGGTGGAGTGCTTGCCTTGCATGCACAAGGCCCTGGGTTCAACCCCCAGCTCTGCAAAAAAAAAAAAAAAAAAAAAAAGAAGAAGAACACAGGGTTGGGGGTGCAGCTCAGGGGTATCCCTAGGGCCTGCACCTAAGCCCTGGATTCCATCCCCACACCACTAAAGACATGCGCACACAGGCACACACAATACGAATACAAATAAGGAATGCTTATGTATATGTTTTTAAGTTTTTGGTACTGGGGATGGAAGCCAGAGACGCTTTACCACTAAGCTACATCCCCAACCCTATCTATCTATCTATGAATGACAAGGTCTCACTAAGTTGCTTAAGGTCTTGCTAAATTTCAGAAGCTGGCCTCGAATGTGTGATCCTCCTGCCCCAGCCTCCAGAATTGCTGAAATCACAAGCGTGTGCCACTGCACCAGGCAGGAAATTTATTTTTCATTATGGAGGGTTCAGAAAACTTTCAGCTTCAAAATGGGTTAAAATGGGTTAAAAGTGCTTTACCACTGTGCTATACACCCCAGGCCCTTTTTATTTTTAATTTTGAGACAGGGTCATGCTAAACTGCCAAAGCTGGCCTCAAATTTGTGACCCTCCTGCCTCAGTCTGCTGAGTTGCTGGGATTACAGCTGTATCACCTGGTCCAGCTCCACTCTGTGTACATTTTAAGGATTGTTTTCAAATTTGGGGACCCTCTATAAAGTTTTTTTCATATAAAAGCTGCAAATTTGCTGGGCACAGTGGCTCATGCCTATAATCCCAGCAGCTCAGGAAGCTGAGGCAGGAGGATCGCAAGTTCAAAGCCCACCTTAGCAACTTAGCAAGATCCTAAGCAACTTAGCGAGACGCTGTCTGAAAATAAAAAAAATAAAAAGGGCCAGAGAAAGCCAGGTGTGGTGGTACTTTCCTGTAATCCCAGTGGCTCGGGAGGCTGAGGCAGGAAGATCACGAGTTCAAAGCCAGCCTCAGCAACTGTGAGGCCCTAAGCAACTCAGTGAGACCCTGTCTCTAAATGAAATACAAAATAGGCTGGGGATGGGGCTCAGTGGTTGAGTGCTCTCTGGGTTCAATCCCTGGCACAAAAAAACAAAACAAAAAAACCCAAATTTTTTCCTTTTTTTTTTTTTTTTTTTTTTTTTTAGCGTTGCAGATTTTACAAGGTATCTTTTTATTTGTTCTAATAAATTATAAATGACAGCAGAATGCTTTTCGATTCATTGTACACAAGTGGAGCACAATTTTTCACTGGTTACAATGTATTTCTTGATGTCAGAATGGTTTCTTTTGTTACCCATAAAATTTCTGAAAAATAATTTTATTGTATTGTAAGCATGCAACTATATCCAGTGATAACTCTTTTTTTTTTTTTTTTTTTTAATGGAGATTTGGATAGTTTACCACTGAGCCACATCTGCAGTCCTTTGTCCTTTATCCTTTATTTTTTATTTTGAGACAGGGTCTCCCTAACTTGCTTAGACTGGCCTCCAATTTATCATCCTCCTGCCCTGGCCTCCCGAGTTGCTGGGATTGGAGTCTTGCACCAACACCATCTGGCTTTATTATATTATTCTTGGGAAAAACTTTCTTTTTGATCTGCTCACATGTTTTCGTATACAATGGTTGGAAGAATTTTCCACAGGACCAGCTTCTGGATCTATCACTTCAAACCTTGCTTCTCCTCCACCACCCACGTGGCAGCTGCTGTAGCTCAGTGTCATGATGCCAGGCGGGCAGCGGGATTATTCCTGGAAGTCATTCCTACCCCAGAATGGCCAGTAAAAACAGTATGTGGAAACACAGCCCATTAAATCACCCAGAATGTATCTTTGAGGCAACTTCTCCAGGTCCCAAAGTCCCTCAGCCTTTCTAATGCTGCAGGACCCCTGGGAGAGGTCACAGTGGGAAGAGATAGCAATCTTAACCAATAACAGTTCGAATTGTTGTCTTTTGCACATTTTATAAACCTTTGTGATTATGTGCATTCATTTCAGGCGTCCCCGAAGTGTCCTCTGCAAGGGAGCGACCTGATGCTTGAGCTTTATTAGTTTCATAGAGGTGTTCTGGGTATGTGTGCGTGCCTAAGGATTTTATTGTTTTCTTTTTCCAATTATTTATTTGATTTGTGGAGGTGCTGCGGATTGAACACAGGGTCTCCACACTCTAGCCCTGTGTCTTCTTTCTTTCTTTCTTTTCTTCTTCTTTTTTTTTTTTTTTTTTTTTTTTTTTTTGGTACCAGGGATTGAACTCAGGGGCACTCGACCACTGAGCCACATCCCCAGCCCTATTTTGTATTTTATTTAGAGACAGGGTCTCCCTGAGTTGCTTAGGGCCTCACTGTGCTGAGGCTGGCTTTGAACTCACCATCCTCCTGCCTCAGCCTCCCGAGGTGCTGGGATTCCAGGCGTGTGCCACTGTGCCGGGCCCTGTGTCCTTTAAAAAATAAAATAATTTAACAAGGGGCAGCAAAATGCCAAAGGGCTTGGATCTAAGTGATCCTGAATGAGTCTCTCCACGTCGCCAGACCCCTCATGGGCCAGGTAGCCCCGCGACCTCTAGAGGGCACCAAATACTAATCTTGGGCGGCTCGGAGGGCGGCGCGCGCTTGGTTGCCAAGGAGACTTCCGACCTGGCGGCTGGCCAAGCTCCCGGGCACTTCCGGCGCTTTGCGCAATCGTGCTTCACGCACGACGTCGGTGGGCGGAGAAAACGCCCACCGGGTGGGCCTGGCGCAGATCCCGCGTGATTTGGGCGGAGGGCGGCCCAGCTGCCGGGCTGCGGGGGCGGGGGCGGGGGAACCGCCTGCCCCCTGCCCCCTGCCCCCTGGGGTCCGCTGAGCCGCGGTCCGGGCCCCTTCCAGAAGGCCTTGGCCCTGTGCCAGTCAGTAAGGGCCTCTTCTTGAGGGATTTCCTTTTTTGCATTTACAATCATACAGTTATAATTTGACATAAAAATGGGGTTCATTGTGCAATATTCGTCCGTGCACGTTACGTAATTTGGTCAGCCTCATCCCCCAGCATCTTCCCTTCCTGGGTACTTTGATCACCCCTTAGACTTCTGGAGCACACAGGACACTCCTGCTCTTGATTTGTAGTGTCTGGGGCAGCAGGGGTCAGTAGGTGGCGCGGGGAGTGCTTTTGACCAGGAAGGGCCACCCCAGGGCGGGCACACAGTCCAGGCAACACGTGCAGAGCCTCACACGGGTGTTGGGGGCTTCGGATCTGATGGGGTCTGACGAGCCTCATTTGGAGGTTGGGCCATTCTCAGGGAAGGACCAATTTACAGTGGGGTCCGCTTAGGAGGGGGGCCACCTTAGGTCAGGGAGAGTTGGGGGCGCAAGAGACTGCAGAGTCCCCCCCTGCAGCCTCCTGTGGGTGGAGGGGCACAGAGGACTCTGATGATAATGATTGTTGTCACCCCTGTGCAGGTATGCCAGCATGGTGGCGGTGATCCTCTGTGAGCAGGGCCCAGGTCTGTCATTGCTTTGGGACCTAATAAAGTGCTCAGTTTTGTTTCAGATTAAGGAGTCAATAGGTACCGGGAAGGGCTGGCCAAGCACACAAGATGTAGGGGACTGTGGGTACAGGAACTAGCGCGCACCAGGCAGAGCAGGGCGTGCATGCGACAGCTCCTTACCACAACTGCAGGGAAAGTCGCATCTTTAAAATTTATGGCAAAATTCATGTAACAGGCAATTAGCCATTTTAACCATCAATTTGTTTCAACCATAAAACATATACTATAAAATTGACCATTGTAACCACTTAAAAAAAAAAAAAAAAAAAAAAAAAACACTGCAGTACTAGGAATTGAATCCATGGGTGCCCCATCATTGAGCTCCATCCCCAGCCTTTATTTCTATTTTTTATTTCAGTGTCACTAAATTGCCCAGGCTGGCCTCGAAGTTGTGATCCTCTGCCTCAATCCCAAGTACCGGGATTACAGGTGTGCTGGGATTACAGGTGTGCACCATCTTCCCTGGCTGTAACCCCTTGAAAGTATACAATTAGCCCTGAGTGGTGGCACATGCCTGTAATCCCAGAAGCTCAGGAGGCTGAGGCAGGAGGATCACGAGTTCAAAGCCAGCCTCAGCACAGTGAGGCCCTAAGCAACTCAGGGAGACCCTGTCTCTAAATAAAATACAAAATAGGGCTGGGGATGGAGCTCAGTGGTCCACTGCTCCTGAGTTCAATCCCTACTACTTCCCACCCGACCCCCCAAAAAAGAAAGTATACAATTATGTAGCATTGAGAACATTCACAATGTTGCACAACCATCACCTGTTATCTAGTTCCAGAACATTCTTGTTTCCTCAGAACACCCCCCCATTAGCAATCCTCCCCCTTTCTTTATCCCCCTTTCTTTCCTCCTCTGGCCCCGCCAGCTGTCTCTGCTTTCCATCTATGTGGATTTGCCCATTTTGCAAGCTTCATAAATGGAATCAGATAGCATGTGGTCTTTTGGCAGGTTTCCAAGGTCCATCCGTGTCGCAGCATGTGTCATCCTCATTCCTTCTTACGGCTGAATAACATTCCATTCTGTAGACATAATCCATTTTCTTTATCCATTCATCCATGGACACTTGGGCTATTTTTTTTTTTTTTTTTTTTTTTTTTAGAGAGAGAGAGAATTTTAATATTTATTTTTTAGTTATTGGTGGACACAACATCTTTGTTTGTATGTGGTGCTGAGGATCAAAACCGGGCCGCATGCATGCCAGGCGAGCGGGCTACCGCTTGAGCCACATCCCCAGCCCACACTTATGTTAGAGTCTGTAAACAAGTCTGGATGGCCCGTGGCAAAATGCTAGAGGGAGTGGTTTGTAAAGTAACAAAAGCGAGCCATTAAGTATGGAGATTCTTGATTGGTTGACTGCTGTATCTAGTTTATGCTAATTAAGATAAGCTGTGCAAAATGTATAAATACCTCTGTTGTCCTACAATAAACGGCTTCCATTCCTGCTGCATCAACGTACACAAGTTATTCGTCACCACCCGTTATTCTGCTGCAGCCGGACTGCGGCACACTTAGGCTATTTTGACCTTTTGGCAATTGTAAACAGAGGCATATGAACCTCTGTGTCTGCATCTCGCCCTCATGGGCAGGCCCCTCTGAGTCCAGTACCCTCTGCTACTGCTGGGCTTCAGTGCACCTTCCCTTAGCCCCTATCCATTCCCAGGGAACTTTTTTCTGATCTCCAGATTCATCAGGTGTTGCCTCAAGCAGAGAGTTAGAGTTACCATGTTTCAGAGGTAAGGGCCCTTTAAACTTGGATGTTAGAAACACCTCCTTTTGCTCTACTTCTGCTAATACATCCCTAAGGCAAAGAACAAGACTGGCCTGACTGACTGCTGATGAGAGGGTGAACAAGTCAGGGATTGGACATCGGGGAACAAAGGTGACAGTTTGAAAATTGGATTTCATGTATTTTCTCCTTTGGATTTTTAGATTTGTCTGAGGATTGAACCTAGCAGTGCTTAACCACTGAGCCTCATCCCCAGAGAGAGAGAGAGAGAGAGAGAGAGAGAGAGAGAGATAATTTATTTTTAATATTTATTTTTTAGTTCTCGGCAGACACAACATCTTTGTTTGTATGTGGTGCTGAGGATCGAACCCGGGCCGCACACATGCCAGGCGAGCACGCTACCGCTTGAGCCACATCCCCAGCCCCTTCATTTTTTTATTTAGAGACAGGGTCTTGCTGAATTGCTTAGCACCTAGCTTTTCCTGAGGCTGGCTTTGAACTCACAATTCTCCTGCCTCAGCCTCCCGTGCTGCTGGGATAACAGGCCACTGTGCCTCGATGGTTTTCTAACTTTTTGGTGTGTCAAGAGAAAAACAACAACAACACTGTTCTGTCATTTCATGTAAGGGTGGATATTTGAATTAAAGATGATTCAGGCCAGCACAGGAGGCTAAGGCAGGAGGATCACAAGTTTGAGGCCAGCCTCAGCAATTTATTAAGGTCCTAAGCAACTAAATGACACCTTGTCTCTAAAATATAAAAATAAAATATAAAATATAAAATGTAAAATATAAAAAGGGCTGTGGATGTGGCTCTGAGGTTATGTGCCCTGGGTTCAATCCCTGGCACCAAAGAAAGATGATCCAAAGGTACCCTCTTGTGGCATAGTATTCTAGGGTTGGTTTTCTCTGTCTGGTGGTGGTTGTTTTTGCAGTGCTACCACCAAACCTCCAAGCAAGTTCTACTGCGGAGCTAGATCCAGGGCCCTGATAGTCATTTAAATAAAGTGAATTCAGTTTATGAAAATCTTACTCCATTGTCTTGTGGGAGCATAAAATATTCCATTGAAAATATGCTTATTAGCATATTTCCAGGGGGTTACGCAGAGAAAATTCACACCACTGGCAGAGGAGAGGATAGTTCCCAAAATCTGTTTTTTTGTAAAAGAAAATTGACATCTATCTGCATTAGTGAAGTAAATAGTGAATGCAGATGGCTCTCGCTATCCTTTACCCCTTTCTGCATAGGAGAGCTTTTTTGTTTGTTTTTGGTTTTGTTTTGTTTTGTTTTTCCAAAGGAGGAAGAGATGGGGATCTTACACCTGGCCCAGACAAAGACCAAGCAGGTGGCTATTACCTGGAGAGCTCCTCTGCATCACAAAGCAACCCTGGGCTGCTGGAGCCTCCTCTCCTTAGCCTCCCCCACACTGGCCCACCCACCAGCCTTCACCCCCAAAACCAAGCCCCCCTCACCTTCATCTCTGTATAAGATGAAAAAGAAAAAAAAAAGTTATTAAGGCTCAGCGGTCTTGCCCCTCTTTGGGTCTATACCCCCATCCTTTAGGCATGGAATATGTTTTGTATATTCCTTTCCCCATTATCTGCCTACTGTCAGTGTCCTTGTAAGTGATCAAAACTTAGGACAGAAAAGAGTGCATTTAAAGCTTCCCTCCTGGGCTGAGGCTGTGGCTCAGTGGTAGAGCACTTGCCTAGCATGCATGAGGCACTGGGTCTGATCCTCAGCACCACATCAAAATAAAATACAGGTATTGTGCCCGCCTATAGCTAAAAAATAAATACATAAGAAGGTAAAACTTATTTCTAGTTCTGCATCATCCCCCCCCATTTTTTTTTTTTTAATGGTGCTGGGGATTGAACCCAGGGCCTTTTGTGTGCAAGGGAAACACTCTACCAACCGAGCTATATCCCCAGCCCATCATTCCTTTTTTAAAAATATATTGTAAGGGACCGGCGAACGATGGAGGAAGAGACCACCAAGAGACCGACTCATGCAACTGCAAAAGGGGGTTTATTGAAGTTCCAGCTAGCTGGGGCTCCGTGCTCACTCAAGAAGGGAGAGCGGCCAAGAGCCCCTGTTGAGAGCCACAGCCGAAGGGGCCCCAGCAAACTTTCAGACTGCCAGCTGATGAGCTGAAGGGGACCCAGCAAACTTTCAGACTGCCAGCTGATGATTGGCTCACAGCGGCCCCAGCAACATCTAGCTGATTGGCTCCTCTGTGGTGATGCTCATTGGGCTGTTTCCCTGCCCTTTCAGACCACGGAGCTGTTCATTGGGGGACTTTTTTGGCTCCGCCCATGCAACCCAGCCAATCGGCCTCAAGAGCAGGAGGATTGTGGGAGGAGGAGGCTGGGTTGGGGTGTGTGGCTTGTGGGAAGCCGGTGGTGGCAGTTGGGCTCTGAGGGTTTTTTCCTGAGGAGCTGTTTTGTTTGGCGTGTGTGGTTCTAAAAATAAAGTTAGTTTCTTTTGACAAGTGGCTCCTGAATTGTGCCCAGCCAGTCTTCGGCAAGCCCCGAGCAGGGGTTAGGCAGTGCTTAAGTACACTTTTTTGGGGGAGGGCGGAGGCTTTGCATACATCAGAGCAAATCATCATGAGGTGCGGGAAAATCAAACAACTCTCAAACATGATTAGTACATTCGTTGGCGGGAACAGGTCGGGCGGGGGTGATAGGTCAGTCCTAAAGCGGGGTGCACATTCAAACTGATTGGTTTAGGCCCCGGGTGCATACGTGCTGAGCTGCTCAGGGTCCGGGTTGTTAAGCAACTAGGTAGTCAAGGGGGGGGAATCCGACACACATCTAATGGGCAGTTCCGGGAATTGTCTTAACTGCCACAGGAATTTCAGGTTCTGAGTGCAGTTCAGAAACTTTACAATACCTGGTTCTTTACATCTTAACTTCAGTTTCTTTTATCCTTTCATTATATTTTTATTTTTTATTATTTTTTTTTAGTTGTCGATGGACCTTTTTTTTAACTTATTAGTTATGTATTTATTTATTTATCTTTCTGTGATGCTGAGGATGGAACCCAGTGCCTCCCATGTGCGAGGCAGGGACTCAGCCACTGAGCCACACTCTCAGCCCTAATTCTGCATTATTCTGATCATAGAAAATGCTCCAGGGTTCTGAGGTCTGGGGACCCGCTCCGGAGTTTAGAAACCACCTCCCCAGGGCACGTCCCATCTGGCTATCTTGTTTCTATCTTGAATTATTCTTCCCAGTTTCCTTCTTGAGATAGTCCTGGGGGCTTTGGCTGCTTAGAAAACGCACTGCTTCTTATATCAGAGAAAACACTCAGCATTTGGTTTTTTGGGGATTGGCATTTAATAAGATAATGCTAGAAGATAATGCTAACTTCACTTAGCATTATGTTCTCCAACTCCATCCATTCACCTGCAAATGCCATGATTTTATTCTCTTTTATTGCTGAGTAATATTCCATTGTGTATATAGGCCACGTTTTTAATCCATTCATCTACTGAAGGGCATAGTGGGGTAGGGAGGGGGAGCATGGGAGGAATAGACGAACTCTAGATAGGGCAGAGGGGTGGGAGGGGAAGGGAGGGGGCAGGGGGCTAGCAATGATGGTGGAATGTGATGGCCATCATTATCCAAAGTACATGTATTAGGGACTGGGGATCTAGCTCATTTGGTAGAGTGCTTGCCTTGCATGCATCAAGGCCCTGGGTTCAATCCCCAGCACCACAAAAAAACAACAAAACACAAAGTACATGTATGAAGACATGAATTGGTGTGAACATCCTCTATATTCAGAAATATGAAAAATTGTGCTCTACATGTGTAATAAAAATTGTGATGCATTCTGCTGTCATGTATTTAAAAAAAAGAAGAAAACACACTGCTTAAATCAGAACCTCTTGTAGCATCTAGAAACCTTTCTATTTGTGGTGAACAGCCTTTATTTTCCCCCCACAAGAGCCAATGTAGGGGGAAAACATTGCTTATGGGCTGCATTTCTTTTCCTTTCAAATGAAAATAGCTTTGGATCCCAGGGCGAGGAAATGGATTCTCTTCCAGGGCAGAATGTTTGTAGGATCAAGTGGATTTCTGCTAATCATCAAGCGCCGCTGCTGGGCAGCGGCTAAAATGTGAATATCCCCCAGCTCTGAGAATTCCTCCCAGGGAGGCAGCTTTCCAATTCTTTACCCTAAAATTAGTTGACAGACTGAAGATCGGGATAAATAGAAGAGCACAAAGCCATTTATCACCAGCCACGTGCTTCATTTCTCGCCCTTGGATCAGCCCCTTAAAGTTGTTCGGCTCCAATACAGGAAACCAGCCAATTAAGAATTCTGCTTGGTGTGAATGCATTGCAAATTGTACATCTCAGTCAGACCTCAGATGTTTGCTAAGGTTTAGTTGTAAATGCCAGTGCTCAGAACAGCTGCTCTCCCCAGGAAGCCAGGGCTTCCTAAGTCCTTAAGGGAGCCCAGAGCGAATGTACTGGAATTGCTTATTTGGAAGGTTTTTCTTTATTTATTCTTCCTTTTAATTTTTTATTTTTCTTGTTGTTGTTACTGGCGATTGAGCTGAGGGGTGATCTACCATTGAACTGCATTCCTAGCCCTCTGTATTATCTTGTGTGTGTGTGTGTGTGTGTGTGTGTGTGTGTGGTGCTGGGGATTGAACCCAGGGCCTTGTGCATGCCACGCAAGCACTCTACCAACTGAGCTGTATCCCCAGCCCCTGTATTATCTATTTTGAGACAGGGTCTCCCTAAATAGCTGAGGCTGGCCTCCAATTTGTAATCCTCCTGCCTCAGCCTCCCAAATTGCTGGGATTATAAGCAGGTACCACCGTGCTTGGCTGTAGTTGAAGGCTTTATAAGAAAATAAGTAACTGCTTATGTGTTAACAGGATTTTTTTTTTTTTTTTTTTTTTTTTGGTACCAGGGATTGAACCCAGGAGCACTTAACCACTGAACCACATCCCCAGCACCCCCACCCTTTTTTTTTTGGTATTTGATTTAGAGACAGGGTCTCACTAAATTGCTGAGGCTGGCTTTGAACTCACCATTCTCCTTCCTCAGCCTCCCAAGCTGCTTAGATTACAGGTGTACACCACCAGGCTTGGTTTAACAGGAAAATTTTTACATACAGATCATGACTCAAAGTATAAAACATCTGTTAGCTAAATCTTTCATGTCATACACCCTAGGTGACCAAGGCTATGATACAAAGAGGGATAATGTGTTTGATCCTGAGGCATCAGGTTTGTAATCTGGAGTTGAATCAGCTGGGTTCAAATCCCTGCAAAAACAGTGCCATTTAATTTACTGACTACTATGTTCTGATTCCTAGCGCAGAGGGACTTAAAAAAATAGGACTAGTGCAGTTAGCGAGTTTACAAGATCTGAAATATGGGAACCACTAGTAGTGATACTGCAAGGGAAAGACAGACACAGCATACAGAAAACTTGAAGAAATCACATGATCTAGGAGAGACTTCAAAATCTATTCCCTGACTGAAGGGGTGCGATGGAGCACACCTGTAATCCCAGTGACTAGGGAGGCTGAGACAGGAGGATTGCAAATTTGAGGCCAGCCTCAGCAACTCAAGAGAGACCCCATCACTAAATAAAAACTAAAAAGGGCTGGGGATGTAGCTCAGTGGTTAAGCGCCCCTGGATTCAATCCCTGGGACCAAAACAAACAATAATTTTTCTTTCTCTCTTCCTGCTGAGCAACCAAGTTGTGTAAGGTCTTGGAGATGAGATTTCTTGGTGTATAAAATGAGAATATTTCTCCTACCTCATAGGGTTTATGAAGATTAGAACTAACCCATTGTTTTTAGAGGACAAAATAAACCAACTTTTCACGTAGTCCTATTCCAACAGAAAAGTCAAAAGACTGTCTTTAAATGTCATTTAGCAAATCACTGCGGAAAAAAGTCACCAATAGCTAAATTCCAGGATCATCATTGCTCAAGCATTATGAGAATTCATTTGGTGGCCTAGTTCGGCAGATGCGACATAAAATTCTTACTGCTATTCTCAGCAACAAAGCTAAATCTAAACACAAAACGGCAAGCCCAGACTTGTGGCACCCCCCTTTTCTTTAAAAAGGAGAGACGCCTCTGCACTAGCACAGTCCCCGCGTTGGATGCTGTGAAGCCACCACTCATGATCAAAACATCTTGGACAAAAATAAGTCATGTTTCTTTCTGAGATGGAAATTGCTTTTGGCTGCTCACCCGACCATGGTTTTTGCTAAACTCTGGGCTTTGTTTTTTGCTTTTCGATCGAAGCAGGTTTATAAACAACAGAGGCAAAATTCACCAACTCAAACAGATGGCTTCAAGTGCTATTTCATTTGTCATTATTTGTTCAGGAAAGATTGTAGAGTTGGGCTGCTGGAATGGCAGCCTTAAAGCCAGAGGAATTGTCTTGGGCCAAATCAAAGCCCCCTTGTTACAAGGATCTACAAAGCTGAGCCGCAGCACTTTCCTTTCCTGAAATCACAACTCGACAGACACAAAAATATCCTTTTCTTTCTTCTTCTTCTTCTTCTTCTTCTTCTTCTTTTTTTTTTTTTTTTTTTTTTTTTTTGTTATCAGGATTGAATCCAGAGGCACTTAACCACTGAGCCACATCCCCAGCCCTTTTTATGTTTTATTTTGAGACAAGGTCTTGCTAAATTGCTGAGGCTGGCCTCAAACTTGTGCCTCCTGAGCCACTGGGAGTAGAGGCATGCACCATTGTACCTGGCCCTTTTTTGACTTTTAGACAGGGCCTAAGTTGCTGAGGGTCACTTCCAACTTTAGATTCTCTTGCTTGAGCCTCCCAACTTGCTGGGATTGAAGGCGTGCCCATTTCGCCTGGCTGCACACTTAACATTTATATGCCCACCCTGGCTCACAAAGTCACTCCAAGTACAGAATGCTAATAAATAATAACCAGGAAAATGTTGTGACCACCTCTGGGTTTCCTTTTTCTTTTGGGGGTTGGGTAGACCTCATTATGTGCTAGGTAAATGCTGTATTACTGAATCACACCCCAGCCCCTGCCCCTGGCTTTCTATCAAGCATTTTTCTGGCTTGCTTTCATCATGACATCTAAGATTGGGTCTTTAGAGCTACATCCCAGATCTATTTTGTATTTTATTTAGAGACAGGGTCTCACTGAGTTGCTTAGGGCCTCGCTGTTGCTGAGGCTGGCTTTGAACTCGTGATCCTCCTGCCTCAGCCTCCTAAACTGCTGGGATGACTGGTGCACACCATGGTGCGAGGCTACTTCTTTCTTTTCAGCCTCTGATTTTGTAATGACCGTCTCTCCTCACACTTCTGGGTAGCAGAATGTCAAGTAAAAGTTTACATGTGGGGCTGGAGTGTAGCTCAGTGGTACAGCACTTGCCTAGCATGCAGGGGGCCCTGGGTTCCATCCCCAACACTCTCCGCCCCCACAGCTTAAATGTGGATTACATATTGATAAAATTATTACTGCCCCCCAAAACCTGTTGCTCTTGATTTCCCACATAACCAGTTTTTCTAGAGACAAAAACACAGCATGAGAGGTACATCCTGTAGCCACTTCTATCACACTTGGTAAGATTTTTCTACTAACATTCTTCTCCAGCCTGCATTCCTTGTGTAACAATGGGCTTATGAGAATTGGATATTGGCTAACATCAGTATAAGCAGCCTATTTCTACAGTCTAATGCTGTGTTGATAATTGAAAGACAAACCTGTTTATATTTTAGTGCAAGTCTTTGTGGTTTTTGCATTTTTATTAGTTAAAAAATTCTTGGAGCCCGGAGCAGTGGTGCATACCTGTAATCCCAGCAGCACAGGAGGCTGAGGCAGGAGGATTGCAAGTTCAAAGCCAGCCTCAGCAACAGCGAGGTGCTAAGCAACTCAGTGAGGCCCTGTCTCTAATCAAATACAAAATACAAAATAGGGCTGGGGATGGGGCTCAGTGCTCAAGTTCAATCCCCAGTACCTCACTCTCATCCCCCTCAAAACAAAAAATTCTTGGAGAAATAATAGCAAAGGCGAAGGACAACCAAAGAGTTTGGTATTTAAAACTGACTTAAGGCCAGGGGTTGTGGCTCAGCGGTAGAGCTTCGATCCTCACCTCAGCACCCCATAGAAAACAAATAAATAAAGATATTTTGTCCATCTACAACTAAAAAATGTTAAAAAAAAAAAACTTGACTTTTCGCTTTAGCTTTTAAATTTCTTTCTAGTCCATTCGTACTCTTCATCTTTGAGTAAGACTTCCTAAATAAGTGATGTTTAACATTATCTCTTGGGAATCTACATAAAGCCCTGGAAGGATTCATCATAAATGCTTAAGAAAACATTCTGAAAGTAGATTCCTAATTACTAATACTACTGATTAATATTTTCAATAAAGAGGCTACTTATTCATCAAAGGTAAGTAGGTACTATATATGTTTCTTATTTTTTAAGCACAACCTGAAAACCTTGTTTCCATTATTACCCAAGAGAACATACTAATTTATACATCAAGAAATTTGTCAGGGACAATCCAAAGCATTTAGACACTTTAGGAAAATGGATTATGATGGGCTTTCGCTCAACACTGTACATGCCCTATGTTGACCTACTTCCTTGGCACCCTGGTTCCCAATGTCTCCTCTCCCTAACAGCCATTGTGCAGGCAGTACATTTAGGTGGGCAAGAAGGGAAGGGGCTTCTGAACCTTCATGAATCAAAATGCCTCCTTCTCTCTGGGTCCACCTAAACTATTGGATGCAGCCAGGCCTGGTGCAGTGGTGCATGACTGTGATCCCAAAGACTCAGGCGGCTGAAGCAGGAGGATGGCAATTTTGAGGTCAGTCTTGGCAATTTAGCAAGACCTTGCCTCCAAATAAAATATAAAGCGCTGGGGATGTAGCTCAGTAGTAAAGTGGCCCTGGGTTCAATTCTCAGTACTGGGAAAAAAAAAAAAAAAAGACCCAATGAAAGTTATCCTTACTACTGAACTCCAAAGGAATACGTATTATTCTAATGGTAGGGGGAAGAAATAGATGAGAACATGACCAAATGGCAAGCAAGTTAACCTGACTTGAGAGGCATAATTCTGTTAAGAATATATTTCCATTCCTCACGCAACACAGTCCCTTCAAAGGACTCCATAAAAACTCTTTCCCATTTCCAAAGCGCCCATTTTGAACTTTTCTCCATCTATACAATTGAAAAGAAATAGAACATAAATACAGTTCTTACTGTCTTGCAAGGTCGCCCCCTCCAGGTTTTTTGGTGAGGGATAGCAGTGTGAAGCCCAACTTATTTTTGCAGTACTGGAATTGAATCCTGCGGCACTCAAACACTGAACTGCATCCCTAGCCCTTTTTGAGACAGGGTCTCCCTAAACTTCCCAGGCTGACCTTGAACTTGCAAATTTGCCTCAGCTTCAGTCACTGGGATTACAAGCATTATGGGGTGCATCACCATGCCTAGGTATTCTCTCTCTCTCTCTCTCTCTCTCTCTCTCTCTCTCTAATCCCAGCAACTCAGGGGGGTAAGGCAGGAGGATCATAAATTTGAGGCCAGCTTTGACAATTAAGAAAGACCCTCAGCAGCTTAGTGACATCTGTTTTTTTTTTTTTAAAGTATGGCTATACCATTAAGAATTTTTCTTCATAAATTTGTGAACTGGCCAGCTTTGATAGTAACTACTCAAAAATAGCATTTATAAATTTTGCTAATAGAAAATAAGCAAAGTAAAATCTACAAAAAAATCTATTTCTAAATGTTAGATGGGGGTTGCCACCATATGGATAATTATTAGATGGATTCCCCACATTTTGATCTCTCAGTGAATTTTCTTAATGGTGCACCTCATAATAGATGACATCTTTGATTTGGTAAAACTCAACGATTCTCTAGTGTTAGTGGGGTAGAATTCGAACCTGTTGGACCCAAGTTGACAGCTAAAACCACACACACACACATATATATATATGTAATAGAAATTGAATCCAGGGGGCACTCAACCAGGATCCCCAGACTTTCATTTCTTGAGACAAGATCTCACTAAGCTGCTGAAACTGGCCTTGAAATTTGTGATCCTACTGCCTCAGCCTCTGGAGCCACTGGAATTACAGGTATATGCCACCACGCCCAGCTACCACTGATTGTTTCTGTTTGGTACATTTAAATGGAATGTCTTAAACCATTGTTTTAATTTTGCAGGGGATGGAGGGGGGAGTGGGGATTTAGCCCAGGGGCACTTTACCACTGAGCCACATCCCTGGCCCACTTAATGCACCATGGCACCCCGCAAAATAGCGAACTTTTTGATGTCTGAAATTTTAGTTTCTGGGCTGGTGTGTGGCTCAGTGGTAGAGCTTGCCCAGCATACACCAGATCCTGGGTTCCATCCCTGGCACTGGGGAAAAATGCCTAAGGTAAATCATAGGGCCACTAAGAATATTGTAGAAAATTATTCTCAGACTATGTATGATACATTATGAAACATAAGTGAATTTCGTATTTAGGTAGGGTCCAAGTTGCTGAGGCTGGCCTCAATACTTTTTTTTTTTTTTTTTTTTTTGGTACCAGGGATTGAACCAAGTGGTGTTTAACCACTGAGCCACATCCTCAGCCCTTTTTTATTAGGGTCTCACTGAGTTGCTGAGGCTGGCTTTGAACTCACGATCCTCCTGCCTCAGACTCTCCTGAGTAGCTGGGATTACAGGTTGTGCCATCATACCTGGATGGCCTTTGACAACTTTTTTGTATCAGCGACTGAACTCCAGCACTTAACCACTGAGCCACATCCCCAGCCGTTTTTTGTTTGAGACAGGGTCTCACGGAGTTGCTTAGTGCATGGCCGTTGCTGAGGCTGGCTTTGAACTCCTGTCTCAGCCTCAAAAGCCCCTGGGATTACAGGGGTGCGCCACCACATCTGGCTGCCAGCAAAGCTTTTGATCCACCTGTTCAGCTTCCCAAATCACTGGGATTACAGTGTGTACCCCCATGCCTGTCCTGCTGTTGAAAATTATCAATAAAATTAGATAAAAATTGGGATATTTCTTGAGCGGTACTCTTTGAAGTAAACCAACTTTAGGGAAACACCAACAGATGTCTGGAGAAGTCCCAGTTCCCTGAAACATGACAAGTTACTTTTTAGATACTAAGAGCAGATGGCATGTTGAGAAATGTTTCCCTCCTATTACTTGCCTCAAAATATGTGACCTGGCTTTTATTTCAGATCTGAAAGAACTCTGAGACACCCAACTATTTAAATCTTGGTTTTAGAAGAAAGGACTAGGTCAGCAATTAGATCACAACTCAATCTCAGAACTGCTTAGGTAGGAATACACTTTGATCAACCAAAACATGGCAGAGTTCCTTTAAAAAAATTCCCTTCAATGGGGTGTTGAAGTCCTGGGTCTGATCCCTAGACTTGTGGAGTGGAAGGCGGAGAATTCCCTTCTGAACTTAGAAGTTTTAATAAATAAAAGGAAAACCCAAATTTAATTTATAAAGTTTTATTTTTGTATATGTGCTAAATCTTAGGAACTGTGGACAATCTTTATGTCAGTCTGTTGGTTTGTAAAAGGCTAGGAATTGTGAGTTGGGTGGTGAAATTTCCTTTTGGGAATCTGGATTTCAAAATAAAAATTTGCACTCACGCGTGACTTTAAAATGTGGTGTACCTCTCCCCACCTTTTCTTACACCTATCAATTTGGAGGAAAAGTGCTACATTTCTGCAAGCATGAAATAACTGTTATATAAATACAATCGGCAGTTAAGTTCTTAATACATTTAGCACTTCTTGTAGTGATTCATCACACCCAAAACCTTGTTTTCAAAGGCTAAAACATGGAGGTGTAGGACCAATTCTGGTTGAGCCCTACTGCAAATCAGTACTGTTCTTTTTCTTGGTAACACAAAGTGGGGGAGTGGGTGTTGTCTTCCTATATCGGCAGCATGTATGTAGTACCTTTAAACTGGAGGCCAAAAGTGGGCACTTAAAATGAAAAGGCAATTTTCTTATCCAGTTATAATTCTAAATAAGGCAGGATATAGCCACCAAATTAACCACAAAATCCGGCAAAGTAAAACAGTTCATGGGAGAACATAAGCTGCAAAAATACTAATAAAAAACTCAAAACTATTCTGAATTCATCTGAATTATCACAAACTGTGGTTTTCATTTACAAACAATTCAAATAAAAAAGGCTCATCGATTGAACCACTGAGAGGATTAAAGACTTATCATTCACTAATAAAAGTTAATCATGAAAAAAATAGAAAACACTTTAATAATTCTAAGTTTGTATACATCATAACTAAAAGACGCAAGGCTGGGAAATGATAACCAAGAGAAATTCAACAAAAAGAAAAGTCTCCAAATATGATTATGTTATTTCTGCCTCTACCGTGTTGAACATGAAAATTTTGGTTGGTGGAGGGCTTAGAAACAGCAGCAATACGGTTCTTACCAAGTTGTACACTGAAATACTTAGATCCAGCAGGGCAAACCCCTAGTTCACATAGTTTTACAACTAAAACATCTTCAGTCTTTACGTTAACAGATTCTACTGTCTTCTATGCGAGCAATCATGCCATTTAGAGTTCCAGGAATATCTCTTTCAAAGGAAGACTAGTGATTCTGCAAGAAACATTTAAAGTAGGAAGTATATGGCTCAAAAAAATCATCTGAGGGAGAATTAAATAACCTTTAGGCACTTTTGAAAACTTGAAATTGAAAATGTGCCGTGTGTGTTCAGAAAAAGACCTCAGAAATCACCACTATGGTTGCTCTTACGATAACATGCATCTTAAAATTTGCCGTTCTACACTAATACTTAAGAGATAAATACAGAAAATAACTTGCACAAACAAAAATAACTGTTCGCGCTCCCTCATTCCTGGTCACAAAACAGGCCATTCTTCCTCAGAGAGAGGGGAAAATGACTCTCAAGCCCTCACCTGGCACCATGTGGGGAGACGGCTTGAAATTCAAAGCAAAGTTGGGATCTCCCTCCAGAGAGAAAAATTCACAGCCTATTAAAATGTCAAGTTTTTTCTCATCTAGGAAGTCATTACATTTTAAATTAAGCCCATTACATACTTTTGTTAAGGACCAGGAAATTTTAAAATCACCTCTCAGATGGTGAGATGGTATCATTAACAATAATGGGAACTTTTCCAAATAAAGTTAACCTACTTTGCTAGTTGAGAAAGCTTGTGACTAACTTTTAAGTTAAACTACCAACTGGAATCGCAAACACTGTACAACCCTTGCTCAAACAAATTCAGGCTGGGGATGTAGCTCAAAGGTAGAGCATTTGCCTAGTATGCGTGAGGCCCAGGGTTCCATCCCCAGCTCTGCAAACTACAAAGGAAAAAACACAAACTTAAATTCAGATATAACATACTTAAAGTAAAAACAAACTATCTGCTGTCAAAATTTCCTAATACTACAGAAAAACCTAGAAGCACAGATTTACTAGAGTACTGCAAATAAGATACCCAAAGCTTTATCTTAAATACCTGCCCCTTTTAATCACAAAATAATGCAATGCTGTTTGTTTCTGCTTTGTTCAGTTCCAACTATTGCCTTTTGACAAAACTTTTTCCCATTAACTGAATTGTAAAAAATACAACCTAGCTTGTGCTCATTAAATATACATGTGTATAAAAAACATACAAAAAGTACAAGAGTGATTGTTAGGAAACTTCTACAGTGTCAACATTTTTTCTCGAAGTATTTAATTTTGGGGGACTGGGGACTGAACCCGGGGGCACTCTACCGCTGAGCTGCATCCCCAGCCGTTTTGATTTTTTAATTTGGAGACAGAGTCTCCAAATTTTCCAGGCTGGCCTCCAGCATGAGTTTGGGATTCTCTCGCCTCAGCCTCCTGAGTAGCTGGGATTACAGGCGCGAGCCACTGCTCCAGGCTCTCTGCAGTCTTTAGTAAAGGGCCAAAGGTCAGATCTTTCTGTGCACAAAAATGTTAACTGAAATCCTGAATTAAGTGCCATGGCTATGCATGCTATGCACAGCATTTTAATATGCAGTCCTTAAAAAAACAAAAACAAAACCAAAAACAGGACCAAAAAAGTAACCAAAAAGCCAAACACACCACAGGACAAAAAGTTCTTCTTAAATCAAATTCTATTTGTGAATTCAGCAAAATAATTTCTATAAAATAAAACAGCAAAATATTTAAATAGAATAGGGTGGGCTGTATCTGTTTGCAGGGGTATTTGGTTTTTCGACAGGTTCCAAAAAAATTACACACATTCAAGTCACCAATTCTCTTTTAAATACAGTATTAACCGATGAGTTCCTTACTTTAATCAAATGTTTATTCTGAAATTGTGATACTTCAATTATATTAACTAACCAGTAGTTTCTTTTTAAATTAGACCCTGCTTTGAACGTTAATATTTTTGGAATAATGGAAAATGAGCTAGGACAATTCTTGCTTTCAAGTAAAATTGTGACTGAGCAGAAAAATCAGTCAGACATCTTGATGCAGAGGTACTCCAAGTACTGTGGGATTCTGACGACTTCCACATCACTGGGATCCAGAAGAAAGGTTTTAGAAGACTCACCTAATAATCTCTACCAAAGAAACAAAAACAAGCATACCAAATACAGTCTTCTATTATGCTCCAGCATCCTGGCATAGCAAATTTTTGCATATTAAAAAAAAAATCTTTCAAAATTCCCATTACTGATACTTAAGTTTTCTTTATCCCACCCAAAGACTGAACTGTCAAATATGAGAAAGAACATAAGTGCAACTGAAAACTGCCTGTCACATTTCTCCCCTCGCTTTATTTTATATTCTAGGTGTAAGAAGGAAAAGCTCTGAGCAACACAGCTGTCACTTCCGGACAACTGCAGTCGTTATGATAGTTTTTTCCTCATTGGCTACACTAACGTGGTGTGAAGCCATGCTAAATGTTACAGCATAACTATAGCCTCAAAGTGATTAACCTAATATCAGAATAAAAAGGCAATGAAAAAGATCTAGAAACAATGTTACATCACCAATTTTCCACATCAACCAAATAATTTAAAGGTTACCAGCCTTACATTGCTCATAGTTAAAATTGACTTCAGTGGCAAAGAATTAACATGAAACTATTGGTGTGGCTGACATGAATGGGCTGTTTTGTTGCTGTTGGTTTATTTTTTGTTTTTGTAAAGGAGTTGATCCAACTGCCAAGAGGCAGGCAACACTGGTTGCAAAGTGCAGTGGGTATAACAAGAAAATTAACTTTTGTAGTAGTTTTTGTAGATCTGTGAGTCCCATCAAGAAAAAAGTTTCTTGCTTAAGAATTAACAGTCAAACATTAATATACTATATACACCTTTGCCATTTACACATTAGCATCAGGCCATTTATTACAAAACACTATACACTTTCCACTGCAGGCGGGTTATATATTGACAGCAAATTTCTGCAGATAAGACAGTGAATAAACTCTCCACTCCATGTTGATTAGGAATAGTTTTCTAGTTTTAAATATTAGCCAGACACAGAAAAAGGTTGGACTGTAAGGCCTGGGTGCACAGTCTTGATGGAACCAGTTAATTATGTGCATTTCACTGATCCTTGGTCTGAGGTGGGGATACTTCTTCACTGCCTTCGTAGTTTTCTTGTGCTCGTTGGCCAGTTCTCTGAGGGTTGTTCATGTGGTGTGCTGCTGGGCCTGTATATGGCTGTCCATGCACATGGTTATTCTGGGAGGGGAGAGGAGATGTGCGTGTTAAAATTTTTCCCAGGCTAAACAAATTTTAAAATCACAAGCTCAAGTTTGTGAAAATGTAAACATTTCTTTCATTTCTGAAACTTATCCTTTAAATACATTTAAGACTAATAGTGAAAAAATTAACCTGTTTGAAAGAAAAAAAGCTAGTGTAAGTACAAAGCACAAGCCCCCCCCCCCAAAAAAGAGCGATGATTGTGTAGCTCTGTATAAATTTTGACCAAAGTTATTTTCACTTGTTTTGTTTTATTCTGGGAAGTACTGGGGATTAAACCCAGGGACACTCTGAGCTACATACTCGGCATCCTCACCCTGCCCGCTCGCCCGCCCGACCCCCGAATTTTAAAGTCACAGTCTAAGTTGCCCAAGCTGGCCTCAAACTTGAGATCCTCCTGCCTCAGTCTCCCAATATGCTGGGATTATAGGAATGCACCACTACACCCAGCCCAAAGTGACTTTTAGTGTGAAACACTAAAAGCCTAATAAGGGATTAGCCCATTATTGTTCTTGGCCAAAATCTTCACAAAGAATGATTAGTGAGTTAGAATACACAGAATTCAAATTCTTCCATATGATAAATGACTGTCCATAATATGAGATCTGCAGGCACAATAACCATTAACACAAAACAATGTTAGTGAGAACCAAACAATGTTGAAGAAGATAATAAAGCAACCAAGCGTGCTTAATATGAGCATTCTCAGGGTCAAGCAAGTAATTTTCTCCTGTGGATTTGGTTAATCTTTTGAAATGCCAGAACCCTATAGGCACTCGTTCTCCTATATATCCCCACTAGCCAAGCCAAGATTTTAAGTTTTATTTTCTATATCATTTGCATTACAAAAATAATTTGTGTTGAATATGCACTTCTTAACTATCCGGCATGCTTCTATTTATACCTTGAAGCCTAAGAAAGAATGACTTACATGTGTCTCAAACAGTTTTTTAGACCAGCAGTGGGGAATAGCACACTGTAGGGGGAGGAGACCTGAGGCTCTGGGCAGGGTCTAGCACCCTGTCCTCTAACAAGCCCTCCAGGAGACTCCAATACTTGTTCAAGTACCACTGTCCATCGCCCATTGGAAAACTGCCAAATCCTTATTTTTTTTTTTCCTCAACAATTCCCACTCACTGAAATCTAGGGTTAAGTAACCAAGGATCCCTTACTTCATCACCATACCTGAATGTCCTCAGAATCCATTTGCAGGCTTAGCCTAACAGGAAATATCATTCTAATCCTTTGTACTAAGCAATGGTTATCATTTTATGTTGACATGAATGAATACACAGATTTACCAAGTAAATTATCAGTATCAGAAGGACACCTATGTGATGAGAAATCTACCACAGGGGCCAGTTGAAATGGGCACCATGATCCCACTCTTACCATTTCTCTTCTAATCATGTCCCCTAGACAATCCCTCCATAACTTCAGTCATAAAAGATTTGGCCACTATTTAAGCCTAAGAATTGGTTCTGGAGACTAAAACCAAAATCTGACTCCTGTTTACCTGTTGATACTGAGATCCAGGTGAATGGGGGTATAATGGGGCATCTTCAGGGGGAGGTGACTCATGCTCATCTGGGGCATCTTGGTCATCTGGTTCCTAATTTAAAAAAAAAAAAAAAAAAAAAAAAAGAAAGAAATTATAAAGGCAAATTCAAGCTCATTTTTAACCTTTTCTATTTTAACTAAAATTTACGTATTTGTTTTTGTGGTACTGGGGATTGAACCCAGGAGCACTCTAGCACAGAGCCACATCACCAGTCCTATTTATTTTGAGACAGTGTCTTGCTAAATTGCTGAGGCTGGCCTCAAACTTGCAACACTCCTGTCTCAGCCTCCTAAGTAGCCAGGATTACAGGTGTGCCTCACTTTGTCCAGAATATTTTATTTTTTTTTTTGTTTGGTTTTACGGTGCTGAGGATCAAACCCAGGGCCTGTGTATACTAAGTAAGCACTCTACCACTGAGCTACATACATCCCCAGCCCTGAAATAAAATTTTAAAACCTACAAAACTAACCCATTAACAACTTCTTTTACTGCAGATAAACAAAGGAACTGGAATCAACACAACATACACTAACAAACAAAAAAAACTTCAATATAACTTTTTTTTTTTTTTTAAGCACTATTGCTAATACATAAACACTGGCCTATAAAGTAAAGAATTACTTTGCTTTCTTCCATTTCTATCTGCTGCATACTGGTGGCTTTTTTTACCTCCTCTGGACAGAGTTCACAAGCTTTTGCAAGTGTCATCCTAGCGCTATGTGATCTCTCCAAGAAATAGCCATTTGATGTTTCATTGCTTTGTACTGGGGGAGACCAATTGTTGTAAGTGTACTGAGGATTGCCAGTATATGGTCTTCTTTCAAGTTCGTCTCCAAGCCATTCCACTGCCCAGGTCCACTTTCTTTTCAGATCACCATTACCCTTCAAAAGAAAATAAAAACCACATATGTAAGAGGACTTGGAACACTTCAAACTTTAAAAAAAAAAAACAAAAAAAAAACCCCTAAATTCTCAGGACTCTCTTCTTTAAGAAGATAGAATCCTTAATTCTGAGTCAGATCTCTACAGAAAAAAAAATAAATAAAAATCTTCACCTGTAGGATTTGGTAAGCAACAGGACAATTGCTGAAGAGAGCTACCATACATTTTATACATTGGTAAGCTCTTTTCTGATAGTGATTCTTAGAGCGCTGGATTGTGTCAAACAGCCCATCTCGGTCATCTGGAATTCCCTTAAGGGCATTATGAATTCTGAAAGAGAAGCAGAATGAAAGATTAAAACTTCTAAAATCTAATATAGCAGCTTATATTTATTGCTTATTACATACCACTTATTTAATGTCTGATCTAGTCATTTAATCTAATGCTAGACTATAGGTATTGTTATTACACTCATGAACAGATGAGAAAATGTATCAAATAATTTATCCAGGCTAGCACCAAACTTGTGGTCCTCCTGCCTCAGCCTACCAAATAGCTATAGGATTATAGCTATATGCCACCATGCCTGGCTTGCAAGCTCAATGCTAGTCAATAATGTATGTTATACTGATAGGTGGATAAAAATGTAAAAAGAGGTTCAAAGAAACCAATTTCCTAGCAGAAGTAACAGTTTATTATTTATTACCTCAGTGTCTGAAACAACTTTATAGACTGCTGAGGACTACTTTTAAGTAACCAAATATTTCAAGCGACTAATTCTAAAACTAATGCGAACTAATCCTAAAAAACTTCAAGGGAATCATCAATGAACTTAAATATTTACCAAATGCTTATGCTGGAGGGAGAAAGAGAAGTATAGGGCAGTAATATTGGTCAAATTACTCTATTATGTGCATGTATAAATATGTAACAATAAATCCCATCAGTATGCATGACTATAATTTAAAAATTTGATTCAAAGAAATGATGTTAGAATGTTAAGTATGAAACTCGGGCAACGAGAAGAAAAAAACAAAACAAAAACCAACCAAACAAAAAAAACAACAAAAAACAAATGAAAAATATCATGCTGGGGGCAAGCACTATCACTGAACCACACCCCGAGCCCTTTTTAAAAATCTGAGACAGGATCACACTAAATTGCCTAGGTTGGCCTTAGCCTCCTGAGTAGCTGGGATTATAGGTACATGCCAATACACCTAGCTGTTTTTGAGTTTTTTAAGATGAAATATTCACTAGGACTCTAAAGTGGTGACTACTGCAATTATGTCTAACACCTGGGCACATATAAGCAGTCCAGTAATGAAAACAAGTATCCACCTGTGAGTCTGCCAGGAGTCCTCAATCAGTAAGATTTGTAGAAGGAGATCCAAATAAGGCCGAAGTTCGTAGGTGTAGGAATATGCAACCTAAAAACAGGCCAGAGAGAGTGAACAACTTAAAGGAATAACAAATCAAATCACAGAGATTTATCAATGTTTATATGTTCCTTTAACCTGCCAGAGAAGTTCACTGAGGACAGTAGATGAGAACTGAGGATTCTCCCAGCAGCAAAAACGAAGCAATTTGACAGTTTCCTCTGAGTTACTGCAGTCTTCAATGATTTTCTTCACATAACTTGTTCTCACAAATAAAATGTCTGCCACATTCTGCTGAATTGGCATTATAGGTTGTGATAAATTGGGATCACCAAACGGATTGGGAAGAGGAGGATTACCTAGAATGTAGATTTGGCAATGAACAACTAATAAACTTTTCTGTAATAACAATACACTGATTTCACCATAAAGGTAGCCTATGAATTTATTTTTGAAAAGTAACTTCATAAATCATGTTTCTTAAGCACAATGAATATTATGTTACCATGATTAGATATCCCAAGATGACATAATACAAAAAGTTAACTCTTTAAGTATGCCATAAACAAAGTGTCAACTTGACTAGCAAGCAGACAGAAAAGAATTCCCTGTTAAGAATGAGGCTTTCTACTTTACCATTTATTGAAGACTGCATCCTTGATGAGACATTGCAACAGCGGATCAGCTGTGACACTACTGAGTATAATTTGCCCAGTTCAGCATACTGATATTTGATTGGAGGACCTGGCCCTTCATCTAAAGAAACGAGCATAAAGGTAGCAGGTACACTTAGTTTGAGCAGCTGTGTCTTTTCTGCCACACCTACATTGAAAGAGGTGGTAGAAGGAAGAGAGGAAGAAAAGCATTAGGATAAGGGCTTTGTGAATAAAAAAGATAGTATTCAATAGGTCTATCATTCTTATGTCAGAAGTGTATCACATTTCCTTAGCATTCAGACTTAAATTGGGATAGAAAATTCACAGATTAGGTATAACTAGACTTACATATTAAAATTGATAAACAGCAACCATGACTATAACCTTCTGGTTATACTGGGCTATGTGGAACATGAGCTTTCTGGGGCCTGGAGAGCCCAAAAGGACTGACGAAGATGGCAACCTTTATCATAGGGATGATATGTAACTACTTCCTTCTTAGATTCTTAACTACCTTTTTCCTGCTCCCATCTTTTATTCTTTTCTTTTTTTGCAATACTGGTTATTGAACCCAGGTGTGCTCTATTATTGACGTACATCCCTGGCTTTTTTTTCTGGGAGGGGGGGGACCAGGGATTGAACCTAGGGGCGCTTAACACTGAGCCACATCCCTAGTCCTTTTTATTTTGACACGGGGTCTCAAACAAGTTTCTTGGGGCCTTGCTAAATTGCTGAGGCTGGCTCTGAACTTGCAATCCTCCTGCCTCAGCCTCCTGAGCCGCTGGGGTTATAGGTGGGCGCCATGGTGCACGGCGTCCCTGGCTCTTTTTTGAGACAGAGTCTCACTAAATTGCTCAGGCAACTGGGTGTCACACAGGCGCAAACTGAATCCACCCAAACTGAAATCATCCTCTTCCTCCATGCTTTTCCTCTGGAGTTTCCCCAACTCAGTGGCACTATTATCTTCTGAGTTGGTCAAACTGGAATCCTGGGCATCATTCTTCTTCTTTGTTTTATTTATTTATTTTTATATGGTGCGGAGGATCTAACCCAGGGCCTCTCATGTGCTAGGCGAGTGCTGTACTGCTGAGCCACGACCCCAGTCCCTGGGCATCACTGTTAACATCTATTTCATGCTCTCTCCCCTGAATATCCAATCACCAAATGCCACAGACTCACTTTATCAAGTACCAGAATTTACTTGCAACTTCCCCATTAAATCTTCTACCCCAAAGATACACATCCATAGTACTTTATATTTTCCCTATTATAACCATGAACATATTTAACTTAATGGCAACTACGTTTTGGTTTGCTTCCATATCCTATTAAGACAGTAGACTATTTTAACACAATAAATTCACGTCTATTAACCCTTATCTGAAATCCTGAGAAAAGTTATTATAATCAAATTTCTTTCATAAAGTTGATATCAAAAATATGTACTTGATAGGAAAACCTAGCCTGAACTGAAAACAGGCTATTTGCAGCCTTCCCCCTCCCATCCCCATTTATTTATTTTTAAATATATTTTCAGTTGTAGATGGACACAATACCTTTATTTTGCTTATTTTTATGTGGTGCCGAGATCCAACCCAGTGCCTCATGCATGCTCGGCAAGCGCTCTACCACAAAGCCACAACCCTGGCCCCCGTTTATGTTTTAATAAACATACAACTCTCATTTACATTTTACTCCAGGGATATTAATGTGTTTAGTTATAAGGAGCTGTTTAGACTCAGATACATTATATATGGCATATGCACTGTCTTATTTTTCTTAAACCCAAGCAATTTTGAATCACATAAGCATATTTTTTAAAAAAATTTTTATCTTTATGTGGTGCTAAGGATCAAATCCAGGGTCTCACATATGCTAGGCGAGTGCACTACCACTAAGCCACAATCCCAGCCCAGCATAACTGTTCTTAAGGCTTCATATTGAGGCTTATAGACCTGTATTTGCCTTTAGCAGGGAAATTTTGTTAGTGAACAATGATATGTGCTTTATGAATATGCAATATCTAAAGGGGAAGTTGAATAGAATAATATTTTTGTGAATGCCTAAATTTGGAATTTCTAAGTTTGGAATACAGATTCTAGTTAGTGTTTGTGTAATATATTTCCTCTTCTTTCTCAACTACAAATACCAAATGCCTCTGGTATGGAAAGATAAGGGAAAAGATGATCAACTACAGAGACAAACGGAAAGTAAAATGTTCCTGATGTATCAGCAGAGCGAGCTCATACAGAAAACACGGGAAATGACAGGGATGCTTGGGTACAGAACTTAATTTTGGATAGATCAGTTCCTAAACTGGCCCAATAAATATTACCATCACTAAGATTTTAACTGGAATGTCTCAATAATCATTTTGGGATCAGAACACTATCATCTCATTAGTAATTTTCATAATTTCAATAATAAGAAATTTACCTACCCTAAGTCAAAACAGAACACCCGCCCCAATTAACAATGAAAATATATTTTATGATATTCCTCACCACCCATCCATTCAGCAAACAAACATTTAACAAGGGCTACTGTGCAATCTAGTGGGGGGAGCAACAGAAAAATTTGGTTGCTATCAAAATACAATAGAAAAAGTAGAACCAAGTATAGCATAAATTTTTAGGTCAATTTCAGTAACCAATGAAAAGAAATGATCTAGTGATGTCAGAGTAGGCTACTTTGAAAAGGACAGCTGTCATATAGTGGCAATAATAGAGTAATTTAAGCAAATTCCTAAGTTTTTCTTGTGGTGCTGAAGTGGAACCCTGGGCCTTATGTAGGCTAGGCAAGAGCTCTATACCACTGAGCTACATCTAGTCCCTTAAATGAGGCAAGAGGGGAATTTTATATTTATATGAAATATATAAATAATAAATAAACAAAAATCCAGGGGTCACTCTACCATTGAATTACATTCCCAGTCATTTAAAAAAATGTTTTTTAAAATTTGAGACAGACTTTTGCTAAGTAACTGAGGCTGGCCTCGAACTTGTGATATTCCCGAGTGCTTAGCCTCCAAACTTGCTGGGATTACAGGCGTGCATCACCACATCCAGCTAAGCAAATATTTATACTATCCCTCATTTTAATTGTTTACTTCAAGAAAAAGTTATATGTAGACCTCTGTTCAAAACTTGGGAAGTACTACAATCATCTAGGGACCTTTATAAAATATAGATTCCATAAATTAACTTTGGGAATTCTGATTCAATCAGTGTGAGATTGGGGCCTAGAAATGAGTATGTTCAAAAAGCAGCCAAATCTGGCAGTGTTTTAGGAGACAAAAATGTGACGACATAAGATTCTCATCTGTGTCTAATGCAGAGCAGTAACACATGAATTACTATAAAGTATAAGGTTTCTTGTACAAAATTTCTACATTAAACTAGGTTATATGTGATCAACTGACCTAAATGATTTCACCATTTAACATACAGATTATGAAAACCTAAATTCTTACCTAAATTGGCATACATTACAAACAAGTTGAAATACTGCTGTAAATGACGTCCATGCTCTGAAACTTCCCTTCTCAAGAGATTTAGTACTGCTCGTAGTAAGTGATCGCTCAAGCTTAAGTTGTCATAAGCCTGTAAAATATAAAACATAGCTGTTTCTCAGCAACAACGTGCAGGTATAACTCTCTTCACACAAGCATAAGTTTATGGAAGAACTGATTACACAAACTATTTGAAAGGGTTGATGGTTGGGAAAGGGAATAAAGATCTGGGTAGATTTCATTATAAATCCTTCATATTATTGTACATTTTAAGTCCATTAAAAAACCCTTTAAGATAGAAAAATTTACTCAAGTTTATATTTAAGCTTCTGTATGTATCTGAATAGTAAGAGAGAGTTTATTATTATTATCCTGCCTCAGCCTCCTGAGTTGTTGGGATTATAGGTACAAGCCACCACACCCAGCTCCCTTATGTTTTAAAAGCTCAGTAATCACTATTCATTTTTTTTTTTCCTGGTACTGGGGATTGTACTCAGAGGCACTTTACCTGAGCCACATCTCCATTCCTTTTTATTTTTTTCATTTTGAGACGGGATCTAAATTCCCTAGGCTGGTCTTAAATTTATAATCCTACTGCCTTATCCTCAGTCAGTGTGATTATAGGTGTGTACCACTGTACCCAGGTCACAGCCCCTTTTAATGCATTTCCATATAGTAATTTTCACGGAACTTGAGACATTAGATTCTGTGTGTGCACACATATGAAATAAACATATCAAAAGAGATGAACATAAGCCTGTGACTACAACTTCTAGCAAACATTATTCTTTGGTAAGCATTTAATCATTAGAAAGCAAACTGTACAATTACCTGACTAGAAGGTCCAGGAGACGCAAAAGGTGAAGGACATGGCCCATCTTGCAAGGAAAAATGTGCAATAAAAACTATAAGTTTTGCAAATGCACCCCTCACTTCTGCACTTGGGCATTCCAAAAGGTATTCAGAGAAGCGATTTGAAACATTAAAAAGGACATTATGAGCAAACCAAAAACGTACATTCTTGCTGTGGCGAAGGAGAATACACAATGCATCATACCTAAAACAAACAAAAATATCTATGACTATCAATATGGCTTATACTTGACTTATTTCATATACAAAAGGGATGGCTCTCTATGAACCAAAAGAAAAAAAGTAAAGGCCTCTACTGCTGGAGAGAGAAGCAGCAACTGGTTGCTTCTAGTACTAACATTAAAAGGATAGGTGAATACGATGACTTGGTCTTTTCTCAATGACTTAAAAAAATAAGCAAAAGCTTGCACTGTACTCTGAAAAATCTACTAAATTCTAAGGTTCCATGACAAAATAGCCCCCACTTTCCTTAACATCTTACTCTTGGATGAGTAAGTAAAACTAGCCATATTTAGTCTAAGTAAGTATTTTAATATAATCTCACCACTGCTACCAAGAATTTTTTTTTTTTTTAAACTCACTTCAAAATTGGAACAAGATCCTCATGGTTTGGAAAAAGTAAAAGAAGTTCTATTAAAGAACCAAATCAAATGTCAGTATACTAGGAATGAAAAGTCAAAGCAATGTACCAATCACTGGCAGAGCCACGGACTATTTTCTTTGTGTGAAATCCTGTAGTAAAGAGGAACCTAGCAGCAAGTTGAATACTAATCATAGTGATTTCTTCTGCTTCAGGCAACAGGTGATCTTGCCCTATAAATAAAATGCAGATATATATATATATATATATATATATAAATCAAATTTCTATTTTCAAGCCCCATTTTCCAACAAGTCTGCATTTATGAGAAGTCCTAAATCTGTTAAATACCCCTTTTCCCGATACTTAGAAAACAATTTTTTAAAAAATATTTTTTATAGCAGATGGACACAAAAATGCCTTTACCTTATTTTTATGTGGTACTAAGGATCAAACCCAGTGCCCCACACATGCTAGGCAAGCGTGCTACCAAATGAGCTACGGCCCCACCCCAGGAAATAATTCTTATTCCTTGATTATGGCAGCTCATGAAAGCATTTTCAAATCAGTGAGGAAAAAAATCCTTAAAACAAACAACTTCCTGTCTCCAAACAGTTAATTTATTGCTCAAAGGTATCAGCCATCTTAAATGTGACCTTAAAATAAGCAAAAACTTAGACCCACTTAAAAATATTAATATTTCATGAACTTAAACATGTCAATGCTTAGGAAACCCTTAAAGTATGAATTATTCTTTATTATTAAGAAACCAAACTCGCAACACTTACCTGGAGGAGGGTTTAAGTAAACACCATTACATGTAAGCAGTTTTTTCATAAACTGAAAATACTCCAAACTGTACTGCATTCGGTTATGCATGAATTGTACATTCTGTTTCCGTACACTTCTCTCAATGGCTGATGGCATTATTATTTGATGGGGTCTTGTGGTGATAGCAAGCTCTGATATGTATCTTATCAACTCATCGTCTTGGTCTATTGTGTCCATTCGTTCATAGAAAAGTATATAAGCATTCCACCACCTTTTCTGGCGCCTGTATGACATGCGCTTCATCATATGATCAAACACTTCTCCCATGTATTCTCCACCAAAACACTGATTTTTCATTTCCTCATCGTCATCCATTTTACATTCGGTTACATCTCCATCATCAAATTTATACCAGCGATTTCTCTCACCATCTCCACCATTCCTTTGAATGATGTAAGAATAATAATGTCCCCCACTTGCTTGACCACTGTGTACAAGCACACCCACAAGCCTATACTTTGTGCTTCCTGCAGTCTCACTTTCAGACTGCTCATTCTGTTGTATCAGCTGACTCTCTGGGTTTACATTATCTCCTTCCAGTTTAGCAACACCTGCAACTGTGTAAGGTTCCATGTCCAGCTCACGAGGAAATTCAAAATAATCATTGAACTTGATTGCACATTCTCTTTCCCAGTCATAGTCAAATCGTTTTAGTTGGATAGCAAGAACAGGAGGTAATTTTTTAATTAGCAAGCGCTTTACGGTATCAACCTAAAAATAAAGAGAAATCTTTAAATGATATTATCAAACTCCCTTTAAGACTTACTTGGATTTTTATGTGTAAAGAAATACATGATAATGAACATAAAGTAATTCTGCCATAGTTGACTTAAATGTTAACCAAAATTAATAACGTTATTTATTGGGCAATTAGATGCCAGGTAATATTTTAAATGCTGCATGAACAGTAACGTATTTAATCCTTACAACCCTCTCAAGCAGGTACCACTGAATCTTAAAGATGAGGATAAGAAGTTCCCGAGAGGTTAAGTGACTTGTCTCATGTCACAGAGGTGTGGGAGGCAGGCAAGTAGTATGGCTTTTGCAACCTCTACACTTTAATACTTCTCTAAGTGGTTGGTAAGGCAACATAATGCAGTAATTTGTAGGTGAGAGGGCCTGGGAACCTGAAAAGATATACAATATTTACTACCTATGAAATCATCTCCCTCAAAGAACTGCTAAGTTCCCACAGATAAAAACTAATTAGATCAGTCCAAATATCTAATCCAAGTGCTAAACACAGGTGGCAAAATAAATCTTAAGTGGTTAAATAAATTAATGGTTTTCTCCAAGTAAAGGACATGAGAGGTGAAGCATTTTCCTCTATTAGCAAGAGAATGTGGTGTCAAGTTATTATGACTTCTAAAAATCATCCACAGGTTCATCACCTCCAAGGTACTTTTTAACCTTCTTTGCCCAATAAATCATTAAATCAGCTGTCCTCTTCACTATCTCTCTATTATTACTATGACAAAGTAGGGTAGATATTTTTTCAAAAGAGTGAATTTTGAGGATAAACAAAAATCATGTCATCATAACTATATATATATATATTTTTTTTTAAGAGAATTTTTTAGTATTTATTTTTTAGTTCTTGGCGGACACAACATCTTTGTTTGTATGTGGCGCTGAGGATCAAACCCGGGCTGCACGCATGCCAGGCGAGCGTGCTACTGCTTGAGCCACATCCCCAGCCCCTCATCATAACTATTTTAAAGCTGGACAATCCATACCTTTTTATTGCATTTTTCACAATGATATGCATTTGCACCTTCTAATAAATCTCCTTTGACATACTGTTCCAAGGAATCAAGAAGATTTTGGTGATTTCTAATGTCTACATTCAGAGTCGTAAAAGATTCTTCACATTCGTACCTAAAGATTATTTAAGAAACAATCAAAAAGGACTTTATGCAAACTACATTTGCAATATTTATTATGTAATAATAATGAAGCTCCTAACTCACAGAATGTTACCAATACTGATAGTTAACATTTACTGATCATTTGCTCATGCTTGTCACTATATTTGGTCGTTTAAAACACTCAACATATTAGGTTTCTTGTTTTTATGACAAACTTGCTAGAGAAATATCACCGTCTCTACTTCAGAGATGAAGAAACCAACTGGGAAAAAAGTTTTGAAGACAAATATATTTGGACTTAATAGCCTAAGCTCCTTATAGTCTACCAGTGATATGTTTAGATAGAAACTATGGGTCCTATGGTCTCTGTGGTAGCTACTTAATTCTGCTATTGTAGCAAAAAGAGTCACACAATATAAAACTGAGTATGTTCCAATAATATTACAAAAACAGGTGATGGGCTGGATTTGGCTTGTGCTATATAGTTTGTTGACCTGTTTTATTATGCAAAGTAAAGCCCTATAACAAACAGTCTTGGGACTCTCTATGTATGGTTTGGCACGCAATAATAAAAAGACTAGTTCAGATATTGATCAGGCAGTAAGGATCTGACTTCATGAACATGATCTTTTACATTTTCATTTGGCAAAGAACACGAATCATTTCCAAGTAATTTGGTAAACTGTCCAAAACAAACTGAGGACAGACTGAAAAGATGAGCAAAAAGTTGGCCATATTATCAATAATTAAAAACAAAAAATTAAGCTGAGGACAGTGGCACATGCTTGTAATTCCAGGGACTCAGGAGGCTCAGGCAGGAGTATTGCAAGTTTGAGGCCGGCCTCAGCAACTTAGAAAGACCTAGCCTACAAAAACAAACAAACAAAGAAGGCTAGAGATGGTGATGTTGTTCAGTGGTACCCTTTGTTTAACTCCTAGTGTCATATTAAAAAAAAAAAAAAAAAAAAAAAGAGGTTAAAGTGATAATCTTATTGTTTTCCTAAGGATGTAAATGGTCTTTCCAAGAAGGCCAAAAGAGTTGCCCAGGCTAAGTACATACACCAATTCAGAATGAATGGTAAAATTATAAAACCATAAAATTATTATTTATAAAGTATTCTTTACCCTCATGATTTCTCTATGTTTAAAAACTAAGTGCCTCCAACAACCATTTACAAACTCAGGTCTTGGCTATATATATGACCAATTTGACTTTTAATGAGGTTTTTCTTCGGAAATAGCATCTTGCTAGGTTACCAAACCACGTCTTGACCTTGTGATCTTCCTGCCTCAACCTCTGGAGTTGCTGGGACTATAGGGAGGCACCATCATGCCTCATTGCTATTGTTAATAGGTATCATTAATTAAACACTTTACTTCCTTCCATCCATCTGGACTGGGGATGGAACCTGGGGTACTCTACCACACAGCTATATTTCCAGCCCATTTTGAGATAGCTGGAATTATAGGTATGATACCATGCCCGGCAACAGTTTCCACTTTTTAAGTAAAAAACTAAAACACACAACAAAGTACACAAACACAATTTGTTCTCTCATTCTTGCTGTACTGTATACAAACATTTTTAAGCAAAATGATAAATGATGTTATTTTACAAATGAGAATTTCACTTTAATAGGGAATACTACTCCAAGTCCACCATCTTTTAGGTTTAATACAGCAAAAATTTTATTTTTGTTAGTATATAAATAATACTACTTACACTTCCAATCTGTAATTAGCACTTACCTATGTGGACAGCCTTGGCAAATCTTCTGATCAGCAAAGGACCCTCCTAAGACTTTACTTAGCATAGCTGGATGTCCTAAGGCTTTTAAAGCTTCATCTAAACTATCTACCAATGAATTAAAAAATTCTAAAGCATCATGTTGTTCACGCAGATTAACAGGCTCGCCCCAAAGCCTAAGAAATGAATGAAATAAAACATTTAACATATGACACAACAATATATACACTGTACATACATTGTATTTTTGAGGGGGAAAGAAAGCAATGTAACCACAAATGACAGCATATGTACACTGAAATTTTCTTCCTCAACTACATGAGGAAAGAGGAAAGTACTGGTGTGGCTGACAGATAGTATGGGTCCAAGAAAGTTGAGGTTGCTTCAGGTGATGTGACAAAACAAAGTATCACTTATGTATACCACAAAATGAGAACTGACATTGGTAAAGCCCAAGCACTGCTGGAAACTATCAATGACATCCAATTTTGTTTTTACGTAAATAAACTAATACACGGAGTATACGTATTTATTCTAAGCAAGAGCTATGCTGAATTATATTTTAGACACTTCAGAAGAACTGTCTTTTGAAAAATACTTCTATCACTTGTGAAAATAAATTTGTTGCATTATTTGAAAAACCAGTCCATTTTATTTGTTTTTGGAAATTTGAACTACACATGACTTGCTATACTTTGCAATGTGTACATAGTCTAGATGTCAACTTATTAATTATAAAAGAGAAAAGTTACCCTTTACAATGGAGAAATCTGTTAAGACACTGGGGGATCAAAGTCATTACCATCAATAATTAAACACACGGAGAGCATATGCTTCCCAACTGGACAAACTGAGAAGCATAGAACATCATCGATGTAGTTTTCCTGCTTTCCTCCCCTAAAAGCTTGACCTGAATCTAACCATGAGGAAATAATCACACAAATCAAGACAGACATTCTATACGACAACTGGCCTGTGCTGAGCACGGTGGCATATGCCTGTAATCCCATCTCAGAAGGCCGAGGCAGGAGGAGGATCACCAGTTCAAAGCCAGCCTCAGCAAGTGAGCAAGACACTGTTGCTAATTAAAATATAAAAATGGGTTGGGGATGTGGCTAAGTGCTCCTGGGTTCAATCCCTGGTTTAAAAAAAAAAAAAAAAAAAAAAAGGACAACTGGCCTGTACTCTCAAAAAATTTCAATGCCATAAAAGTCACAAATTTGGAAGCTGATTCTAGACTAAAAAAGAATAAGAAAGTGAATTAAATTCTTTTTGATTTTTTTAAAAATATTCTTTTTAGTTGTTGATGGACCTTAATATTTAATTTATTTATTTATATGTGGTGCTGAGAATCGAACCCAGTGCCTCATACATACTAGGCAAACACTCTACCACTGAGCCCCAACTCCAGCCCCTCTTTTTGATTCTTTCCTTTGTATTCCAGATTGGGATATAAAAAAACCAAAAGCTTCAGTATAAAACCATTTTGAGGAAATTGGAATATGTACTGATATTATTAGAGATGATTAACATTAAATTCATTGGGTATGAAGTGTCATGTTTTCAGATTACTATCAAATGGTTTACAAAAATAAAACAAAACCCCAAAACCAAGTATACTCACGGAAAAACAAGCAAATATGGCAAAATGCTAGCAATTAGACAGATCTAAGTAAAGAACATAAAGCAACAGTGATGACTTCCTCTTTTCTATACTTCTGAAAATTTTGAAACTAAAAAAATTGGGAGACACACACACACACACACAAACGGGAAGTTTAGTTCACATTTTCAGTAAATTAAATAGACTGGTACTGTTTCTAATAATGAAACAAATTGATTTTAACAAATAATGTCTGAAGTGTGGTAAATTGAAAAGTGCTAGCTTACATGAAGTGTGAGCTCCACTAGCTTCAGGGGGAAAAAGGTATTGTAAGAGAGAAAACTGAGTGATAAAATCCAAGCTATAAACTTGAGTCACTAGTACAGATCAAGGAGGGGCCTAGTTAGGGGAATAAAATGTGGTAGTGATGGTGAAGCCACTGTATATTAGGCAGGGGGTTCACAAGAAATCTAAATATCCTCATATGTAAAAAGGGAGCCTCACTGCCATTCCACAAAATTAAAAACATCACTTGAATCTGCTCAAGTCTCCATCTTACATCTCTTACAGATGTCGGAGAATTAGGAAAATAGGAAACACTAAAATACCCTAGGGACCCCATCAACAAAATTCTGACTGGGAAAACTTGCAGTGTTATCTACCTGTTCCCCTCCATAAACAATTGTAAAAAAAAAAAAAAAAAAAAAAAAAAAAGGCAGGGTGGGGGGGATTTTGCAACAATGACCAAAAGAAACTTAAGAGGCATTATTAACCATTTGAGGCATATGAAGCTCATCCAGATCCTGATTATTGGGGCAGTACTAGGGATTATACCAAGTGGTGCAATCCTCTGCCCCAGCCTCCCAAATTACTGGAATTATAGGTGAGTGCCATTGGGCCTGGCTCTGGATCCCAATTTTAAAAAATACCAGTGAAAATAATTTATGAGGTAAGTGGGTTAAGTTCAAACATTGATCACATTTGATAGGAAGGATTTTTTTTTTTAAAAAGACATAGTAACAGTTCTATGGTTATGTTTTAAAACAGATATTAGAGACACATATGGGTGAAACTATCTGGGATTTACCTCCAAAACAATCTGGAAAGAAGTAGATTACAGAATACAGATTAAATAAGATTGGCTATGAGTGGACAACTGTTGAAGTTGGGTGATGAATACTAAGGTTTCATACTATTTGTGTACATATCAGACATTTGCATAACAAAGTTAGACATCTCAAAACATTTATCTATTTTTGGTGCAAGAGATTTAACCCAGGGGTGCTTAACCACCTTAACCACTAACCCACATCCTCGGCCCTTTTTAATTCTGAGATAGGAACTTGCTAAGGCATACATGACCAGGCCCGGCTTCAAAACATATATCATAGAAGTTTAATATTAATGTATTGAGTATGTTCATCAAGTTTTAAGAAATATCATTACATATTTAAATATAACAAAAAGAAAACAAAAGATGATCCCTATTATTATTCATTCATAGTTTACCTGAACTGTTTCCAAAATCCTCTGGGGACGTAGTATTGTAGTCGAGAAGCAGCTAAATGACCAAAGATGACCTGAAGGTGTCTCAGGACACCAATATTGTATTCTTTTCTATCTTCTGTTTTACTTAATGCTGGTTTGTCTTCAAATTGTTGAGGATAGCCAAAAACATCATCCCTGGGATCAACATTGCTCTAGAAACCAAAAAATATCATTAATTAATGAGCTAATCTAAAATGTAAAAAATATGGTGAGACAAATGCCAGTTAGGGAACAAATGATTTGTAGTTTACTTATGTTTCTTATTTCCAAAGCACTTAAATTCCAATTTATAAATTTATAAATTTTAATTATATTCATACAGCTATTGTGGGGATTATGAGGTAACATATAGAAAGCGGAACTCTAAACATCCTAAATCGTACATATGAACAGTACTAGTAGTACTCGTTAACAAACAGTGTTGGGAAAACCAGATACATACAAAATAATGAAGTTGGATCCTTATCTAAAATTTTTTATGTTTAAAAACTTAACTCAAATGCACCCAAGTCCTAAATGTAAGAACTGAAACCCTAACTTTTAAAGACAACAAGGTAAAAGCTTCAAGATATTGAAGTTGGTAATGATTTCTTAGATACGACACCAAAAGGACAGGTGACAAAACAGACAAATTTGACCTCATGAAAAATAAAAACTTTTTTTTTTTTTGTAAATACATTGAAAGGGCAATTCATGGAATGGGAGAAAATATTTGCAAATCACTTATTTGATGAGGGATTTAATCTCGAATAGAGAATTCCTAAAACTTAACACACCACAATTTTAAAAATGGACAAAAAGTTTTAGAGAGGTATTTCTTCAAAAAAGATACGCAAATGGCCAATAAGAATAGGAAAATAGGGCTGGGGATGTGGCTCAAGCGGTAGCGCGCTCGCCTGGCATGCGTGCGGCCCGGGTTCGATCCTTAGTACCACATACAAACAAAGATGTTGTGTCCGCCGAGAACTGAAAAATAATTATTAAAAAAAAAAAAAATTCAAAAAAAAAAATAGGAAAATAAACTTAAAATCACTAGTCATTAGGGAAATTAAAATTGAAACTGTCACAGGATACTACTCATGCTCAATTAGGATGACTACTATGATAGATAGGGTTGGTGAGGATGTGGGAAATGGGAACCCTCATGTACCGATGGTGTTAATGTAAAATGGTACATTTGGGGTAGAAAAACAAATTCCTCAAAAAATAAATAAATAAATAAATAAAAATAAAAATTGAAAAGAGCTGGTGCACATGAATGAAATCAGCTATTCAGGGGGCTTAGGCAGTAGGCAGGAAGATCACAAGTTCAAGTCCAGCCCAGGCAACTTAGTAAAACCCTGTCTTTAAATTAAAATTTTAAATAGTTAAAAAATGAGGAAACAACCCAAGTATCAACACACAAATGGATAAGCAAAATGTGGTATGTACATACAATGTACTATTATTCAAATATTAAAAAGAGAAAGTTCTGGGGCTGGAGATGTGGCTCAGTGGTAGAGCTCTTGCCTAGCATGTGCGGGGCACTGGGTTCGATCCTATTTTACATTTATGGGGCACCACATAAATGTAAAATAAAGATATAGTGTCCACCTAAAACTAAAAAATAAATATTAAAAAAAAAATGAAAAAGAGAAAGTTCTATTACATTCTAACATGAATGAACCTTGAGGACATGCTAAATAATGGAAGTCAAGCTATAAAATGGCAAATACTCTTTGATTCCACTTACATAAGGCACTTGGGAGTGGTATAATTCATAAACAGAATGGTGGATGTCAGCAATTGGGGGGACAGGGGAAAAAGAGGTTGTTTAATGGGGACAGAATTTCAGTTTTGCAAGATGAAAATAAAGAATGGTGGTATACAACAATATAAATATATTGAATACCGAACTGTACACTTAAAAATGGTTAAAATGGTCAATTACGTGTATTTTACCACATTAAGAAATTTAGTTGTGGTATATGTAACATTAAGACAGAATTGTTGAGCATCATAATCTAATGACAGTAAGAACAGCTGTTTGACCTCTGATATAGAAACAGATACTATCCAATCTCTGCCCAAAAGAAACTTACAGTCTAGGGAGGGAAACAAAAGTACAAATAGAATAAGCCCCTCCACCCCTGAAATCCTTATAGTGCAGCAGGGTGAAGACAGCATGAAGCAGAGGTACCACATAAGCAAAGGCAGGACACCTTAAGTTGATTCATATTCCATGTGCCTTATCTACTATTTGCCAGTACAATTAGCTCTATGAACTTGTGTTTAACTCAGCATCCTGGGGATGTATGATGGGCCATAGAAATAGAATTTGAACTCAGACTCCCCCTCAGAGCAGTGACTTTTAACCAGATGAGTATAAACATCCCCTTGAAGTCTTTTCAAAAAGTAAAATTGCTCAGCCCCCATTCCTTGGGTCATCAGGTCCAGTGGGTCTGTGGAAGAGTTGAGGCAAGGGTTATGTTCTAGCAGCCCTGTAAGTGGTAAACTGTTTCTTCAGAACAAATCCAATTCTGGTGACTGAAGGGAAGGATTGAGGAATGAACCATTTTAAGACATTTACTACCATAAGAATACACTTTGGATTTTCTCTTCAGTTCTAACACTACAAACAAGGAAAGATAAAATAAAAACAAAGTAGCATAGGGTATGTACAAACATGACTACAATTTAGGTCTTGCCATATTCTCTTCTTTGAAAAGCCACATCATAGTTATGTCAAATCTGATCCACCCCTACAACCTAACATTGCTTTATTCTGCACTGGATATGCCAAAGGCAGTCTACACTTGCTCACAAGATCATGTAATACTATTTCAAGTGTAGAGGAGTTTATCCTTTAAGCAAGAAGAGTTATGATCTGGGGTAAATGTAAGGACAACCTAAAAGCTAGAACATATAGTAAAAGTGGCAGATACTGTCCAACTTGTCATAAACCAATGGAGATATAATTGAAAATATGAAGTAGAAAGTGAAAATATAATTCAAGCTATTATCAAAAGGAGATGGGTACATTGTTACTTTAGAGACATACTATATCAAGAAGAGTTCAACCAGGAGAGTCCATTTCTACTTTCAAACATACTTTTAACAGTATAATATAGTCGGCCCTCCATATCCACTGGTTCTGCATTTGTAGATTCACCAACCCCAGGTGGGAAACATTGGGAAAATAATTGGGTTGGTGCTGAACATGTACAGACATTTTTTCTTGTCTAAACAATACAGTATAGCAACTATTTACATGGAATTTACATTGTATTAGGTATTTAAATCTAGAGAGGGGGCTGGGGTTGTGGCTCAGTGATATAGCACTTGTGTGAGGCACTGGGTTTGATCCTCAGCACCACATAAAAAATAAAAATAGAGGTATTGTGTCTTTACAACTAAAAATTTAAAAAAAAACTAGAAATAAAAAGTGAAGTATATAGGAAAATATATATAAAGGTTATATGCAAATGCTATACCTTTTTATATAAGGAACTTGAACATCTGAGAATTGTGGTATCCTCAGGGCATCTGAACCAATCCCCTGTGGATACTGAGGGATGACTGCACTCTCTTGGAAGAGAGAATAGTATCTGATATCAGAACTTCAAACACAAAAAACAGAAATAACTAAAATTTACCTCATTGTCCTGCTTCTCATCCCCAGACATATCATCATCTACATCACTACCTGTGCCTTCAATTGCAAGAATACCGTTCCTGATGGAAGGAATCATGTAGAGTTGCTGAATCACAGAATTCATGTAACAAGTAGCACCAGCATTTTTCAGCCCCACAAATCCTTTGGGTGGGCGGGGTCCAACAGGTGGCAGATATTCCCATTCAGTAAGTGCTTCACAAGCTGAAAGAAGGGAAGAGTCTTGTAGCATGAACATAACCATTTTGTACTTTCAAGCTCTATTAAGCTGATAAAGTAACAATAATGACAATTTTACCATTCCCACAGCTACCAGAGGCAGTGAATGCTCTCACTTTGCATCCCCTCAATCTAACATAGAAGCACAGGCCATTGCAGATTCTTAACATTAATGTCCACAAAGTCATGTTTTATCTGGTATTATTTATATGGCAGTCTTAAAAGTAGTCATACAAAATGGCTCAATCCTAATCTGTGTGCTAACTTCGGTTTTATCTTTACCGTAACCATCATTATTAATTTTCTTATCATTTTATACGCTTTTTAAAAAACATATATACTTTTTAGTTGTCAATGGACCTTTATTTTATTTATATGTGGTGATGAAAATAGTGCCCCACACATGCTAGGCAAGCACTCTACCACTGAGTCACAACCCCAGCCCATTCTCTTTTTTTAAACATGCTTTCAATCTCACTGTGGCATGAAACGTTATATAAATATATCAACACATGAGGCTTTGCTCAGTTTCAAATAATTCTAAAACCACCGAGGTTCAGTCTCAGTTGGACATTTTTTTTCCACCTTCAGGTGACCTTTTGTCCACTCCTACTAAGAGTAACATTTGCTTTGCCTATATCCACAGTGCTATTTTGGGGAGTAAACCAGAAAATGGATTTAAAAATTCTGTAGGAATTGTCAATCACCAAATATATGTCCCCAACTCCCTCCACCTACCTAGTATAAACCTGAAAACAACACAATCATCTTTTCTAGGGAACCAGTTAAATAAGTTTAAGTATATTGAATTGAAAAGTATCTAAGCCAATACATGGAATTAGGTCAATACTTACATGTCAGATAGGGAAAAATGACTGATATATTATTAAGGTAGTAAGATATATTATTAAAAACGGAGTGAAGAAGACTATTTTATTTCCATTTGTGGTTAAAAAGTTGGGCAAAAAAAAAAAGGTTTTGGCAGAGTGCAGTGGTGCATACCCATAATTCCCGTGACTCAGGAGGCCGAGGCAGAAAGATCACAAGTTGGAGGCTAGCCTCAGCAACTTGGCGAGACCTGGTCTTAAAACAAAAACATTTAAAAAGGACAGGATGCATAGCTCAGTATTAAAGGGCCCTTGGGTTCAATCACCAGTACCACACACAAAGATTTTATATGCTAAGCAACTCAGTGAGACCCTGTCTCAAAATATAAAAAAAGGGCTAGAGATGTGGCTCATGGTTGAGTTTCCCTGGGTTTAATCCCTGGTATCCCCCATGCATTTATATGTAGATTCTGCATACAGACAAGTGGGAAGAGAGACATGAACTGATAATAACGATTATAGCTTTAAAAGAGGACTGGGAAAATGGATGGGCAGAAACATACTTTTCACTGTATACTCAATCTTAAGTACCTGAAGTTTTCACCACGTAAATGCACTACTTAAAAATAAGCACAAACTCCTCTCCATTAAGTTAAAAGAAATAATGGCAACAAAAATCACCTCACTAGATTTGATAGCTAAAGGTCTATTCTTCTTAAAATTTTATATTTTCAGTTGTAGATGGACAAAATACCCTTATTTAATTTATTTTTATGTGGTGCTGAGCTACAACCCCAGCCCAGGTCTAATCTCTTAAGTAGTCTGTTTAACCAGAAACACTCAAGATCTTATTTTAAAACTTCCTTATATTCTGAAACATATTAAAAACGATTTATATTTATTTGTTTTTAATGGTATATAGGGATTGAATTCAAAAATATTTAACTACTGAGCCACATCCCTAGCCCTTTTTAAATTTTTTACTGAGTTGCTTGCTTAGGGCCTCACTAAATTGCTGAAGCTGGCTTTGAACTCAATGATCCTCTAGAACCAGCCTCCCAAGCCACTGGAATTAAAAGCGTTTGCCACCATGCCCATCTATATTCTTAAGTGGTGTAGATAAACTGGTTTTCTTCTTAAAATGAAATTGCCTTGGATTTGTTTGTTTTTACAGTTATTTTATATATGCATTCAATCCCTTTGAGCTTCAGTTTCATATCTTAAGATCTAGAATCTGCAGCTACTGTCATAGGCTTAATGTGGGTTATCAAGTGAGAACATGTAAAATACACCAAAATAGTATCTTCTCACATTCTAATCTTCAAAACTCCATATTTTCTTTGATGGTCAACCTTGTTTTCATATGAATTCTCAGTGAGTACCTGAGATGTTCTCTAACCCATGCAATTTAGTTGTAAGCTGTATTTACTTTGGCTACTCTGGAATTGGAATTTTACTTCAGATTTGAAGGCTGAAACTTAATTTGTCAAATATTTATACTACTTACAACAGTTAACAAACACTTGAAAACTTTTCTATATAAGGTTCTCTGCTTGTAATGATCATAATTATATATCCATTTGCTAAAAATGTCAAGCTAGCAACTGACAGAAACATGACAGATTTTTACTGAAAGAAACTTGGCAAATAAGAAATTGAAAAATTACAACAATTAATCATCACAACTTCATATTTTAAAATACTTACTAGTTATTGCTGTCCCAATGTAATACATTTCAGTTAAAGAATCTACTATCTGTTTGAGATTCCTCACACAGCCAACAGCTAATGCTACAAGTAACTCAAAACCGGCATTAATCGTAGCTGGTGAACTACAGACTGGGATAGCCTGCTCAGCTGGGAGCTCTCCATTTCTCATATATTGCAGGTAAACATTGGATGCAGGAAAGATGAAATCGTCAATTAGTTCCTAAAAGGAGTTGACAAAATGATTACATATTAACAACAATATATTCAGGAAAAGAAAAAAAATGTCATATCTTATAAGAAAACAATTTAAAAATTACTTATCAAACTTTAAGATCTTATTACAGCTCAGAAAACTTGGATTTTCTGATGAATGTCCAACTTAGAAAAATGAGTTAGTATAATTAAGAGACACATCCAATTTCCCATATTAAAACAAAGTATTAAAGACAGAATAAACTGCATTACTTAACAAAATTAACATTAATGCTTTATAATCAGATGTCTATCAAAATAAACCGATTTTGAATAAAAATTACTAAAATGACACTTTGAGTTACCACATACAAGAAAAACTCGAAATGATACATGACTCAGTCTTACAACAAAATGGAGGTTTGCCTCTTTTAAATAGTCTGATGAAATGATTAATCCAGAGACATTGATGCTATTAGATTTGATGGTGAAACATTTAGAAGGCTATGAAATCTAGTAAGGACCAAGAATGCTGAACTCACCTTAATGAGATTAGCACCTCCTTTTTCACAACCAATATGAAACTTTTTCTCAGGAGTTTGAAAGGCCAGTAACTCTTTTGTTACCCCAAGGTGGCCTTCCAAGATAGTCTCTTCAACACCCGTGTCACCTGTTCTTTTAACATCATCCTGCCAAATTAAAAAAAGAAAATAAAACAATAAATAAATGTCTAACTTTTAAAAGGGAGGCTAAGAGGGAAGGGAAAGCCAGTGCAAGACAGAGCTGGAGGGACATAAGATAATTTCCAAAAATTGATCCATTGAAGCAAGTTTACAGAATTTCTTAGAAACCAGGCTTTATAAACTATTAGAAAAACTGTTATTTTCAAGACTACAAACATCAGAAACAAATTCTCACGCAATTATGTCCAGGAGTTATGATCAAAGTGCTAGCCTATCAGATTCATTTTTTATAAGAACAATTTAAGAATGCTTTTATTTTTTTAAAGCTAGCAATTTGTAAAAAGGCCCAAAATACTAAAATGGAAGGAGGTGAATACCAGCATTCAAAGTTTCTAGTAAGAAAGCATATTTTATACAACTAATGAGATGTTTGTTCTACATGTCATAAATATCCACCAATCCTTTGGTTTGTTTGATTACTTTGGAGCTCTCCATTTAACCGAAATGCTCAAAACTATAAACCATCTCTTTGAACAATTATATATAACAGTATTAACTGCAACTTACCCTAATTCTTTTAAGCCAATCAATTTCATTATTGAGAAGAACTTCAGCATTGGGTACATTAATATTACTGTTATAAGCATAATTAAGAAGATGCCTTAAGAGAGTGAAGTAGTCGCCTGAATGTTTAGCTCTCTCTCTGGCGGTACTCTGAAAATAAGAAGGTATGAAAATATGAATTTATATGCCCATGCTCAGAATCTACTTTTTAAATACTCAGTAAATTAGAGCAGATAACTTAAACAGGGAAATTTCCATTAAATAAAAGCTAAGACCATAAATCCCTGAACGTCCCTGGTGAAAGAGGGAATCAAATGGTAAGCATATTAAAAAATGTCTCACCCCCAAAACGGTAAAGAGCAGAGTAATGAAGAAAAGTAGAGGCCTGTGTCCCATGCAACACCTGGTGCACATTAAAAAGAACTGCTCCTGTGCCACCTGACGAACAGTTCTGAAACAGAAATGTTTCACATTTAACACATTGCTTAAAAAAAAAAAAAAAAAAATTCTAACACTGTTTTCTGGTTTTGGGGGGGGGGGTTTGAATTAACAGTAATGATAACAAGGTAATCTCCCACTTAAGCAGTCTTGGCAATACTTAATAAACAAACTGTATCCTCAGGAACGTAAGCTCAATCCCTGTCTTCTGATATCTGTCTCGGAACAAGCTGGAAATGATCTTCTAGATACAAAATGTTCTAAAGTTAGCTTAATCCATGTTTTTGGCCTTCCAGAGAATTTTCATTTGGTTGTGCTTTAATACAACTACTTTGTGGGAATTCTGCTGCAATCACCCAAGGATACTACTGCAGATGTTCCTTACGTCATACTAGTAGTTTCAAGGGTATGGTCTCCAGATTAGCAACATCAGAATCATCTTGAAAATGCCTATTTTCAGGTTCTATCCCAGAATTCCTGAATCAGAAATACTAGGGGTGGGGACTGAATTAGAACAAGATACATTCCATGCTTTTATCATCATGTCGAAAAGGATTCTACAGATGTCATGAATAACAAAAAGAAGGAAAGAAAAATACTAGGGGTGGTGAGGCCCAACAATGGTTAAAACTATTTAGGTGGTTCTGATGAGTGCCAAAGATTGAGGACTACGGTATTATGCAATATTTCCTCTATGATAATCCATGGTGAAAACATGGAGCTTGTCTCAATCCTGGGAATTTAACATGATCATTTTGAACCCAGGGCTGCTTCACCACTGAGCTATGTATCAGCCCTTCTTTATTTTTTTTTTTATTTGTTTTTAGTTGTAGATAGACACAATACCTTCATTTATTTTTATGTGGTGCTGAGGATAGAACCCAGTGCCCCACGCATGCTAGGCAAGAGCTCTACCACTGAGCATTAACCTCAGCCCCAGCCCTTCTTTATTTTGAGACAGTCTAAATTGCTAAGGCTGGCCTTCAACTTGCAATCCTCCTGCCTCAGGCTCCCGAGCTGCTGAGATTACAGAAGTGCACCATCATCCTGAGCTTGGATCTTTTTTGAAAACAAGAAACAAAAACCAAAACTCTATTATATACTATACAGATTTCGCTAGAATAAACACTCCAAGAACCTGAAACAATGCGTGGCATACAGTAGGTGTTCAAGAACCAGTTACCAAATGTACAAATACTATTTGTTTATGAAATGGTAGTCTGTCTCCATTAGAAAGTAAGCTCTTTTGGGGTGGGGGGGGGCTTTGATTTGTTGATGCCAGAGTTCCAGTGAGGACTTGCTGACTGAGTATGTGTGTATTTTGCAGTTATCACCAACTACATTTCTGTGATAACTATTTTGCTAGCTGCTGAGCTCAGAACTGACTTTTTATTTCAATTGTAAAGGATCTGACAGTATACATTTTGTGCACTCACCTCCCTTCCTGGAATTTTTAGGTTTCTGAAAACTGCCCATGGGCCCATAAACCAGAAGGACTCAGAAGTTCCTAAAATTATTGTGGGTAGAATTTGGGAGTAACCCGAGTGAAGTCAGGAGTACATAAATTTCTGGGAAGAAGCTCCATGGCTATGTCAGATTTTCAAAGGAGTGTGTGTATGTTACACCCACTGCCTGGTTTAGTTTTAAACAAGTCAGGTATATAGTCCAAACTGGGGTGGAAGGGGCTGCCCATAAAGAGTCTGTCAATTCCTTAAAAGCCCCTGAGCACTGTCACACTTTTATACTGCTTGCAAAGAAACACATTTTTGCTTGATAAATCCTGTTGCTTCCATCTTTACGATGTACCTGGAATCTGATAGTTTCTTTCCACTTTTATTAATAGAAGAGTTTAGCTGCTTTTCCTAATACTCTACAACCCACACCCAACCACAAAACACATCAGATTTCTCCGCTCAAAACCCTCCAACAGATTGCCATCTCACAGTGATCATCACAATCCTCAGGGTGACTATAAAATCCTTCCAGACTATGTATTTATCCACCCTGGTCTCAGCCCCTGCTACTGCCCTCCTTTACCCTTCTACCCTTCAACATGAAAGGAATGTTCCTGCCTCAAAGTATCTACCTCTATTGCTCCTTCTGCTTAAAACAATCCCTGGTTACCTATATGGATCATTACCTTACTCTTTCAGACTTTGGAACCCAGGGGTGCTTAAACACTGAGACACAATCCCAGGTCAGTTTATTATTTATTTTGAGACAGGGCCTTACTAAGTTACTGAGGCTGGCTCTGAACCTGTGATCCTTCTACTTGAACCTCCTGAGCTGCTGGGATGACAAGCATGCGAATACACCTGGCCCATCCTCTAAATCCTAACTAAATATGAGCTCACATGCTAAATCCAGCATAAAACCTTCACTCCTGCTTCTTCCCAGGCAAAAGGTAACCTATTCCTTTTCCAATTCCCTAAGTACTTTATCTTTTATGGGGACTAAGACTGTTGTAATTGAAATGACTGACAAGGTCAAAACAAGAATCAAGCTTTTCTTATGTGTTAAATTCTGACTTGTTTCTGCCACAGAGTTTGATTCTGGGTATAATTATAATCTACCAGTAATATGTGAATCTCTACTATGTGCTGGGCAGTTAAAATTCAAAAGTCAAATAAGGAACTTTGAGACTCACATAGTTTTTTGGTAATACTAGAAATAAAACTCAGGGCCTTAAACATGCTAACCACTGAACTACATCCCCAGCTCATAAGAGAAATTTTCATAAATGGTTGAGGGCAGAAAACATGTTTAAACCAAATTCCTTAAAATTATATATATAAGTTGTTGATGGACCTTTATTTTACTTATTTGTATGTGGTGCTGAAAATCGAACCCAGTGCCTCACACATACTAGGCAAGTGCTCTTCCACTGAGCTACACCCCAGCCCAAGTTCCTTAATTCTTTTTTCATTAAAAAAAATTTTTTTTTTAGTTGTTGATAGATTCTATTTATATGTGGTGCTGAGAATTGAACCCAGTGCCTCACACATGCCAGGCAAGTGTGCTACTGCTGAGCCCTACCTAGCCCCAGCCCCAAGTTCCTTAATTCTTACTAGGCCAAGTTCATGAAACACATTCCTTGTGAATTACAGTAGATGGGGTAGAGAGAGAAGATGGGAGCGGAGGGGGGATAGTAGAGGATAGGAAAGGCAACAGAATACAACAGTTACTAGTATGGCATTATGTAAAAATGTGGATGTGTAACCGATGTGATTCTGCAATCTGTATACGGGGTAAAAATGGGAGTTCATAACCCACTTGAATCAAATGTATGAAATATGATATGTTAAGAGCTATGTAATGTTTTGAACAACTAATAATTTAAAAAAATTCCTAATAAAAAGTTTAAAAAAAAAGAATAAGAAATCTGCTATCTCCAGGACTGACTTCAAGTCTCCTCCCACCTCTCTCCCCAACTAATATCTACCACTGAGCTATGTCCCCAGGGATTGAATTTTTATTTTGAGACAGGCTCTCCCTGTGTTGCTGAGGCAGGCCTCGAACTTGTGATCGTCTTGCCTCATTTCTTACTGTAGGTGCCCGCCACCATACCTAGTTTCAAAAAACTTCTTAAACATTCCTACTTGAGAACCTACTACACATCAATTTTAAGCACCCTTGAGAGTAGGCAAGTTGAACACACCCTATTACATACATCATGTACATTTTTTAAGCTTTATTTATCCATCACTAGATTTCATTTCAGCAAACTGCTTATTTTGACTTTATACTAACCTTTCTACAACTAATTTTGTCATTACTGAATGGCATGTATGTAAGACAGATTAATCACATATTAACAGTGACACTAAAGTTTAAAAACTTAACCTTATATATGAAGGTCAGGATCAGACTGACGGAAATGGATGAAAACCAACATTTTCTACAAATCTGATGGACTTGCACAAAAGAGTGCATTTTGAAATTATTATCACTGACTAAATGCTTTCGAAAGGAAAGGCTTTATAATTAATTGATCTTTATTCTAGTGTAAAATGCCAAAATTCGTTCAGTAACCTTGTCTCATAAATTTTATATCATATTAACTTTGACTAAAGAAAATGTGGCAAGGGAAGGGAGGAGGAATGGGAATAGGAAAGACAGAATGAATGGGACATTATTATCCTATGTGCACATATGATTACACGATAATTTTAATCCTATATCATGAATAATTAGAAGAATGAGAATATGTCAAAATACATTCTATATCATGTATAACTAATTAGGAAAAAAGAATATGAAAACTTAAAAAAAAAAAAAAAGAAAAGAAAGCTTGGCATCTAAGAATCTAAGATAGGACAATATCCTAGTTAAATCTTACAGTTCAGATTTTCAAAGATGGGCTAATCCATATTTCTTAGTTGACCCTATGTAGAAAAAAATTAGTACTTTGAGAATTAATGTTGGCTTTTCTTTGCCTTTTTTTTTTTTCGGTACTAGGGATTGAACCCAGAATTGCTTTAACCCCATCCCTTTTTGAGACAGGTACAAGTTGCTAAGTTGCTAAGGCTGGCTTTGAACTTACGATCCTTCTGCCCCAGCTTCCCGAGTCACTGGGATTACAAGGCATGTGCACCTAATGCTGGCATTTGCAGAGACAAAAAAAATCAAATGAATTCAGGTTAGGCAAAACATTATTACATAAAATTTTCCTCAACACATGCTACAGAGATTATCTGATTTAAGAGATACATTATGCCAGCATAAATCAATTTATTTCTGCTTACAAAATAAAATCAATTTTTATAAAATTAAAGACACTTACTTGCTGTGACAGTGCAAAAGCAAGTCAATAATGAATGTCTGCCAAGCCTTTTCTTTACTGAGAGCATCTAAGGCTGTTGGAATCAAGGCAAAACATAATGTCATCACTTCCAGTGCTTCACAGCAAACCTGTTCATCTTCCAAGTCCAGCTCATTGCCTGCATTGGTCTGTAAAATTAATTGGGAACAAATTACCTAGAGATGCATTTCAGAAAAATCTCATGGGATTCTAAGACTCCAAAGTAAATGCTTACAACTTATCTACTTGCTTCAACAACACAGCCTTAGTCTCCTGCAACTCTTCAGGCTCTTTTGAAATAGTCTACAAAGAATTATAATGGAAAACAAAGTCTAATTCCAGTATTTTTCTGTCTAAAAAAGGGCTGAAGGAGCATATTGAGCATGACATGTACTTCTTTGTCCTTAAGGCTCCTTCTAAGTTATATACTTTTATACCAAAAACCATGCTTTTCTAAAGAACCACTCTAGTATAGTACTTTTGACTAGTTCATCTAATTTTCCTATTGTTCCATTTCATTCAAAATCACTTGTCTTGAACAATTATCAGGAAGATTTTGAAAGCAGCCTAAAATATGCTTGGGAATTTATTCATTAAAAATAATAATAACTATAGTACATGACTGCAACAGAATAGGCATTCAGTAACTTACGGAATGAAGACCCAGGACTTTAAATATAGACAGATACTATTGGACACCAATAAAGTAATGAAAATTGAGGGTTATAGTTGCTATAAAATACAAGTTCTACTGAGCCATAAAAGTACGTATAACTCAACCTCTCCTTCTAAATATGTAGCAGTATCTATAATAGGACTAGGTACATATGACAGAAAACCAAAGAGCCAAGCATAACTTCTGTTGTGTAAATAATTTAATACAAGGTCAGATATGATACCTAACTGGTTGATATTTTTCCTACTTTTTTGACTGCTTTAAGAGACTCAGACAAAAACACTTTAATGCCATGATACCATAAGATAATTAACCACAATTCACATAGTATTAAAGGGTGATGAAAGAATGACAGAATGGGAGAATGCAATTCAATGATATGATTTTATCCGATCCCTCAAAGTAGTTAGAAATAAAAGGGTGGGGGGGGGAAACAACACCAATTTTATTTACAAAGCAGACTCAGGGCAGGATTCTTAAGTATTTTCAAAACAAGATTTTTATTAAATTCTCAAATATAGATACCAGTTGATTTTCAGTCATTAACATGCAAGCAGATAGAATTTTTAAATATAGCAAACTTAATAAAAATTTAGCCACATACACAATTAGCAACATTTATTAAAAAGAATATATTTCTGTCACAATTCTTACCTTCTCATAAATTTTAGTGATTTCTTCATTTGGGCTAAACACTAGTTGTAATGCCCCACATCCTGATGCCCAGATGATTTTTTGTATAGCTCTAATGACACAAATATCAGGCATGTATCTTGACGCCTGCAAGATAATGAGTAATTAAAACTGTTGATAGAAATAGGAATTAGTGAGAAGTAGTATCACTGTCTTTAGGTTTTCAAGTTGCCTTTATCCTTTATTTATTTAGCTTTAACAAAAGTATGCTCTACAAATTAGTACCAGAAACCACACTGTTTTTATCAGGGTCTTAAAAGGACAACCATTCTTCTCTGTTGCTTACCCAAGAGACTTGAAACTCTATATCTACACAAACACATGCACAGAATATTAAATAGCAGCTTAATAGTCAAAACAGTCCAAGTGTATGGATAAACAAAATGTGAAATATCCACAATGGGATACTATTCGGCAACAAAAAGAAATAACTACTGATCCATATAACATAATTCTCAAAGTCAATAGTCTGACTTTCACATATATATATATCACATACATATGCATGTGAAAAAAGACACAGAAGAAGACATGCTATATGATTCAGTGTTAAAAAATGGAAACTCCTCTTATAAGGACAAAAAGATCAGGGACTACCTGGGATGAGAGTTGGAGGAAAGAATGGACTGTAGAGGGGCAGAAAAGACTAACAGAAATATTTTGAGTCTTGAGTCTTCATATACAATGCCCTAGATTTGATCCCAGTGCAATAAATAAACTTTTGGGTAGTGGTTTCACATGTGTGTACTTGTCAAAATTCACCAACCTATATACTTTCTGTTATCTGTAAACAAAGATATAAAAAACTCATATAATCCTTACAATACTAACCTCATCAGATATCTGCTGAGCAAGACGAACTGACACATTTCTAAGCATGCACTCAGATGATGGGTTAGGAATGCTCTGAAGGGCACTTTGTAGCACCACTGCTTGATCATGAGTAACCTGGTTGACCTGGAAAAACACTTTATTTAAGTAATTCGTACATAAGCAGACCCAATCATTTGCACTTCATTCATCAACATCCAAGATGACCACCTCTGCACAAATATAGAGCCTGTAGTGACTTAGACAAAGCACTTGATGCTGCCAACAAGGTGTGGGTTCCCTCTCCTGCACTTTGAAGTGCTATGCGCCTGTCTGCCAACTCCATTTTAGATTAATCCACCTTATGTCTCAATATCTGGGTTCAGTGTAACTTGCAGAGGATAAATGATAAACTGAATAGACTAGGTTCAACTTTAGGGACTCAGTAAAATATTACACATCTTTAATATACTTGGCCCCAGGCAGACCCTGCTTGCATTTTCCCCTATTCATCAAATTCCACTTTGTAAAGGAGAAAAAGAATGGAAAGGGGTGGGGGGGACTAACTTATGGGAAAGATATCAGTGTCATTCCTTCACAGAATAACCAAATTTTGCAGTCTACAAAACCAGATAAATTTTATTAAGTATTTAACAACACAATTCTAGCTGCCTTTGAGTGGTAACTTCCCTTGTATGTACTATAAATATTTCTATGTCATCATTTAAAATATTTCTATATTACTAATTTTATATATTTTACATATTTTACTTCCTATAGACTATGAGCTTCTTGAGATTGGAGGCTATTATGTACTAATGGCACATTCTCTGAAAAGGTTAAAAGCATTTTTTATTTTTGGACTTCATTAAACATCCGCATTAGGAATTATGACAAGAATCTGTTCTTATATCAAAACAAGAAATTGTCTTTTAGTGCTTCCCAAAAATCCCAACAAAACGGACCCACAACAACAACAAAATAATATAAAACATAGGTCATTTTATTTTATATTGAAAATTTCTAACACATATGAAAGCAGAGAGAATAATTTAATAAACTGCCACATATTCATTACTCTGCTTTAACTCTTATAAATAATGGACCAAATTGTTGTTATTATTATTATTCCTCCTAATTTCCAATCTCAGTATTGTTTTCAGTCAAAACTAATATAATAGCATTTACAAGTATTTCAGCCACTATTACAGAAATACGGGGGGGGGGGGGGCTTTTCCTTTTAAATGAAACCATAATATTATCATATCTAAGACATAATTATCTTATCAACATTCCAATCCTCCCTAATTAAGACATAATTTCTAAAGAATAAAATCTCATCCCTGAAACTTTTATATTCTGTCAGTACCTTTGTAAAATTATCACTTACAATGTATATAATACAACTAAAAGTTTAGTTTGACCTCTCATAAGTAGGTGTCAAATTCTGGCATATTTGGAGAACTTTAGTACTATGGATCAAGGATGCCACCAAGGAAAAGGCAGTCAGATAAAAAGCTCAGAAGTGGAGGTTAAGCTGATCAAAGTGGGAAGGGAAGCTGACAATAGGCTAAATTAATTACAACTGATCTTCACACGTCTGGCAAGTACAAGTTACTAAGAGACTCATAAGGGGTTTTTCTTAGATTTAAAGTAATTTAAAGTCAAGCAGGATGTAAGCAGCAAGGAGGGAACTGCCTTCTCAAATCAGTAGCATACTCAGTGAAACATTATTTACACTTTTAACACAAATATACTCTAATAGAAGAAGCTTCTAAAACAGGTACCCAACTGGAAAAAAAAATTGCAACATTTTGAATCAACCCTGAACTCTACTTAAAAGTTGCTGAGAAGTTTTATCTTAAGAATTATTATGATAAACTATTACAAAAAGAGTATTTTTTAAAGTCTGTATTACCGATGTCATGGGATTCACGCCTTCTACACCTGGCTGACAAGCTTCTGCCACTGCCCGAACATGGCCATAGCCAATAGCAGTTAGCAACAGTTTGGCTATTTTAAGAGCATTGAGGTAGGCACCCCTTCGAGTTTCCATATCTGCATTTGGTAGGAAGTTATTTCTGGTTAGCATACTTAGGACGAGGGGTAGGCCACCACTTTTCAAGAAGTGAAACTGAAAATCAGAGGAATCATCAGCCAGAGGCGCACCAGCAGGCATTAACAAGGCATAGACTACCTAAAAAAAAAAAAAAAAAAAAAAAAAAAGAGGGGTGGGGGAAGACACTGTATTAAAAGATTTAATAACTTCAATTTCTATCATCATTGCTAAGAAATACTTGACCAATTCAAAAATATCCCACCCATGTTCTTCATATTAACAAAAGATCAAATTTAAAGAACATGAATGGAATAAATTCAAAAGGGGGAGGGGGGAACCAACCTCTGTTAGGTATAGCACTTGTGAGGCTGAAGGACCAAAGAAAAGCGAGTCGAGAGATGGACTAAGGCTGCTCTCTCCAAGTTTGGCGTGGTCTAAACAAATAGCTCTTAATTTTTCTATTGTTGTACTATCTGTAAGAAAGAGAAGACACGGTCTGAAACAAAACATAATTCACATCTTCATAATATTTCAGTTGCCACAGGCTCTTTTAAACTAGATTGATTTAACCACACACACACACCGCCACCCCAACCAGGGCCCTTTAATCAGTCATCTTAAACATAAAGGGAGCAGTAGAGGTTTCTAGTGAACATGCCCTCCTAGGCCAACGGAGACTGGGGAAAAAAAAAAACCACTTCAAAAGAAGTGGTTCTGAAGCAGCACAGTGGAACATGCCTATAATCTTAGTGGCTCCTGGGTTAAAAAACAAAACAAAGAACAAAAAAATTATAAACCCTTTCCTCCAAATTCTCTGTGTGTCCTCATGACACCACTAGCAACTTGGTAAGGCCCTGTCTCAAAATAAAAAATAAAAGGGGTGGGGGAGGTGGGGGCTGGGGTTGAGGCTCAGTGGTAGAGCATTTGCCTCACATGTGTGAGGCACTGGGTTCAATTCTCAGCACCACATATAAATAAATGAATAAAATAAAGATCCATTGACAATTAAAAAGATATATATTTTTTAAAGGGGCGGGGGTGCTAGGGATATGGCTCAGTGATTAAGTGCCCCTGGGTTCAATTCCTGGTACCAAAAAAACTAAACCAACCAAAACTAGCTTGCTTCACTGAGAAAGACATGGTGGTACACAGGAAACATTCCTAAAATTTTTAGCCACCATTAATAATGCAAATGTTTACCTTAAAATAAGAACTTTGAATTTTTTCTATACTTGTGTAATTAAAATTTTTTGAGTTTCTTCTAAATTATAGTGAAGAGAGTTAAATAAAACAATAATTCCACAATACAATTAGGCATTTGCTACCAAATTTAAGAATAATTAATCAGGGGAATTCTGTCTCTTCTCACTTGAATCCATCTTATTCTTAATGCTTGGGGGCAGAGGGAAGAAAGAAAAAATAGTTAATTACCTTTAGAAAGTACTTTGATAAAGTTCTTTCTAAGTAACTGCCCTATAATTTAAAAAATTGCTCGATAAATTACTAACTACTTTTTTCCTACAGAAAATTAATAGTAAATTAAGTAATCATAAATTAAGTAATCATTTAATATGTGTGCATATATGCATATATTTTCCCCACATTTTTATCGGTGCATTATAGTTGTACTTATTCATGGGATGTGTTACGTATTATTACATGCCGCAGCCCGGCTGGCTGGGCAAAATATCCAGGGGGTGACGAATAACTTGTGTACGTTGATGCAGCAGGAATAGGAGCCGTTTATTGTAGGACAACCGAGGTATTTATACATTTTACACAGTTTATCTAATTAGCATAAAATAGATACAGCAGTCAACCAATAAGGAATCTCCACACTTAATGGCTTGCTTTTGTTACTTTACAAACCACTCCCTCTGGCATTTGGCCAGGCGCCATCCAGACTTGTTTACAGACTCTAACATTTCTCTGGCAAAATAACAGGTGCCAATCTGACTTGTTTACAGACCTTAACAATTACATGCATTAATTAGTTCAAAGACCTTATAACAGACTTTGACATATTTTAAAATATGAGCTGCCCGAAGCTTCTATAAAAAAAGCAACTTATTCTGCCTGGTAAATAAACAATTTAATCACTCAGTATCAAGCAAGTGTCTTTTTCTGCTGCACACAAAGGACACAGGAGTTAAGTCTAGTTTAGATCATAAGACATCAAATTATAAAGAATACAGAAGCTCCAAGTTGAACAGCAAATCACAGTAGAGGCCCACTTTACTTCAGGCAATGATCTGCAAATACCTAAGACATAAAATCAATTACTAGGACATGCATGCTATGTTTATAGCAGCATAATTCACAATATCCAAGCTATTTAATCAACCTAGGTGCCATCAATGAATGGATAAAGAAAGTGTGGTATATTATACACACTGGAGTTTTATTCAGCTGTAAAGAAAAATTAAATTTATGTCATTTTCAGGAAAATTTAAATAAGTCAAACTGAGGTGGTCAAGGGTTATGTATTTTCTGTCACATGTGGAAACTAGAGAAGTAAAAGAAAAAGATGGGGATGGATCACATGAAAAATCAATGGAAGATCGTTAATTAAGGAAAGGGACTAAGTGGCTGGAGGTGGGAAGCGAGGGGGAAAGTGCTGGGGAGAGATATTGGCCAAATTATACTGTTTTACTGTGTATTGTGTGCATGTAATAATACATAACACATCCCATGAATAAGTACAACTATAATGCACCAATAAAAATGTGGGGAAAATATATGCATATATGCACACATATTAAATGATTACTTAAATGTTACACAGCTGATTATCATCTGAAAAAAGCATCTTCTCAAAATTTCTGCCTGAGACTCCTGAAAAGAGCTCACTCTCGCCATCTGGTGGCACTAAACTCAAATCACAAGACCAAGGATTCTGTTTTGTATTTTATTTTGTATTTTTGTATTTTATAATGTCAGAAGGTTGAATTTGGATATATAATGCTACAACTATTACTGAGACATTAATGAATGAAATAATACAAATTTTATACAATAAAACATATCAGGATTAAATAAAATTTAGGTAAGTTTTATCTGAGAGGCTAATTTGTGAAGTGACTTGTCTCACTAATCAGAAAGTAAGATGAGAAAGCCAGTAAGGTGGTTACTAAGGCAGTAATAGAAGCATAAGACAGTTGTAAAAACTATCATGGTCACTCAGTGGTCAACGCCCCACACCCATTTCAATCTCTAGTACCAATAAAATATAGTTGGTATATTGTCTGGAAAGCTATGGATGAATATTCCTTGTAATATCTCCCTAGAAAGGAGATCAACTTTGAACTGATGACCATTTTCTTGGCTGAAAAAAAAAAAATCCATTCATTTGAGACAAAACACCATCCTAAATTGGTGGTAATGTAGGGAGGATGATTTATATATATAGATAAACCTTCTCAAAAGTTTTGTATTTCTATTTTTTTGATTTAATAGAAAGATATAAGGGCACAGGACAGAATTATTTACAGGGTAATTATCCTAGAAAAAAGTATGATATATTTGTATGAAATAAATAAATGTATGTGTATCCATAAAAAAACTATCATGATAAATTAAATGATACATATAACTATCAGTAAAGTATCTCCAAATGCCACTAAAATAAGAATGAATATAAAAATAAACTCAGAAGGACATAAAAACGAGAGGAAGCAACACTAGAAAGCTGTTAACAAATTATTAAAGATGTAAGGATGGAAGATGGTTTAGCTGAGCCAAGAAGTGCTTATTGGGGCGAGGAGGAAGGTAAGTAGGTATCTGAAAATTTGAACGCCACTCAATCCTAGAAAGCTAAGGATTTAATAACAAGTACTTAGAAAAGTATAGATGAATCAAGAGCCTGTGCACAGAGGAGTTAAAATCTTTTTAAGAAGCAAAGTTTCCAATCCCTCTAAAACAGATCGATTATATTGGATATAACCAAATAAATGAAGTAAGAATCAATGAGTAAAGAGTGACAATATATTAACAAACTGAAGACAAAGCGCTACCTTATAATATATAATGCCAGTTAACAGATGGAAAAGGAATGATGAAGTGAAAATAATTCTGCAATCATGATAAAAACTGATTTACGTCATAATCACAGTAAATAAGTAAGGCGAAAACTTCATCAGGAAAAGATAGGCAATGTCTCAAAACTATTAACTTCAGAGGAGAAACCCAGCAACTAAGTAAATCTGGGTTAATGTAACCAAAAGGACACAGTGTCTCCTGTTGTGATGCCCTGAGATAAACAAGGCATCAATGTAAGTTGTATTGTGTGGAAAAAAAAATATACAACCTATATAAAATCATGAAGATTTCTGAGATGGTCAACACCACAATTGATCTGTACTTTTCGAACACATCAAGGTGATGAAAGAAATGCTGAGTTGCTTTTTTGAATTAAGAAACAGTGCAAGGGGAGGAGAGAGTCCATACACAGAAGTAACCCAGCATGAAGATTTAACTCAAGCGATGTCAGGACAATGACCATTGAGTGGAGTGAGGCCCAGGATTGAGAGTAGAGTCCTGCATACAGAAACGGTTGGTGGTGATGACTTGTTACATGAGGAGGATAGATTAAATAGGAAAATATGTTAAAGGACAACTACCAGACATTTCACAAATACAGAAAGATAGAAAATTAGAATGAACCTGTCACAGGTGACAACTGGAGGAACTGACATGATCCGATGGTTTTAAAATAAATATACACACACATACACTATATGTATGTGTACAAGGACCCATAGGTCCTTGGAGAAATGGCAGATTCTAGACTAGGGTTACAAAATACAGGTTGTCAGCCTGAATTACCTTGAGCCAACAAGAACACAAGTGCTCAAAAACTGATGAGAACAAATTAAAAGAAACCAGCTTGAAGAGGTTTCTACTGACCAAATTAGAGATAATTTGAGCATTCAAGTAAATGTCAAGTAACAGATTATAATCCTTTGAATGTAACAGGAAACCATGAGTTCATACAGATATAAATGCATAAAAAAAGCCCAATGAGAAAAAGTATAAACAGATTCAAGGTATCTCAAAATACTTTATTACAAAGGGAAAAGAATAATTTTTCCAGCAGAGAAGGAAAAAACTCAAGTGCTTACAGAGATCATAAAGAGTAAAGAAAGAAACTGAAATCACATAGCATCAGAAAGAACACATGGAGAAGAAAAGAACATCACTTCTGTGGTATTCCCAAAGACTCAAATTGAAAGCTGTGTATGGAAGGCAAAGAACCGCCAAATGAGGAAGATGAAGAGGAAAAGGACAACAGCAGAGTTGATGGATTATATAATGAACAATAATGGAAAATTATTTGAAAGATTCAAGAAGGTATATGGGAAGAATTAAAGAGATATTTACACAAATTGGCGAGGATGTAGGAGTAAGAATTTTCATCTACATAGTGGACAATCAGTATACATCTAAAAGTGACAAAGAACCAGTGGTAAGAGGATATTATTTACAGATATAATGGTACATACATATGTAAGAATAAAAGTTAAAGTTTAAAGTGATTGTTTCTAGGGAATAAAGAAGCAACAATACTGTTGGTGACAAATGATCTACATAACAAGATATATGAAAGCAAATGTTATCTATAAAAGGCCTCAGAGTAAATATTTGAGGCTTGTGGGTCACAATTACTAAGCTATGCTATTGCAAAACAAAAGTATCAAAAGACAGTGAGTCTTTGAGTGTGGCTATATACCAATGTAATTTTGATTATCTACGTTAAAATTTAAATTTCATGGATCACAAAATAGCACTCTTTTGCATTTTTTAAAAGAAATTAAAAAATTTAGAAACCATCTTAAGGTATTTGTTTATTTAAAAAAAGGTATTAGGTTGCATTTGGCTTGTGTTTGTCAACCCTTAAGTTGTGGTCCATTCAGAACGAATTTGCAAACATACCCCTTTTATTGTTCAGCATGAACTTCATCATCATTTAAACATTCTTACCTGGTGGCATAAGTTTCATAAGCACTCTTGCTCCATCTCTAAGAGGTGGCATGTTTAGGCTACTACCCAAGTCTGCAACTTGCCAAAGGAAAGAGATGTATCTAGGATGCAGTGACATTATCTAGAATACAAAATACATGAATTACCTGTAAATCATCCCCCACAAAAAACATAATCCAAAGAAGTTAAACTCTATAATTTGTTCATCTCATGTCTACTCTGCTATAGTTAGCTTTTGGCATCTTCTCACCTTTACAAATCCTTCCTGATACGGACTGAACACCTTATCTAAGACACTTCCAGTAACTTCTTTGTGATGGCTCTTTTACTGTTCTATTAAATTTCTCCCACATATACAACTTAAAACTCTGGACATACAAAAGGATACTATTCGCACTACTCAATTCCTAATCAAACTGCTGCTGGGAGCCAAATTCTTCTGACACTGGAATAGCTGGTGTTACTGTAGTCATTAAGATTTTTGTGGAGAGGGGACAAAGGAGATGTCAAGAAAGGGAGAAATAACTGCTTCTATGGACGATACTCTGCTGAGAATCTAAGAAGACTACAGATATTTTCCTACATAAACAGTTTTAAATAAAGGACCCATTTTATTCTGGTACTAGGGATTGAACTCAGGGGCACTAGGCCACCAAGGCACATCCCCAGCCCTATTTTGCATTTCATTTAGAGACAGGGTCTCACTGAGTTGCTTAGTGCCTTCCTTTTGCTGAGGCAGGCTTCAAACTCGTGATGCTCCTGCCTCAGCCTCCAAAGCTGCTGGGATTATAGGCATGTACCACCACGCCTAGTGACAATGATATTTTTTGAAATTTATATATTTGAGTATTATAATTAGGCTCTAATAGATTACTTCAATGTAAACACATCATATGTACCTATAGGGAAATTGTTTTACACTTCAACTGAGTTACAATCACCATTTAGAGCAATCCATTCTAACGTTGATGGTCAATAGTTGATAACTATTGTAAACTCAAGAAAAAACAAGTATTTTGTATACTTCTTTATTCTCAAGATTCTAGCTAGCACAATGTCTTACACACAGAAAGTGACAACTGCATCTACTCACCACTCCGGGCAAACAACTTTCCACTTCTGGATTGGGACCATCACTGTAATGGTTACCGTGATTTCCAGGAGATCCAGTTGAGGAATCAGAAGAGCTATCAGGGCTTGAAGGCATATTGGAACTTATTTGCGTAAGTTTGGCTGTAATCAGCTGAAAAGAACATAATGTATTAGTATCAAAGACGAGGAAAAATATTTACACAAAACCCAACTCAGAACCTAGTGATATACCAAGAAAACACCCTAAAATGACATGCTATACTTTAAGAAATTTTTAAAAATATTTATATAACCCACTTAGTTTTTAGAAATATTTATTCTGATATTTTGTAGGTGTCAGTATGCCTGTTTTAGTTAGCAGTATAAGCCCAAACACCTACCACAGCCTTACGCATAATAAAAAGCATTTCTTGAATGAATTAATAAATAATCTCAGGTTTAGTTTTATCAAAAAAATTAGCAAGTATACATACTTTACTTACCGATTTATCTTTAAGGTTTAATTGTCCAATCAATTTCCTATCATCTCCAGGATCTATTAGCTCACCGCCCACAAAGAGCTCAATTTTTGTATGGGCTACATTGGCTTTAATGCGATTGAGAATACAACGTCGAACTGAACCAATTGTATCATTTGTATGAGACCATACCTCCAGGTCATCTACCTGTCTACCCTGGTTTGGAAATCGAACTACAAAAGAGAGGTGTTTGCCACGGAAAGCTCTGTGGGGGAAAAAATGGAAAACATTATCATATTCACCAGTCTTTCAAATCCAGTGGCCAAGAAAATAAAGCTAGAAATTTAACACTGAGTATTTTCTTATTAAATAAGGGGAAGTGAATTAAAGATACTTATTATTTTTAGTATCCTCAGAATGAAAAATGATCGCTCCTTTTAACCACAAGTAACTTCAAAACACAACATGTTCGTTAATTTTCTACCTACAGATGCTGAAAATGATGGATATGACTCAAGGAAATTAAGACAGTGACAGAAAAATTCACTTACTTTTATGCTATAAAAGCCAATTAAGACTTTATAAATGTGAAATGTAAACTTTACCTTGAGAACATCAACAAAAATGCTAATATATATTTTCCCTGAAAAATTCTAAATATGAAAATTCACCCGAAAATGATATTTATGTTAGCATATTACCTTCTTCTAGTTAAGATACAAAATACAAATCATACTAAAGGAGTAACTTTATCTAATTCTTAAAAGGCAAAACAAGATAACACTTTATATAAATGGCATTTAAATTACTAAATGATGAACCTTAAGAAAAATGTTACTTAGCCCCTATGAAAATCTTTTTTCTTTTTTCTAAAAATATATTTTAGTTGTCAATGGACCTTTATTTATTTATATGTGGTGCTGAGAATCAAACCCAGTGCCTCACATATGCTACGCAAGCGCTCGGCCACTGAGACACAACCCCAGCTGCTGAAGATATTATATTTCTTCTTATATTAGCTATCTATAATGGCAGCTTAAAAAAGTTCTAATTACTCCCCAATCTGACTAAGCTATTATTTTTAACAGTTAAAAAGGCCACTATTGCAAACATTCTGTATGATACAAATAACTCAGTTTTTCTATGTTTTGCTATGTTGCCCAGGTTGGCCTTGAATTCAGGATTCTCCTACGCTAGCTTCCCGAGTCGCTGGGACTACATGTATGCATCATCACACCTGGCACAAATAATGTTTTTAATGGGCAAGACACTAATATTTTGTAAAAAGATTAATTTCCTCACTCTTTTTACCTGTATTGTCTTTTTCAATCATGATTAGGAAAATACCCAATAATTAAGAATTAGCACTAGTTGATCAGTTATTCACAAACCTTGACATAGGTAGAATTGTTCTTTCCTCATGATAATCACTGTCACATTCATTTATATATTCTCTTAAAACAGTTAATACTCGAACCATTCGAACTGCTTCTTGTCTTGCACAATTAATACTGTCTTTGTCACCATCCAAAACACACAACGTGTCATAAGAAGCTTTCAAGCGATCAAAGCAAGACTGAATGAAGTCTTCATGGATCACCACCTACAAATAACAGGCCAAATAAAGATAGTTCAAGTTGCTCTAAGATGGAAAAATTAAACATATAACATTAACTTAATTAGAGATAACAATGGCTAATTTAAAGGTAGCTCTCAATGAGACTCGGTCTATAGTAATAAAACAACACAACAAGGTTTTTCTTTTCTGTCTCTTTTTTTAAGGTTAAGCTAATGTTAATGGAAATTACTAGGATAAAGTAGGTTTCCAAAATGAACTTTAAAAGATTAGGTACTAGTATCAAAACAAATTCAGTAAATCTCTTTGCCATTTCAACAGATGATCAATAATCATATTCAAACAAATTAAGCCAGCCATGTATGTCAAGATTCACTTATATGTTATTTTGTTTAACAGAAATATGAACTTTTTACCAATATTTTTGATAAGAGTTGGAACAAAACAATTTCTAGTTAATTCTGAATAAAAGAATAAAATTCTTGGGGCTGGGGCTCAGTGGTAGAGCATTCGCTTAGCATGTACGAGGTGCTGGGTTCAAGCCTCAGTACCACATAAAAATAAATAAAAGTACTGTGTCCAACTGCAACTAAAAAAACAAAGAATAAAATTGTTACAGGACACAGAGTGCCAAGTGTTACCAACTGGTACTGTAATATGTGGGAATTGGTTTTGTTTATTTATTTTGCTTGTGGTACTGGGGATTGAACCCAGGGCCTTGGCCATGCACAGCAGTTGAGAAAGGGTCTCACTACGTTGCCCAAGTTGATCTGGAACTTGCAATCCTCCTGCTTCGGCCTCTCAAATGGCTGGGATTACAGTCATGTGCCACTGTGTTTGGTGTATGTGGATGTTTTAAGCACACAGATTCTTACCTGATTAACTTGTAGCCTTGGACCAAGGTTTGTGTATATCTCTTTCAGTAGATCTATAGCTCTGCTGGCAATATCATCATTACTCTGAATCACAACCTAGGTTCAAAAAGATTGAAATGTTAATTCTCAAGACATGTTTAGTTGATCATATGCTCAATTATTTTTAATATACTCTTCAAAAATTAATATTTAATTATAATCTGACTTTAACAATCAAGTGAAACTGGTAGAAATAGACCAAAAGAATAAATGAAAAATTTTAGTCTTTGAATAAAGAAAACTAAGAATGAGACATTTTACTTAAGATAAAATAATCTTTGACCATTATTATTTAACTCTATAATTTTAACATCTTATTAACCAAGTCGTAAGGCATTACAGGAGGAATTCAAATTAGTTGAAAGGAAGGAAGAGAATAGTGAAATAGTTTAGCATACTCTCCTTCCATTCCCAGTTTCTAGAAAGCTTTATCACCCATCTAATTACATTAGTGGTTTTCAAACTATGTTCAGAACCCAAGAGGGCTTAAAGGAGGTGTTTCAGTGCTGACCACTCTAAGAGGCTTGGGGACACCAAACAACAACAAAAACCACAGGATTTCTTTGTTTGATTAGATTTACATTTTGGATTATTACGTGAATTTTGATTTTTAAAATCCATTTCTGCTGTTAAATTTTAGTATGTGCTAAGGATCCCCACTAACCTTTTCTGCTGCTACAAAAAAGCTGAGAACACTTTCTTAAAAATGTTTCAAATAGTCATATACCACACTAAACATCTTAGTCTACCTATGGTTTGTAGAACATAATTTCATAGAAATCTAAGAAAACGATATAAAGTGCTGTATAACAGGTCAGATTTAGTTCTTTTTTTTTTAGCTTTTTTTTAAATTTTATTTTTTAGTTGTAGTTGGACATAATACCTTGATTTTGATTTTATTTATTTATTTTTATGTGAGGATCGAACCCAGGGCCTTGCACGTGCTAGTTGAGCACTCTACCGCTAAGCCACAACCCCGTCCCCGATTTATGTATTTTTTTTGTGTATGATACTGGGGATTCAACCCAGAAACCCTAATTGAACTACATCCCAAGCTCTTTTTGTTTTAATTTTGAAACAGGATCTCACGTTGAACTTATGATTGTCTTGTCTCCCAGTTGCTAGGATTATTAAGTGTGTACCACTGTACCTGGCAATAGGTCAGCTTTTTAAAGATAGGAATAATATATAAATACTATAAAAGATGGAAAGATTAGCCTTAAATAGATAATATTATACTTCCCTAAGTATTTACCAATATAAGTTTAACAGTGCCCATAAAGTACACACTCATAATCCTGTCTATAAATAAAGTTTTCTTTTCTGTCCTCTGTTTTAGTGTCAAACGTACAATGAACTAAAATTAATAATGAAGGAAGATCTACAATGAATGAAACTGGGGTGGAGCGGATTAACTTCCATGGGGAAATTCATTAAAGATTTGTATGGTTAGTATACTCCTACACATAAATAAACACGAAATTTCAAGCCAGACAACAGGAACACCAGTGGCAGAATGAGGGAGATGGAAAGAAAGAATACAGAAAAAAACTCTCAAATGAAAAAGATACAGTAAGATCAAGATGAACCACTACCATCCCAGAAGCCTGGGCTATACATCAGAGCAGAATACATATATATCTATATGTAACTTTATAATTCCTACAGATAATGTTTACAGAGTTCCTACTTTTGACTTACCCTCCAAAGATAGTCTAATCCTATCAACTCCAAATCATCCATCATATAGGCTCTCCTTTTTGCTACTAGTTTTCCTTCTCGACAATTCACAGCTTTGAAGAATCGCTCAAAACATTTCATTCCATTTTCAGTTAATAGGGAAGGATCAAGCTGAAGCACATTACTTTCAAAGAAGTCCTTATTAATATCAGGATCTAAGTCTGGTTCATCCCCCATCAATTTGGAATACCACTTAAAACAGGCTTCACGATCACAAAGGTAAACTGCATTCTCAGCTAAGCATTTCCATATTTGTTTTGCCTGAGGAGCACATAGCCACAGTTGGCCATCCTTCAATAAAAATCTTGGAAAAACATAAAAAATTGGCAATTAGATTTACATAATTTTTATCCTGAAAGGCAATCTATCCGTATATGTATGAAATAATACATTTATTACAATTATTTTTTTTTAACTACAGATAAAAAGATGTCAGTTCTTTCACAGGAACCTATTTCTCAACTTTTATCTAGTACTAAAAAAAAAAAAAAAAAAATTACTACTAGATAGGAATTCATTCAACACGCCTGTACAAGGCACCCAGTATAAGCCCTATGGAACTTTACTAAATGATTATAAAGAAAACATTCATTCCTTGAATTGAAATAGGACAGTCTGTAAAACCAGCCATTTTCGAAGTATATTCAATCACTAATTTGAGTTTAAAATAATGAAGATTTGGCATTGTTTAAATGGCATCACTGGGAAATGAGATATTCATAGCTCGTTAATATTTATGGGTCAAAATTACTTCCATTTTAATACTTTCTGATGACCTAGTAGTCATCATTTGTTACCTGGTCACACTGAACACAATAACACGTATGACTTAAACAATGGTCAATAATCAATAGGATGCCTATCAATCATTTGGTGGTGCTCTCTAGGGTCTTTTAGTTTTCTGACTATTGGATTGGTCATTAAAAACAGACATTAACCAAGGTGAATTCTGCTATAAATAGTGCTTTTTGGTAAAGCTTTCTAATTTCCTTTGGAATCCATTAACCCACCCTGTTCTGCCATGTGTATGAGACAGGGAACACCTCACTTTATTCTGAGTAATGTAACATAATAATTTTTAGCTAACACCATAATGGTAGCCACATGCCCAATGAGAGTAAGGTACATTTACTTACATGTCAGGAGGTTCCTTTTCCTTTTCAAATCATTTTTGGATCTCAAATTAAGGCTTTTGATATTTTCACAGAACACACTTCTACCTAACCCTGACAACCTCTACTTTATAGATCAAAAAAATGGAGGTCCAATGTGGAAAAAATACAATTGCTTTCAAAGTTTATTTAATTTTGTTTTCTAAAGACAACAGCAGAAACCTTTTTTCAAGTGAAAATAACTTTTAGAAATCTGATACAAAAGCAGAACTGCTCCAATTCTTAGGAGAGGTAAAGAAAGGAATGAGAAATGGGGTTGAAACTTCTCTCGCTTATTTTAAAAATTTTTCACGGAATCTACTCAGAAGTCCTAAAACTCCAAGTCTGAAAAATTACTCATCTAATAGGAAGAACACAGACCTGTGGAGAAGTGTAATTCTATCCCATACTGTCTATGTGATTTCAAAAAAGCTACTCTAAGTCATTTGAATCTTGTTTTCTTCCGGATATCACCTACCCTCACACTATGCTATGAGGTGTAAGGTGTTTAACACAGGCCAAATACACAGCAGCCATTAATTTGATTCCTTTGCTTTAAATCTGTTGTTACAAGTCACACAGGTAAGTACTAATAAGTAGGGGTCACAATAGGTCCCTCTGATCGTGATCTTTAATTAGAGAAAACAGGGCTTACAACTGCTTTTCTGTTCTAATAAGCCAAAGGGATACAAGATACGCCAATCATTAATGATGACTCACTATTGCAGTGATTCTAAATCTGGGAAGCAGACACCTCTATGTGAATGGTCAAAAAACAAATTTAAAAACTCCCCCTAAAACTACTTCACATTAAACAAATGCCAAATTTAAAATCTGGTTGAGTTTTTCTTAAGTCAAAACCATTCTGTAATTACTTAAAAACAAAGAAAACAAAGTTCAATAAATAGAAGTCCCTAAATAACAAACCCCAGGAAGATACTCTCTCTAGAACTTGTAACAAAATAATAAATGTGATAGATTTTCTAAAGTACATAATTTGGGCATTTTTAGCACACTTATTATAAGAAAAAAATTCTGCTATATAATGTGTTTTATTTAATCCTTTAAGATACATCAAAAATTTTAACCACAAAGATATTTTTGATATTTTTCAAATTTTCAAATGTATAATCATTAAAAGCTCAATCACCAAGAAAATACAGTTTTGGGCATTTCACTTAGTGGAATAAACCTTATTTTCCTCATCCTAATTAGAAATCATGTTTCTAATGTGACCCCAGATTGCCCTTGCCAGGCATTGTCAAGATAAACAAGGCACTAAAAGACTAAAACCACTTTTCTTAGGCGCTGGCCCAGCAACCTTTTGTCTCAACTTTCTTGGTGTCTATAATATCATGGAGATAGGTGTGGTTCTCTGTCCAGTTGTGTGAAAATATGGAAATCTATGCTTTAAAAATAAAAATAATTCCCACAATGAATATGAGAAGTCTACTTTAAAAAGCTTAAAATGTGTTTTCTTTAAATACTGCAAGAAAGTCACAACTCAGTCATTAATTTTAGAGTATTCAGTAACAAAAATAAGGAGATGTTGTATGTCTTTTAGGCAATGATTTTCACCTTTAAAAAAAATAAGTGGTAAGGGGAAAAGACCACCCAATGAAGATATATCTGTACAGCATATTCCCTCTACATTTCTTATCTATGTCTTAGAAAACAATGGAATTATATAAAACAAACCTAAGGAAGTTAAGCCGTTCTTGGACTTCTTGAACATGACTATATCTACTTCCCAGCCTCACAGTTTGTGGGTCATAGTCTTCATGGTCTGCAAATTAAGAAAAATCATGCATTATACACATGGATACTCATATCAATTATTTCTATCAAAGAAATTTTCAATTAAAAAAACTCATTCATCTTTTAACATTAGAAAGCAACTTGAAATCTACTTATAAGTGGTAGTTTTGAGTATTAAACATCTCCTTTTTTGTCCCCATGAAAAAGAAACTTTCTATTCCTTTTACATGATCAAGAGAGATAAGGATCTGTTAATACCAGGAATTCTTCAGCATAACCCTTAAACTATACAATGAAGCAATTTATTATAGGCTAACACTCATCTGAGGGGTACGTAACAACAGGCAACCAAGACAAAATATATTTTTTATTCAATTTAGTACCCATTATACTGAATCTGTCTTTGCAGAAAAAAAAGAAAAACTTCAGTATAATAAACAAATCACATTACTAATTTATAATTGGGAGGACAGGGTAACACAACATGCTACACTACATGACCAATTTATCATACCCCCAATACCATGTCATGGATGTCGCTTCCCTTTAACATTAAATACAGATATGGCTATACTAGATTCTGGACTTCAGAGCATGCGTGCAGTATGCATGCCAAAGAATTCCAAATGCATGGTGCCCTTTGGAAATAGTATAGGTAATCAATGTCTTCAAAGAGAGTGAAGTTTCTTCTCTAAACAACAGCTGGATGTGCTGTAATAACAGGACATTTACAATGTTTTGGAAATATTGTTTTTGACGCTTTGGTGATGAAAGAAGCTCCATGTATTATGACTGCTTTCTACCTGCAAAAATATTATTAGCTGCCAACAGTCCTAAATACGTGTTATCTAATTCCAGAAAAGTCAATTTCATTAGGGCTCAGAACTTAAAGCACTATGTCAAGAAAATGGATAGAAAATCAAATCCTATTCTGTCACATAAAAATTTTCTTTTTATAGCACTAGACTGAGAAGTACTCTGACAAATGCTGGATTTAAAAAATCCACCAATTTAAATACCTTCCCCCACCACCTTAATATTGGGAATTCATGAACAGTTGTATTTTTGGCAGGTACTGTTTTTAAGGGTAAACTTTTTAATAATTTCAAGCAAGTTTTAGAAATATAAGAATTTCCTTATAATCTTTATCTGTATTCACCTATTATTTATATTTTGCTCCATTTGCTTCATTAGGTGCCATGTATACTCAACATGTATACTAAACTATTTGACAGTGAACTGGAGACCTGTCCTTTTACTCGAAAATATCTCAGCTCTTCCAAATAACAAGGAACTGAACAATAATAAAACACTATCATCTAGGTTTCTCAACTGCACACTATTGATATTTTAGGCTGGACACTTTGTTGTATGGGACTGTCCTGTGCACTATAAAATGTTTAGTAGCATCTCTGGCCTCCACCCACAAAGATTGGGTAGATTTGCTTCTACCCAAAGTTAAGAACTATCAAAAAGAGCTCACCCCACGAAAGTAACACTAAGGCACATCCTGTCACTTGTGGCAACACTTAACAAAGCTACCTTTCGCTACATGGTAAAATGGTTTCTACTAGGTTTCTCCACTGCAAAGTCATCATTTTTACTAATTTGCTTTAGCAACCAACCTCTGCTCTTGTAAATTTAATTACCAACCATAGACAAAAGATAGAATTCAAGAGTCAATGAAAGCTAAACAATAATCAAGAAGTAAGAAGGTCCCACTGTGCTAATTAAGAAGGATGAAGACGCCCTCTCACTACAGAGAAGCTTCCAGACAACGTAAACAAAAACACAATCTGGTTGATTTTGTTGTAAACATTCTGATGCAAATACCTTGATTCATTAATAGTCAAATAAGGAGGATGATCCATTTTTGACATGTTGCCAGAGATAGCAGATAACCCATTGAAAACGGGAGGAGAAATGACATGAGATCAAATTAAGTCAGGTGTCTGAAAATCGGTGGGAAACAGTGGTGAATCATGGCTGAGACAATATAAATTGTCTCTTGTCCTCATAAATAGCAAGTTGTCTAGGACCCATTTCAGAACTCATGAAAGAGAACTTTAATTAGTTAACATTTATTGAAATGTGACTCAATACCATAAAAATCCACCAATTTAAAGCATACGATTTGATTTTTTGAGCTGTATATTCACCATCACTGTCTGCCCATTTTTACCTACCTCCCAACCCTTTGTCTATTTGAAACAGTTCGTACAAAAGTAATCAATGCAACACCTAGTGTTTTCTGATTGGCTTTTGTCCACTTGGCATGTTTTCAAAGTTCATACATGTTGTATCATATATTCTTTTTAAATGCTGAATAGTATATATACATTGTATTTATTCAATCATCAAACATTAGACACTTTGGGGTTTCCACTTTTTGGCTATTATGAACAATATTGCTACGAACATTCACGTACACACATTTGCATGAATTTGTTACCATCTCACTTGAGTATATAACTGGAAACAGATCATAAGCTTTAACATTTTGAGCAACTGCCAACATGTTTAACAAGGTGGCTGCACAACTTTGCGACTCCACAAGCCATGTATGAAGCCTTCAATTTCTCTGCATCCTCACCAACATTTGCTGCTATCTTGTCATTCTAGTAGGGGCAAAACAGCTTATATTAGTATGGTTTTGATTTGCATGTCCTGAATAACTGATGATACTAAACTGCTTCTCTATTCAGATCCTTTGCCCACTTCTTAATTAGGTTGTCCTTTAATTGTCAAGTAATAAAAGTTCTGTATATAATCAAGATACAAGTCCCTCACTAGACATGATTGGTAAATATTGTCTCCTATTTTTCCTAACATTGCCTCTTCATTTTCTTGATTTTGCTTTCACTTGTAGCAGGTAATTTTGAGAAACTCATGTAGTTCAATTTACCACCCTTCCTTTTTGCTTTTTTCGGCTGAATCACTTTGCTTTCCCTAACTCAAGGTCATATAAATGCATAACTATTTCTTCTAATAGCACTATACCTTTAGCTGTTATTTTTGGGTCTATGATTCATTTTGAATTAATTTTTAACATATGGTATGAGGCAAAAAGACCCAACTACAGTCTTTTAGATGTGACTATCCAATTGTTCCAAAAACCTTTGTAAAAAAGGGGGGGGAGGCGCTGTTCATTTTCCACTGTTAGGTTTGGCACCCTTGTAAAACTCAATCATAAATGTGAGGGTTTATTTCTGGACTGTCAATTATACTTCACTGACAGATACGTTTATCTTAATGCCAGCACCACAATGTCTTATTGTTGCTTTGCAGTACGTTTGAAACCAGGTAGTTAGAGTCTGCTAACTTTGGTTTTGAAATTTGTTTTATTTGAGCCCTCTGTGTTTAGAATCAGCTTTGTCAATTTCTGCAAGAAAATAAAGCAGGCTGCAATTTTTATAGGGATCATGCTAAATCTGCAGATCTTCTTGGGGACTATTGTCATCCTTTATTCCATTTCACACTGCTATGACAGAATACCTGAGACTGGGTGATTTAGAGAGAACAGGGAGTTAATTACAGTTCTGGAGGCTGGGATGTGAAGTGTCCACAGCCGGTGAGGAACTTCTTGCTGGGTCATCTTATGGTGATAGGTAGGAGGGCCAAAAAAGAGCAAGAGGGACCAAACAAGAGGGTTTTTTTTGGGTTGTTGTTTTTGTACCAGGAATTGAACTCGGGCATACTCTACCACTGAGCCACATCCCCAGCCCTACTTTGTATTTTTGATTTAGAGACAGGGTCACTGAGTTGCTTAGTGCTTAGCAGTTGCTAAGGCTGGCTTCTGGCAATTCTCCTGCCTCAACTTCCCAAGTCGCTGGGATTACAGGTGTGTGCCACCACACCCGGCCAAACTAGCTCTTACAACAAGCACATTCTCACAACATCCAACTTGCTTTCTTGATGAGGACATCGGTTTACATGATCTAATCACCTTTTCTTGGGTCCCAGCTCCCCACACTGTTGGATTTTTTCCAATACATGGACTTTGGGTGACACATTCAAACCACGGCATTACCTCAACAATATTAAAGTTCTACACGCCATGAATACAGGATGGCTTTGAAAAAAAGAGACCTAAATAATTACAAAGTTTTGTAACTTCCTGTATACCAGTTTTGTCCTCTCGTTTATTTCTCATTATTTTTTGATGCTACTGTAATTAAAACTGTTTCATTATTTCATTTTCAGGTTTTTTCACTCCTCATGTATATTAATTTTGTTTCCTGTAATGCAGTTGAACACATTTACTCATTATGTTTTAAAATTAAATTCCTTATTATATCTTATGGTATTATAAACATATATAGTCTTTTACTTTGTCCATTTCAATCTAGAAGCTTTTTATATTTTGGTGGCGGTGGGGGGGTACCTAGTTAGCCTGCGTAAAATGTCAAACAGAGTGTTCAACAGAAGCAGCTAGAACATACAAACAGGTCTCACTCCCAATTCTAGGGGGAAAGTAACCAGTCTTTCAGCATGAAGTAGTACACTACTGTGAGTTGCTTTGTGTTCCTGGTTTATTGAGCATTTTTATAATAAGAGGGTCATAGGATTTTGTTAAATAGGTTTTCTTCATCTATTGAGATGATTACATAATACTGGTAGTTTCTACTATCATTGGGTGGAGCATTCTATAGATAACCATTACGATGAGTTGATTCACAGTGTTCCTCTTCGTGAATCAACTCAATCAAATCAACTCAAATCAAATCAATTCACAGTGTTCCTCTTCATTTTTTCCTGAAGATTTTGAGTCATTGCTGTCACTTGCTTTTCACTTAATTATTTCCTTTAGGATTTCTTGCAAGTCTGACAATAATGAATTCTTTCTTTGGACTTCAGTTTTACTGAACGCAAGAGTCTTGATGGTTGGGTCCATCCCTCTACACTGGTACTTCGAACATGCTGTCCTATTGCCTTCTGGCCTTTGATGTTTCAGACAAGAAGTCAGCTGTTAATTGTTACTAGGGTTTCCTGTGAGGAGGAAAATATTTTATCTATCATATCCAAGTTTGGGCCCCTCTGTATTTTTCTTACTTGGAATTCTATTTTCTTGGACTTATAGGGTAGGGTCTTTCACCAAATTTGGGAGGTTTTCAATGGTTACATCTTTTTTTTTGTTCCCTTTTCTCTTACCTATCTTCTGATATTCCCATTAGATGTATGCTGATGTGCTTATGTCTCATACCTTCCTGAGATTCTTTTCACCCTTTTTCTTCTGTTTTTTTATTTTATATAATCCCAATTGATTTGAGTTCACTGATTCATTCTTTTGCCAGCTCAAATATGTGGAATGCCTATGGTTATATTTTTAAAGCAAAGAATTCCCATGTTGCCTTTTTCCCTTTATTATTTAAAATAATTTCTTTGATATTGTGACATTGTTATTATTACTTTTTTTTTGTACTGGAGCTTGAACCCAGGGGTGCTTAACCACTAAGCGACATCTATAGCCTCCCCCACCCCATGCCTCTTCAACATTTTGAGACAAGGTCTCGCTAAGTTGCTGAGGCTGGCTTTGGACTTACGATCCTCCTGCCTCAGCCTCCAGAATAGCTGGGATTACAGGCTTGCACCTCGCTACTACTTTAATTGTTTGGACATGGTTTCCTTCGGTTTTCTGGGCATCTTTGTACTTTTTAGTCTTTTACAAAGTCTACCATCTGGGCCTGTTCCAAGGCAGTTTCTGCTGGGCCACATCTTTCTGTGTTTAGAAGCCTCGTTTTTCATTGAGATGAAGATGTTTTAGAAATATATTGCAGCAAATTGGACACTGTTTACTGGGTTATCGGAAGTCACAGTGCTCAGCCACTGACATCTCCGTTCACAGGTTTTCCCCTTGTTTTTATCTTTTACCATGGCTATGTAGGGGTCGCTCCTTGGTCAGTATAACCCTTTATTGGTCAAACTTGTACTTGAGACCCCTTCACTAGATTATTATCCATAACCACTGGGTATATGTGAGACTCAGAGGCTGTTATTACAGTTATTACCTTTTTTTGGTCCTACATTCAGTCAGGCCTAGTAACTTGGATGCTTCCTTTTCAATTGTTCCAGAAAAGAGGCAGTTATTCCAGACTGCTGGGGATACATGCAATTTTGAAGCTTGGCTTCCTAGGAGTTCTTCCTGAGTCAGGGTATCTTATTGTTTATCCAGTGTTCTATTGGGTCAGGAGTTGCATATGAGTTCTCTGTGCCCTTTAGGCCTTTACTATTTGCTGATGAATCCTGGTACAGCTTGGGAGAACTATTTTTAATCTGCCCCACATCCTGCTCTGATTGCTTTTGGGTGAGTGGAGCCTAGTGTACACAGCATTTCTGTCATTCTGAGTGAACTGTGATCTCAATATCTAGCCTTTCTCCTTATCTAGATCTAAACTTTTGGTTGCTCTCTTAAGTTTTGCTTGTACAAGAGAACAACAATCACCCTCTTAACTGTTCTTCAAGAAATCTCGACTTTTTTCATTAGACATGGCATGCTCTGGACTAAACAGTCAACCCTTTAAATCTAACTGCTGAGCTTTTCATCCTCACAGCTTCTCTTCGTCTGGGCAGAACACCTGTGCCACTATAGGTAGGATAGCAACCAGCTTTTCCCAGAATGATATCCCTGATTTATGAGCAGGTGCTGGTGTGGGGTAAAGGGGAATCCACCGATTTTCTCAGATTGTCCCTTCTCATGAAACTTTCACCCAAGGAGTAAGTAGGGATGGACCCAAGTTTTCTAAGCCTATAATCCCTGGAATAAGGTTTCACATTGTTAGTGGACACTGCACAGGGTAAAAGAGCTTCAGTCCTGGCCAGATCTGTCAGGAATGGAGCTTCTGCCGCACAGAGCTGAACAGGGTAAGAAACATCAGTAGCCTGCAGCTTCCCCAGGTAAAACTGGAGCCCTACAGGAGCAGGTGTGGGGAAAAATGAGCAAGTGTGGTTCACATACTAGACTTGCTTTTTTCCTCTCCTTAAATAGATTTTCTGGAGTACATATTTCTCCATTTGCTATTACCCCCTGGTGACTATTTCTAGACACTTTAAGTGATTTTTCTGTGCTCCCCCAATTAACTGGCAGTTTCGTTAAGAAGGTCTGCCAGGCAGCTTATTCCAACATTCTAAAATTTAAACCCCTCATCCCTTGGTTTACATGCATTTTGTTTTGCATTTATTAGTTCATATTTTCCTTTATGCCAACACATTCACATTTTAACAAATGGATTTAATTATTTTCATTATTTTGACTCAAGTTTTAGTCAGCAAAAGCCATCCACTCTGTCCTTTTGACTTGTGTCTTGACTACTTTCTTGCTTTCTGGAATAAGATCTTGAAAGATCACCTTATATTATCTCTGCTCCAGACCTTGAAATAGCTATTTCTCCAGAGAGATGTCTACTGTTTATAAAATGGCTAATAATGGTTCATTTTTTAAAACCACAAAGAAGCCACACAGACCTAGTACTTCATGGCTGACAGGTAGGAATGTTTCAGCCCAGTATCTGCATCCTAACAGAGCAATAGTAGTTAATGCCACTTAGGAAGAATCCCACTGCCCACCTTTTTTTTTTTTTTTTTTTTGGGGGGTACCAGGGATTAAACCCAGGGGCATTTAACCACTAAGCATCCTCAGCCCTTTTTGACGCAGGGTCTCACTAAGTTGCTTAGAGCCTCAAAAGTTGTTGAGGCTCGCCTTAAACTTGCGATTCTCCTGCCTCAACTTTCTAAGTCACTGTAATTGCAGGTGTGTACCACCATGTCCTGCCCCTTTCCTCCTCCTTTTAGGTGGAAAAATGTTCCTAAAAACTGTCAGAGTTGGATATATAAGAGGCTGGGAATGGGTAATAGAAGTGGCAGTCCTTAGAAAACAGAAGGCAAAAATGTGATCTACAGCAAATGTAAGTCATTAAATTCTATCTAGATATGAGGTAGAATTAGGTGACCGCGCTTAGGAAATGTTCTTTCCCCAAATGTGAAGATGTTAGTGGAGATGAAATATGGGCAGAATACTTAATACTAGTGAAATGGTTATCCAAAATTAAGAATACCAGTGACTGTGCAAGTCTGATGTTATTCGGCTGAATAATGTGTCAGTCTCATACCTAATGAAATTCATGCCACTCTTATATTATGCAGAGGACAAAAAAAAAACATAATTTACCATAGAACTGCAAATTCAGAAATCTTGGTAGACAAGGTTACCACAGAAATGACTTAATGTTGTGAAAATTTGAATAGGATTTCACTAGTGTTAAAAATTATTCCCCCATACTAACATGCTAATCAGTATTCATGAGAAGAACAGTATTATAAATTAGAGGAAGAAATGGTGTCAGGGTGAGTTAGGAGGAACAGAAGGTATGAGATGGTCCATGAATTTAGATAAAAAGGTTAATAAAAAAAATTTAAAATTTACAAAAAAAAACTCGAGTGCTTACTCTGGGCCATACATTACTTTAACATAAATAACTTACTAAGGTTGTAGAGCAATACATTTAGGTCAATGTTTCAAACTTAGACAATCTGATCATGCAGATTCACATCTCTGGGTTTGTGGAGATACAAACAGCAAAAGGAGGGGAAATTAAAGAATGCAAAAATTCTTATGGCCCTGAAATTGAGATGAGGCAGTAACTTGAAAATGAAATGAAAATTTGACAATGAGTCTGAAGTGCACATGCACTACCCGAGTACCCAATAATAGCACTGAAACATTCATTTATATGGCCCCAACTACGAGGGACGGGCTGCACTGGCAACTGTTAAGGCTTTGTACCACAAAGAAATGAGGTCGTAATCAAAAGTCTGAGTTATGTTAATGTGAGCACAAAAGTATGGGTGTTTGCGTATTATGTATACTGCACTCAACCTAGTTTCTCTCACGATTTTGGCTGTCTTTGGTATAGAACGTGTATCACACGTTTGAACGCCTATACTGCCTTCACTGTTCTAGACTGCTGCTTATAAGGAACACAGGACAGAAATGATAAAAGGTCACTGTCTGATGCCCATCATCTGCCTAACTCTTAGACTGCTTGTCCAGTTCTACCATCTGGAAATGATCCAAAGAGAAAAAAAAGGAAGAACAGAAGCAACAAAGTCAGTAGGGCCATCTGAAGAGTTGCTTAATTCTTCCTTTGTGTTTATCTGAATTGTAAGGGTTAAGCAAAAGTCTGGTGATTTATAAGTACCATGGAATTTTATTCAACAATGTTGAGTCTACTCTGCTTCTCAAATAATGAGTATTGCAAATGTAATTATTTTTCACATACACTATTGGCTTCTACAGGTCCTAGTGTAACATGTTAAATGAGTGCTATGTTTAGTAAATATTATGTTCAAGTCTGTCTTTAACAACGATGATATACAGTTATCTATGGCTCTGGGAACAAACTATAAGGTGATGGTGGGGGGCAGATGTGCATTAACTCATCTATACTCTAGCACACAAACAATCCTGACACAACTATTAAAAAGCAAAAAAAAAAGCATTGACACGGTTCCATATATGGCAAGCACTTAAAAATGGTCTGTTGAAACCATAGGAAACTTCATTCCAACATGTTTAAACAATTTCACATTTTTAAAGCAAATGTAAACATCCAGGTTTCTGTAGCTTTCCATTTCTCCCCATAAAGTCTGAATTCATAAAGTCTGAAGCACTTATAAAACAGACTTAGGATTATTAAAAAACTAATATGTGCAAAACCAGACTTAGAAAAAACAAGTTTTCTTGAAAAGCTAAAGGTGGTAGCAGTATATATTCAAAGGTTGAAAATGAAGTCAAGTACATACCTAAAAAGATAGCAGCCAAGTGTAGTACAGAGAAGCAGAGTGCGCCAGATAGGGAAAGATAAAGAAATCAACAAGAGGAGAAGGCAGGCCCTGAGTCAACAGGCTCAAAATGTTAGACTGGAGTTTAGGATGTGTAAGATTTGACACTGAAAGTAATCAAAAGTCCATAAAGGAACATGATTCAAAAGCCAACTACCATGTATCATTTAAAATAGATCAGTCATTTCTAATGTAATTAATGTAAGAAAGAAATCACTGTTATTTCCCATAATTTATCTTATAGTACATACCTCTAGCATAGAGTCTCATGCTTTCCATGTAAGTTGCAAGATTTTCAGCTACCAAAGTAACTAGGGCATGATTGTGCTGGAGTTGATTGATTAAATCATGGCGATAAAATACATGGGGACTTCGCTGAGTTTGACTGAAACGAGAAGAACTTCACAATATAATTAGGCAATTAAACTCTGTTGTGTTCAAGAGTTTACACTTCTAAAGTTTTAGCTAGTAATTAAAAACCTTTAAAAATAATACTTTCGACCATTTACTTCCTTTAATAGAAATATTAAGCAATTTTTAAAAAAGCAATGCCTCAAAAAATAAAAATTATTCTAATTTAACTGAAAAACATGCTTCAGTATTCTCTACCTTCACCCCACAGGGAGTCTAGTTCAACGACTGATTTCTAGTACCATACTACAATAGTACCAAAGTATGTGTGTCTGGTCTCATGATTATTTCAGAATTATAAAAACCGAAACATTCCTTCCAAGACTATCATTGTAACTGCTAGTGGCGAATTTAACCAAAGAAATATATTCATAAAAATCTGTTACTCATTCAAGGTACATACTAGGATACTCAGTTTGTGGCCAAGACATTTTCTGGTGACACTCGTTGGCAAACTTGGCCATAGGCAACCAGTCAACTTTCATAGCCATTATTATTCATCTAGTGAAGATTGCTACCGGTCCTTAGAAGAGTTTGGGAACTACTGTCTATGTACATGTACAACTATATATGTGGTGGGCCAAACATTTGAAGTACGTTCTTCAAATAAAATGGTACTATTAGTAAGATAAGAGTCTGAATTCTTCCCACTAATTTACACCTCTAGCTTTTCTAATTTCCTACTATTTTTTTTCGAGATTGAAGGGGAAAAAAATAAGACAAAGTTCACCTCTTAACATCTAAACATATTTATGACCTTTTCTATTTAGGCATAATCATAGTAATTCAGAGTTGTAATAGATCTTGCCAATCATTTAACTCCCCCCCCATCCCCCAACAGTACTGGGGATTAAACCCAGGGGCAATTTACCCCTCTATCTACTGAGCAACATCCCCAAGTCCTTTTTATTTTGAGATGGTCTAGCTAAGTTGCCAAGGCTGGCTTCAAACTTGTGATCTTCTTTCTTTAGCCTTCTGAATGGCTGTGATTATAGGTGTGCACCATCTTTTTTTTGGGGGGGGGGGGGCGGGGGGGTACCAGGGATTTAACCCAGAGCAGTTTTACCACTGAGCCACATTCTCAACACTTTTTATTTTTGAGATAGGGTCTCTAAATTGTTTAGGGCCTTGCTAAGTTGCTAAGTATGGCCTCAAACTTGCAGTCCCTCCTGCCTGAGTCTCCCCAGTTGCTGGGATTACAATTGTGCACCAGCATGCCCCACTCCATTATTTCATGTTGTACCAAAAAAAAAAAAAAAAAAAAGATTCTTTAGAGAATGTTCATAAGCTTAAATGACTGGTTTGACACAAGGTTCACATTCCATTGTGAATATTCCTTACTAAGCTCTTTCTGTCCATATTATTTTTCTTTTAATATTATCAGTTCCAATTCTATTATCAGAAAATTTAAAGACAAATCATTACAGTAAAGCAACTAAAAGGAAACTTCACTAAAATAAAAATTTTAGATCATATTTTGTTATCTTCCATTATTTAAATGTCCATGAAGTCTAATGTTTGAAATTGACTTAAAAAATTTACTAAAAAAGCAAACTATTCGGTAGTAGTATGGTGATTCAAACAATGAATGCAAGAAAGATAAAATCAAATGAAGAATGAGATCAACAGATACAATACATGCCATAAAACTGTCTGGCCTACTTGCTGGAAATAAAATACCTCTGAATAGAGAACCACAAGGCAGTATTATCAGCTTGATTCTGACATTTATCCGTTAATTGTGCCTTACACTTTCTCATCAATAAAAAAAGGAGGCAGATATGACAAAATAACCCTCCTCTTAGTTGGTCACCACACTAAAATTTTAAAATCTGTTTTTTACCATTTGTTATGCTATTTCTATCCAACAAAATACATACATAAAAATATAGTAAAATTGGCTAGGTTTAAAAGTCTTACCTCAAATTTTGAGGTGCTTCACCAAACAAACTACAAATTTCTCTAATCTGTTTCAGTGCGGGAATAACCCATTTGTCATTTGTGCGAAGTTCTTCTATAAAGCGATCTATCCACTGGATCTTTTGTGTGTCTCGGTCCTTAAACAAACAATTTCAATGTTTTATATAGAACTATAATTGGAAGAATTCTACCTTCACACTTAAGAGAATTATAGTAATTGTAGTAAACAGTTTAATGCTTTTTTAAAAAACTATGTTTTAATTTCACATTTACTACCAAAACTCCAAAAAAGTAAAGCACTATTAAACAAATGTGGTATAATGTATGTTTGCCAGAAGGTATTGCCTTTTATCCAGTGTTTTGAGATTTTACCATATCACAGGATTGAACATTAACATATAATACCCTAAATGAAATGTTGTACGATTGAGGAAATTATATCAATGTTTCTTACCTCTCCTATGAGCAAAGAGAACCTAATTTCTCTTAATTCTGAAGTCCCTAATCAGCATGTCTTATGATCTATTTGAAACTGATATTTCTGCATTGTATATATGATAGTACAAACAAAAGACTACTTAATGGTAGTATTATCTTTCTCCCAAGGAGAATCAGATGATTCACAAAACCTTGATGTAAATACCTAAGTAAAAAAAAAGGCAGACTTATTCAAACAAAGTCAATTCCTGAAGATAATTTGAAAAATAACAATGTTAGAATATAACCTGGAACTGTTCTACAGCTAAGCTATCCTAACTGTGAAAGAGAAGGCCACAAAAATTGAGCAAAGCAGCACACCCTTACCTGGGAGCAACTATAATCCAATATTTTTATGTGGGCACTGAGGGCCAGGTCCATGATATCTACAGGCACATCATCACTGTGGGCCAGATTCCACAGAAGGTTCAACACTTTGTGTGCCATCACACCATCTTTATCATCTTCTGCAAGACGACGAATCAGCTCAAGCAGCTTTTCACGTTGCTTTTTACTAGCATTCGTCCAACTGGCCTAAAAAAATAATTTCAGTGACGTGAAAACAACCTCTATTTGGTTGCTGCTTCTTAAATGCACTGTTACCAAGTTAACTGAATTTAATTCATCAGGGAAAAAAAAAGAACATAGATGAGCACAGAATTATATAAGTGATAATATGAAAGACAACAATAGTATTCATGGAGCAGAGTCAAATTCCAGGAAAATAGAAAAAAGTCTCCTTTTAGAGTTAAACATCTTACCTTGGGTTTCCCAACTTCAGTATTACTGTCATTTTGAGCAGGAAACTTCTTTGTTGTAGAGACTGTCCTATGAGTAGCAACCCCCACCCTCCTGTGATAACTATTTCCACACTGCGTGTGTGTGTGTGTGTGTGTGTGTGCGCGCGCGCGCGCTCTAGGGGTGGGGGGCGGATAGTCTGTTGAGAATTAAGATTTGACCCTCTACTTGTGACTTTATAGAAGAGAGCAAAGACAAATTCATATATCAACATTTTCATAATGAATGCAAAAAGGTGATAGAACAATGTGCATTACATGTTTGAAAACAAAAGAGTCTGTGACAAAGTCTAAATTATTCACAAAGAAAAATATCACACAGGCTGAGGCTGTAGCTCAGTGGTAAATTGCTTGCCTCGCACGTGTGAGGCACTGGGTTTGATCCTCAGCACCACATAAAAATGAAGATACTGTGTGTTCATCTACAACTAAATAAATATTAAAAAAGAAGAAGGGCTGGGGCTGTGGCTCAAGTAGTAGCATGATCACCTAGCATGTGTGAGGCACTGAGTTCGATTCTCAGCATCACATAAAAATAAAAAATAAAGATATTATGTGTCTACCTAAAACTAAAAAATAAGAAAATTTTTAAAAAAAGAAAAGAAAAATATCACACTAGGATCCTGACTCAAACATACTTCTAAAATCAAGTATAACTTGAGACTCAAACATACTTCTAAAATCAAATATAACCTGTAAGATTTTACACTGCTTGATGATGTAAAGAAATGGTTATTTCTTTTGGTGATAATGGCATTGTAAGTATTCATATGCTCATCTTTTAGAAATGTGGACTCAGATAACTAAATATGAAAAGAAGAAATTAAGGACATGTGTTCACCCAAACAAACCATAAGGTGATTGAAAATGACAACCACAAACTGGGAGAAATTTTAACTATTGAACTGACAAGAACTAGCATTCAGAATATGCCAAAAACTTCTATGATTCAGTAAGAAAAAGACAACACCATAGGGGGGAAAGGTAGACAAAAAGACTTAACACAGGCATTGAGCAAAAAAAATAAGGAGAAGAGCTCAAAAATACCCGAAAACATGCTCGATTTCTTTATTGATCCAAGACATAAACACTAATACCATAAGGTAACTTTTCACACACAGATAATCAAAAACAAGTTCTGCCAAGGATATGAAACCCTTGATGAAACTGTAAACTGATGTATTAAAAAATAAAGACTTTCTGAGAACTCAAACATTTAAAAACCAGACTCTGGGCCAAGGACCTATAAAGTCTAACCAAGAAAGTTTGGATCATTTGGTTGCAATCTATGAAGAACTACAAAATGATCCAGACTTCACACTTCCTTTAATCATCTGTACTAGAAACTTTCGATACACATTCCATAAGAATTGCTAGATTTAATCAACGTCATAAAAAAGAGAAAAGGCCGGGGAAAGGGGCGACAAAATGTGCTTGCTACAAAATGACAAATGCTTTCCCCACCTCCAAAAAAATTTTTTTTAGCCAAGGGAGAAACCATGATTGTTATATTTAGACTTTAGTGTATTTAGACCACCCTGAGGAGGATCCAGCGAATGTAATAATAACCAATTCCTCTCTTTAGTCCATGATGGCCATCACTGGTCATGTGCCATCATTTTAGAAGTCATCACAAGATTAAAAACGAATGGCAATTAACTATAGGATACCCATGACAGTCTAAATTAACTGTGGGGTGCCCATGGTAACGAATTCCACTTTTTCCTCAGCAGTCTTGATGTAATTCAATGGACAGGAGAAAATGTATAAAGTTTTACTTCTACAAGTATGAAATACATAAAAATAAGGTACTAAAAACTGCATGAAAGATTCACTCAATACTTTATTCCTTCAAAGTGGATTTTTGGATGAGGCTTTAATTTACAACTTTAATATCCTTAGGATTCATCTGAGAAATCTGCTTACATACATACTGCCAGGCTTCATACCTAGTGATATATATATATCTTTATTTTATTATCTATTGTTACGTGCTGCTGAGGATTGAGCCCAGAGCCTCACATGTTATACAAGTACTCTACCACTGAGCAACATTCCCAGCCCTATTTTGTATTTCACTTAGAGACAGGTCTCATGGAGTTGCTTACAGCCTCACTTTTGTTGAGGCTGGCTTTGAACTCGTGATCCTCCTGAGCCTCTGGGATTACAGGGGTGCAACACCTCACTCGGACAGGTCTTCTATTCTTAATCCACAAATTCACTAAGCACTTGGGATTTTACAAACCAAACCCCACCAACCGATGAGAGACTATTACACAACATGGCCTTAAAACGCACAAGATGGCACTGATGCAAATATGATTATAGGGGTGTTGGGTTACCTTAAGAATTCTATTTCCATTTAGTCACATGCAGCTTGGGCATTTGTCCTCAAGACCATGGTATTTGCATACCCTTCCTTTCTACTGTAATCAACCTTCCTGTAGCTCTATAGTTTGCTTAAGCCTATTACCAAAATACACATCATGAGGGGAGGACAACCCAAAATAATAACCGAGTTTTAAAAAGAATGACATTCCTTATTTATAAGTTATGATTACCATTGCAAAACATGAAGTCCTCATTGGAAAAAAAAACAGTGGCAAAGTCCTTCACACCAGAGACAGTTTGATGAGATTTCTATGAAAGTATTTTTAGTTAAGAACAACATATCAATCTGATGAATCAATTCTATTTAAAATAAAGTGGTAATATGTTAACAATTACCTTAAAGCAATCAAAAAGATGATCAAGTTGTTCAGGAGAAAAATCCCATGCTAATTTTGCCAATAGGTCATGTACATTCTTTACAATGGCTTCATGTTTCCCCGCCTAGTAAGAAATAAAACCACAAGCATATTAAAATGTGAACAACAGAAAAATAGTATGAACTGCTGGTAACTATCAAGTTATTCCATCTCCTTCATTTAATTGTGTTATGTAAAATTCCTAACAAAACACTTTAGGTCTAAAATCTGGCAATTCAATTTCTGAATACACACAGTTAACGTGTACTTTGACAACTACAGTTTACTGAATTTAATATATCAATTTTAATATTGTAAATAGGAAAAAATAAGGCACATTAATGATATTATTCCAAAATCAGAACCTAAAGTACTCAAAAGCAAAACTACTCTGTTGATTTCTACAGACTTAAGAAAACCCAAAGCTTTGTCATCTAACACTCAACAATGCTTCCAAAGTGACTTACAAATAAAAATCTATCATTAAGATAATTGAAGGATTTATGCATTTTTACATCTCTGAAACTTTCCAATTCTCCTGATAAATTATAAGATCTTAGGAATAATCACTACAGGTCTTTGTAAATAATTGAATGATATAACTATCCTGATATTGGAAGTTTCCCACCCCCTTCTAAATCTACAAAGGAATCAGTTATAGTTGTCTTATGCTCTTCCAGATAATGTTATTACTTTATTATTTGCATCTTATTGAAAACCACCTACAAAATGCCAAACTTTACCAAATACAAATTGCTAGAATATTTTACATTTTAAAATATTAATGGCTATTAAAAGTTTTCTAGAAAGATTTCTGTAGGAACTATTTAAATGTACAAAAAGTCACATAACACAAGCCTGTGTCCCATTTCATGACTGCTGTATTTGAGATTTTAAGCAACTTCTTTCAGAAACAATATAACCCACACCCTAAATTTCCTTACCTGTGCTGCCCAGATATTATCAAGATCTTGCAAGGTCAGAGCTTTTTCTTTGATGACAAAACGAAGAATCTTTTCCAGCTTCTCTACATACTGTGGTTGATGAAGACTATCTCTCAAGACTATGGATAAAATATTGTTCTGCTGTATCCATTCCTAAATAAATTTTAAAATGTGCTTCAAAAGCAGAAACTACAAAATGTAGGCTTTATTTTTTTTTTAAGAAGTTTTATTTTCATCTTGGGTGAAAAGGCACTCTTTATATATTTTTTACTTTATAAACTGATTACCATGTGCCAGACATGGCACCTGCTTATCGATCAGGTCTGTCATATTCTAAATGAACCTAGTGAGGGGATATATTACCCTATTACAGAAAAGTAAAGGGGTTTGCAGGTGCTCGAATTAGAATCTGAATCAAGTCTGCCACCTTACATTGACTGTTCCAGTAGCATTATGCTAGGTTGCTTCATTGACGTTCTATTTAAAATCCAGCATCCATAGCAATGAAGGACCAGGTAATGATTAAAAAAAAAAAGGTAGTAATCTACAACGAATGGCTTTACAGTATTCAGCTGACTGAAAATAAGAAGTAGTAAGGCCCAAAATGTGCTATAGAACTACACTTCTCAGCTGTTAAAGGGCTGTTAAAACAATTTTTAACCCATTATAGATATTTTCCTAAACTACAATAAAAATGTAACTAGGTTAAATTACCACTAAAGTTTCTATACATTCAATGCTATTTTCTGTGCCAGACATCACACCTGCTTTCTCAAGGCTGAGAGGGACATCACATGCACAAAATCAGACATTCATCTATCAAAACACCTCCCAATTTTAGGATTTAGTTTAGAAAGTTCCTATTACTAATTTTATCTTAAGTGGATTCTTGTTTATTAAAAAAGAATCATGCTTGGTCTGGTGGCAAATACCTTTAATTTCAGCAATCTGGAAGGCTAAGATAAGAGAACAACAAATTCAAGGCCAGCCTAAGTAAATTATTGAGACTCAAAATAATTTTTACAAAGGGCTGTGGATATAATGCAGTGGGTGAGTTCTTGCTCAGCACATATTGAGGCCCTGTGTTCAATCTCAGCACTGAACACAAAAAAAGAGCAAGACTTACCGCCATTCGTTCGGCTGTGAGCCACTCTTCCTCCTCAGGATTACCATGCCGATGTGTATAGTATGACACACTAGATATCACCTTGTTGACTTCATTCAGTGCATTCATCTTTCCATTGAAAGAAGAAATTTGCAATAATCTGTAGGAGAAATTCAGCGATAAGTATGATTCTCAAAATTCACACACATGATTACTTCAAGAGAAAAATAACTTACCTAAGTATCATTTTTAATCTAAATATTTCTAAGTTTTTTACAGTTTCTTCTTGTCCTGGAACCCTTGAAGCTAAATTCTTCAAAGATTTAATAATCATTGAAAGGGCATCATTTTTGGCTTCGTTCTTTGCTTCCTTTTTCAGTTCTTCATCAGTTAAGTTTTCTAAAAACTGTGGAACCATTTCTATTATTGGAAGAAAGTATTTTTTCACTGTATGAAGAGTAAGAAACTCATAGCATTGTCCAAATGGTCTGAAATAAAAAAGACAAGACTCCTGTATTAATTCCTTATAATCAATTAAGATAAAATTCTCAGACTATGTATATAACATTTTTTAAAAATCCAAGTAACATAAGAAAAACCCACATTTGAACAACTACATTTTTAAATCAAGCAATAAAAAATAACAATTTCTGCGTCACAGTGATATTCATCTTAAAATATAACTTACTTAATAAGGGCTGCAATTATTTGAACATTTAATGCTGATCCATTAATAAAACGATCATGCAATATCTGGAACCCATTTAAAGTGCCAAATTTGTTGAGAAGATCCACTAGCCAACCCTGCAATACAATTAATGAAAAAAGTTAACTTCCTGCTTTTAGGGGGGAAAAACTACTACCTTGACTGATACATACTAGAAATAGTAAATTCAATAAAACAAAATTATGTCAAATCATCTTCGAAAAGACCTCAGAATACTGCATTTTATTCCATCAACCCACTTGAGATATGAGCAACAGAAGTAGTAAGTACACTGAGATACAGCTCTTCACTCATACCATACAGCCAGCAAACAGGTATTAGAAGCCATGCTTCTATTTCAGCAATCTCACCATAAAAGAATGAGTATCTTCTAAATATCTGCAAATGTTCTACATTAAAAGCATAAAGACTTCAAAATTTAAAAAATCAAGAAAAAGCTACTTAGTAACGTAGTATAATGAATTCTGAATCCATTTCTTATTGTAATTGTAGATACTAAAAAGTTGCTATAAATATAATTATTTCAAAGCCTGAAAGCAAATTGGCCATTAAAAACTAATCCTTGGGGGGCTAGGGTTGTGGCTCAGTAGTAGAGAACTTGCCTAGCATGTGTGAGGTACTGGGTTCGAGTCTTAGCACCACATATAAATAAATGAATAAAAGTCCATCAATATCTAAGAAAATACTTAAAAACAAAAACCAAATCCTTGATGTGCTAGGGATGTGGCATGATGGTAGTATACTTGCCTAGCATTAGCAAGGCTCTGGATTCTATCCCTAGGACCACAAAAAATCTAACACCAACTCAACATACCAATACCCCTGAACCCCTGAGATTAATGATACCTGCAGTTCCTTTTGCTAAATTTTAAGAATGCATCTAGTCCTCCTCGTCTTAGAAGCAGCACCATACAATAATACAGTCTCTCATCCTCTTCTTTAAGGAACAGTGGTGACTCAACGTACAATGTAGCAGGGGCAGGCAATAGCTGTACAACTAAAACCATGTTTATATGTAAAAGCTTTAACGTATTGAAGGTTAAAGCACCTAAGACAACATTTTACATCTTGCCTTCTTCAAAGAAGCCACATTTTAGAAGCCTCTGAGGGAAAAACATGGAGGAAAAGAGGCACTCCATTGAGCCTTAAGGAAAAATAATTTCTACTTAGAAAAAAAATTTCCCGGAAAAAGGGAAAATGATATCATAGCTTTTATTGTTTGTGTGTGTTTTAAAGAGAAAATATGGTAGCTGATAGTTTTGATATTGTTTTGGGATAACGTAAATCAACTACATTCTCCCCTAAGTCTACTAGCACATTTCCATCGAAGTTCATGTGGAGTTTTCCTTTTTATTTGGTCTTAAAAGACTAATTCAAAACAATTAAAACTCTACTTAGTACTTAATTCATTAGACATTTTTGGGATTCGGTAAGTGTAAGAAATTACATGCTCTTTTTTAAAACAAAATGTTTTAATTGTGGTTAGACATAATACCTTTATTTTATGTGGTGCTGAGGATCGTTTGCCAGGCAAACGCTCTACCACTAACTACAACCTCACTCTAGTACATGCTCTTTATATAATATATTGTTATTTTTTCAGTAATAAGAATGAGACTATTGGACTGATATGCTAATGTTACAAAGATAGCGTGTGTGCTCACAGTAAAGACTAGTTAAAATCTAATCTTTCCATATTTCTTCAGCTGCAATGTTTACATAATTAGGAATACTGAAGAGTACTTTAAACTGAAGTGTACTTAAGATAGCTTTAGCAATGGAAACAAGAGCCCTCCTTATCTCAAAGTTCTCAACACTGACAAGGACAGACCACTCACCCTAAATAAAAATTCACATAGTCCATAATTCGTTATATTTTTCAAAAATACATGCACGCGCGTGTGCACACACACACACACATATTTGGTTGTAGATGAACACACAGGATCTTTATTTTTATGTGGTGCTAAGGAATGAACCTAGTGCCTCACACGTGCAAGGCTTTACCACTGAGCTACAGCCCCAACCCTTGTTACATTCTTTAAATGTAGTTTTAACTACACTATTGCTTCAACCTATCAAGTTTCTACTATTTTTTTTTTTTAAATCTTTACTTATTTTGCCACTACTGGCTCAGCACCCCTAAGCTCCAAATCCAAAATCCAAAATCTAAAACCTTTTGAGCAATAATGCACTTCAGATTTTCAAACTGGGGATCCAAAAAAAAAAAAAAATCCCCACATGCAAACTTGAAATCTGAAACTTTTGCAGTACACAGATACTCATGCTCAATCTATACCATGGGGGGGGGGGGAGCAGGTGGGTGGTGTCGGGGAAGGGGACGTTTACATTTCCTTCAGGTTCTTCTTTATATCACCGTACCTGCACCCAACTAAGGACACGGTTAAAAATTTTGCCCGATGTATCTTTCAAATTTTGCCCGATGTATCTTTCAATCAATTTTCAAAAAGTTGATAAGACATATTTAACAATGTGGAAAATGTGAAATTTCTCTGACTGCAGTAGGAGATAACTGAGCAGGTTTAACTCCACAGAATAGGTTTCTCCATGATTTAGTACCATAACTTTGGCTACATTCAAAAAGAGTTTATATTTTTAAAGACTTCAAAAGGCTAAGTACCCTGAGAGCTATTTAAGAACTAGACTTCAAGATACATCTAAAAACTCCAAAAAAAAAAAAAAAAAAAGTACCAGCCAAGTTAAATCAAATTGTTCCTTGAGTCTTTTAAGACTTGCAGATTATTGATCCACTGAGAAAAAATATAAAATAAAATTTAAAAATACAGGTATGGATAAAAATTGATTAAGACTGCAATTATTTTTTATATTAATCTGATCTACTCAAGGAAAAATAAGCCATCTAGTGACAATAATATGAACTGAGAAGGATCAGAAAACCTCTCAAGTTCAATATATTTTTAATGATTTCAGCTTCTTACAAAATAAACCAAGTACATGCCTTCAAATTTTTGTGGCTCATCAGAAAAAATGAAAATTTTCCTAACAGTCACAATATTACAAACATCTCCCTAAATTCTAAAATAATATCATTGATAGTAATTAAAAGAAACATAATTTTTAAAAATTTACAGTAAGGGGATGGGGTTGTGGCTCAGCGATAGAGCGCTTGCCTGGCATGTGCAGGGCCCTGCATTCAATCCTCAGCACCACATATAAATAAATGAAACAAAGGTATTTTTTTTAATTTTTAAAAAAATTTACAGTAAAAAAGACCCACATTTGTAAAAAGTATATAGTCTGTTTGCACTGATATGGGAAATTTACATTTATGTATGGAAAAAAATATAAACCTGTGTATGTTTGTGTGTGTATAAGCATTTATAGGATAAACTCGATTTGAGTGAAACAATCTTAGAATGTAGAAAACGTTAAGAGCCTTATAGAGCAACACCTGAGGTTTTCAATACAATATCCTACTCTGTTCTTATTACAAAGGAAAAACAGTCTGTTTCATATTAACCCAGATTATGATTACTCCATAGAAGCTGAGTAGAAAACAATGAGGACTAGTTATACATAGAGAAAAGTTTAAAAGATGCCATAAGCACTGAACTAGAATGCTGTGTCTATGTAAAAAGGCTCCCAGTTTCTTATGTTTTCATTTAAAGTCTCAAAGCAAATTTGACAGACCATATATTTCAACACAGAAAAACTTACCAGTAGTACAAAAAAGACAGAGCACAGCTTTGGTACAAAACAAAGAATTCAAAACACGGAATAATGCAAAATCCCTCTAAGAGCAATGGGAAATAACTCTTTGCCATATTAAGAGGTTCGGGTTACAAATTCTGTGGCAAAGCAAAACAACTGTAATATTTAATTTTGGAAATAACAAACCCAACACACTTTTGGTGATCGAGGGTCTGGAGAACGAGCGAAGAGTTCATCTTCAGGCAACTGAACACTTGAGGAAACTGATTCGCATGGACGTGTACCATTGTAGATATGAAATTTGCAATGAGGATTTAAGGCCATGGCAAGAAGTTCCAAAAGTGGAAACCAGTCTTGGGACAACTTTGCTACACATAGCTCCACCAGGCGATGAGTATTGTTAATAATACATCTCTGTTATATGGGGGAAAGATGATTGAAAATATCAACACACTGCACTTTCACACAAATACCTTATGATCTTACTCTCCATTTTTCTATACTAATCATCTGAATTATATTTGATTTCACTTGTATTAGGATCAAACTACCAGATGACAAATAGCATTTATTTACTTCATAACTTACAGGGTATCTACTTTGAAAAGCCATTTCCTATGAAATAGGTGCCCTAGGTTATCAATTCCTGCTCTACATCCTTAAGAGGTAAACTACCATTCTTTATCTTTGGAATTTGTAAACCACCAGCAGCAATTCTCTATTTTTTCCCCTTGATAATGGGGACTGAATCCAGAGGTGTTCTACCACTATGCTACGGCACTTTTTATTTTCTGAGACAAAGTCTTGCCAAGTTCCCAAGGCTGCAATGAAGAGTCAATGGCTCATTATTCTTTTGTTTAACTGCTGGGAATTGAACCTAGGGCCTCCCACACTCTAGGCAAGGACTATACCACAGAGCTACATCCCAGCCCTTTTTATTTTTAGATAGGTCTCCTTATGTTGCCCAGGCTGGCTTCAAACTTGCCATCCTCCAGCCTCAGCTTCCCAAGTAGCTGGGCTTACAGGAGTGTACCATGATGCCTGACTCAGAGGCAGCCATTCTAAAACTCTACATAATGTCAATTACCCAAGATGAAGATTTGTTATCCTCAATGACACAATTTCTAGTTAAATCAGAAGATGTTGGGATTTTTATGCCATAGTCATAGTAGGGAAATAGTTCACAGATGACAAAAAAAATATCATCTGCTTTATAATCTATGACATTTCCATAGCCAAATAAGGAACAGACTTGGGGTAATTACAATATTTCATCAGTCTAAGATATATCTTGTTTCATTTTTTTAGAGATCTTTAGAATCTCCATCTTATAATCATTGATTAATGAAGTGTTTGAGGATGATTTGTTTGCCTTTGCTAGTTATAGAGAACACCACCAACATAAAACCATTTTAAATTCTCTACTTAATGTTTATTTTTTTAATATGACAACTGTAATTTGAATTCAGACTATGAGGCTGAGGATGTATCTCAGTGGCAGAGCACTAGCCTAGCAATGTATGAGGCCCCAAGTTCAATTCCTAGTACTGCCAAAATAAAAAAGTTTGTTGAATTCAGACTATAAAACTTAAATGACAGCATATGGTTTAATTCTTTAGGAGGTTTTTTTTCCTCCCTCCACCAGGTGGCAAGATTGAAACACACATGCTTCTTTGCCATCCCCTTCTGTATTGAGTTCATCTCATTTACCTCTACGCTGTCCTAGATATATGTTACATTCTTGGGTATTTTTCTTCCTTAATGGTACATAAAACAGTAATGCATCTTATAATTGATAACAAAACATTTTCTTTTTGGTGTTACTGGGGATGGAACCCAGTGGTGCTTTACTACTAACCTATATCCCCAAACCCTTTTACTGTTTTACTTTGATAGAGGGTCTCACACTAAGTTGCTTAGAGCCTTGCTAAGTTGCTGAGGCTGGCCTCAAACTTGTGATCCTCCTGCCTCAGCCTCCTGAGCTGCTGGGTTCAAAAGTGTGTACCATTGCACTTGGCTGACATTATATTTTTAATGAAATGTGGTAGCCTAAGGTCACAAAGCACTTGAGAATCCCACATTTTCTAATTCTAAACCTCAAGCTCACTCTAAATGACCATGCTGCCTTCAATAGGCAATAATAATAATATATTTTACAAAATTCTAAGTTTCATTTTTACTCTATTTTAGTTAACCAGCCAAATACATAACCAAATAAACCACACACACACACCCCTGTACTTCCTTCCCAACCAAAAGGGGATCACTGGGCAAAATTATATAAGTCACATGCATCAACTTACATGTATTTCAAACTTCCATCCACTCACTGCTTCATCTGTAAGGATTTTAGTGAATGATATTGTTAGCCCATCTCGAAAAAATCGCTGACAGGCTTCACTTTTAACATCAAGGCCTAAAAGGTGGGGTGGGGTGGGGACAAAATTAGAATGCAACATAATATTTCTCTGGTTATTTTATAATATTCAGTGATAAAACGTTACAATTGGATCAAATAACTGTGAACCAAAATAAACCTTTTCTCTTTATAATCTGATTACCTCAGTAATTTACTACAGGAACATTAAAATTGATTAATACACATAGCTATATTTCAAAAAATGAAGTTTTACCTCATTTAATTTTAATCTCCAATGACCTAAAAATTAAGTGCCTAGTGTTGTAATAGTCCTCCACTAAGAGAATTAAACTGCACCTAAAGTAAACCAAACAACTGAAATGAAAGATAATTAACACTAAGCTTTTACTCCTAGACAACTGAATATAAACAAAATCCCTTTTTACTGGCTTCTAATGTATTTAACATTGAACCTTATTTTTCCAAGTGTTTTTCTTTTTGGGGGGGGGCAGGAATCACACCTGTTTTTTGTTTTTGTTTTTTTAAAACCACATGTAAATAAGATAGTTTATTTTTAAAACACTATTAATGAAATGGCAATCTTTATTCAAATAACCATAGAAGATGTACTAGGTACAAAGACAAACACATTTCTTGATTCTGTCATTTTAGTAGATCAGTCAGAGGGCAAATGTAAATACTTTGTCAATTTACATAATGCATGTCCTGAGATTGGAAATGGCTCAGGATAAACACCTACACAGTTAGCTATACCTGAAGTTCATACCATCACCAACAGTAAAATGTTATTTTGTGTATACTATTTCCCCATAATGGACAGAACTCTACATTATAAAGGTTTTTTCACCTTTGAGTGACAATCCCTTTATGAATCTTAAGTAACAGATCTGTTCCTTAGAAATATATTCATAAATTTTGTCTATTAGACAGTTCATAAATAACTCTTGAAGGCTGTCCAAAGATTATGAGCCTTGATCCTAAGCCAAAGAATGTCTTTATAACAGGAAAACAAAGTCTTCAAGGAGATAAAGGGAAAAAATGTATCTAGTAGTATCCATTACAAAAAGCATAATATCAAAACTTACCTTTCTTACTAAGATCAATAGCAGCTTCTAAAAGCACTTCTAATTCCCCTTTCGGCAAAACAGGAACCACCCATCGAGGCCTAAGAATTTTTTTGAAATAAAAGATACTTATTGGCTGTGCACTAAAAAGGGCATTATAAATAAGTTAGTAATTATAATTACTCACCCTACCATGAAAATATTAATACTAAAATAACATTAAAATATTAAAAACAGCAAGGTGGGCAGAAAAGCTGCTTTGTTGGACTAAGCACCATCTATTGTCTCTACAATTTTTGAAGGTATTGTAAAAATAAAAGCAATGAGGGAAGGAAACAATCATTCTAAAAAAGGCAAAAAAGAGTCTTTTGAGATTCAGAATAGCGGAGACATTCTTCAACTCCCTCACTAAGAACAAAAAAATTAGGAGGCAAAGGACTAATTTAGGCCTCAATTCAGCAAAATTCATTCACTTCTTCTGAAGGGTAAGTGAGTTGTGGGTCCGCAGTCTCCATGTTTCCACAGAAGCCCTCTGCCCTGCTCTCTCTCTGCTCTCCAGAAGACCAGCCTTCTTCCATCCATCCCTTAATCTGCTTTAAGAGCTGGCTTCTTCAGAATCCCCAAATACTCCCACACCTTAAAAAAAGGCATTTCGTTTCCAAACAATCCACGAAACAAATGTATATTACCTGTCATTGTTTTGTTTACATTTTAAAACATCCTTTGTATTTTTCTTCCCTTAAGGACTGTTAATAATTTTTGGTTGAATGTATGAAAGGGGAAGATAAAGAGAAATTTACCTGCATGATATAGTTACATGTTTAATAATATATGTTCAGGTATTTTTTTTTTTTTAATGCAAAGGATTTTTATCTCCTCTGATATTTAATAGTGATTTATTTTCAAAAAGTGAAAATACAAGGGGAAAAGTAAAGCAAGTGCCTATAATAGGATTTGTGTGTTTTTGTTACACTCCCTTTTTATGGGGCTGGGGGGATGCATCACAACTTTCTGGCACTCATGTGTTGAACCCACAGCCCAGTGAAGATCATGCCCATGTGGATTTCCTTAATATGCTGTTCTTTTATCCTTTTAAAATCTTTTTCTTGCCCTTCACAGAAGCTTAAAGCCTCACTTTTGAGGGCTCATAAAGGGCAGGCACTGATGAACTCAGTCTTCTCATGACCTGGGTTATCCCAGGGCCATTGAAAAACTATTGAAGTCATCCAACAACCAACATACTTCATAAACCCTTGAAAACAAAGTACACAGGTAGGGCTGGGGTTGTGGCTCAGTGGTAGAACACTAGCCTGGCTTGTGTGGGGCACTGGGTTTGATTCTCAGCATCACATAATGAAATAAATATAGTGTCCATCCACAGCTAAAAATATTCTTTTCAAAAAAAAAAAGTGTACAGGTAGTTCTTCAAAAACATACTAGCTAGGGTGGTCATGGGTCTAAAATCTTTGATATTCTCATTCCCTTTATTAAATCCACTTAAAACCATGTTCTACAAAGTACTTAGCAATGAGTAAAGTGGAGACTCTGAAGGTGGGCAGTGGAGTGGGTACCTGTGATATTCTTCTTCACTCTTTTCTTGTCCACTACAACACACAATGCTGAGAAAGCTAACCAGCTTTCTCGTATGTTACAAACATTAAAAAACAAAACCAACTCACCTGTTGATCATATCATCCAACTTTGCCAAGTCAGTATGTGGAAATGCAGGTTCCTCATCTTCAACCTGTGGTGGGGCATCACCTTGACCTTGTTCATCTGGAGGAGTTGCCGGGGAATTTTCATTGGAAGAATCAGGCGACGAAGTCTTAATTAAAAATTAAATATTTCAGACTTAAGTTTCTATAATATATGTACAATATCCATTAATAAACACCAACAGAGATTAGTATTATAAAAATTTTATAAAAATTACATACTTTTACTAAAAATATTACTGAAAGTTTACAATGTTAGTTTTACTTAATCCTCAACAGCCCAAGGAAGTATCTATTCTACTGTCATTTAATAGATAAGAAAACAAGCTCAGTTAAGGTCACACAGCTCAAACTGTTATCAGGACTTGAATCCAGCTCTATTTTAAAGTTTGTGCTTTTACCCATAATTTATACTGCCTCTCCACTAATACTTTTTCACTATATGAACACTATCATGATACAGAAATTATGGTATAAATATGAGACCTATTATAGATTAAGAAGTTTGATTTTCAACTTCCACTTTTTTTTTTAAAGAGGAAAAATATGTTTTTCTGTGAATATGAAATTCTCAAACTATTATCAAACAATAATTAGTCAGGCAAAGTGGTGAGCAGCTGTAATCCCAGCTACTCGGGAGGCTGAGTAAATGAACTTTTATGACCTATATTTTACTTTTTTCTTTCTTTACTTCTTTCCTCCCTCCGTCCTTCCTGTGGTTCTAGAGATCCAACCCAGGGCCTCTTACATGTTAGCTACAAGAGCTACACCCCCAGCCCATGAACCTTATTCCTAAATTTAGAGAGTAGGTGTATTTCTCTTTCAAAATGAAATCAATCTAAATTCTAAATTGATTTTTACTCATACTTCTTGAATTTTCTACTCACTGTAGGTTGATGGGCCTTTCAGAAAGAGGGCTGCACCTCTTTCACTATCATCAAAGTGCCTACCGAATAGTTACATAAATAAATGCTCAGTCAGGTATACCACCTTAATATCTTTAATATGGTCTACTTACAAAGTTTATATATAAACTTATATGGCCAATTAGCGAGGGAAGGGTGAACTTTTACTGAAGATGTTCCAGAGAACACATCAGGTGCCGCAAAGTGACTCTCCAGGCACAGAATTCAAATGTTAGAAGACCAACAAAAATAACTTAAGTATATAACTTTAGAAGCCTGTTTCTTTTGTTGTTGTTGTTGTTTGAAAAAGAAGAAAGAAATCTTTCCCCTGGTATATATGTGATATTTTAAATATATATGAAATACGTATATCTCACAGAAAATGTAAAGATAAAAATAAAAGTGAAAACATCTGTAATATCACACCAGATATGAACTTATCAATGATACTGCACTGTAATCTGTGGGCCAAAATAAATCCTGTCTATATCTATGTATAAATTTTTAATAAAATTGGGATTATACCTGCTTATGTCTGTGCCCTTAAATTCAATACCTGAGTAGTAAATTTTTAAAATTAAGACTCTATAAAAAATTAATGACCAGACATTATTACCATGAGGGACATTCACTATCTTGTAATTTTTGCTGCTAACAAATAAAGCTATAATTAATCTTTTTATGACAAATGTTGCATTTTTGCTTAGGATTGGATACTAGAAATATAATCACTAAACAGAGTATAAACAATTTCTTTTTATAACACTGACATATATGTTCCCAAATTCCATTCTAGCCATAGATTTATGACACAGGAAAGACTTAACTCTGTCCAAGAACTATGACCATACACGTCAGTATTTTATGTCTTAAAAGTGGCAACTGGAGAGGAAAAGGAATTTTTAAAGTTGGCACATTTGTTAGGGGGACACCTGACCTGCACATTTCTCTAAAATATCAGAGAAGGAAAGAGAGAAAGCAGCTCTGTACCATCAGACTACTGATAGAAGATCTAATCTGTCACAGTTGGACAGTAAGAACTTATCCACAAATGACAAATATATTGTACAATAAAACACTTTTGCCTTAAAACATTTCAGATTCTACAAAAACAAATACCAACTGTATGTCTGTGACTCCCAAACAACTTCAACTCATTTATCTCTAGATGCTATTTGAGCTGCATATCACAAATCTTAGTGCTCAACTTATTCAGTTTTAAAACTCCCCAATATAAAAACTGTATATTAGGGGAAAAAAGCTGAAATCCATTACCTAAGCTTCCATTTTAAGAAATGAGAAAAAGTACAGCAGACTGAAATCGAAAGAACAGAGATAAGGGTAAAAGCTTGGGGGGAGGGGTCAAAGCCCCCACAAAAGCTGCTTTTCTGAGATTTTTAATGAGATTGATAAATCCCTAGAAAAATCAGGAGAAAACACAAATTAACAGTATCAGAAATGAGTAAGAAAATACTACCATAAGCCCTAAGACACAAAAACATAATAAAAAGGATAAAAAGATATCATCAAAGTTGGTGGGGGCGCATAGCTAGCTCAATGGCAGGGCATGAGTAGGCCCTGGGTTTGATCTCCAATGCATGTGTGTGCTCGCATGCACACCCATTATTATAAACAACCATACCTCAATAAATTTGACAATCTAGAATTTGAAATGGAAAATTCCTTGAAAAGCACAATAAAAGACATTTTTTAAAAAAGAAAATTCCTCTTTTTAAAAGAAGTTGGATCTGCAAGCAAAATCTTTGAACAAATAAAAAATTCCAAGCCAAACCATTGATGAAAAACTTAACAGAAACCTTAGATAAAGTCATCTAATCAAACAGTAAAAGAATATTATTCAAAAAGAGTTTTAACCTTGACACCAAAATCTATGTTAAGCCCTTTGCAAACATTATTTAACTTGTAGTAAGTTATGCTATTAGTATATCCGCTATATAAGTAAAGAAACAGACCTAGAGTTGAATCTTGAAGACAGTATGGTGCAAAGCTGCAACGTGATACTAGCAGTATGATTTGAGTCCATGCTCAAACATTCTGCTGTAAACTGACAAGGAATTTGTGTATATTTACAGGATACAAAGTGAGGTTATGATGTATGATGGTTCCATAGACTATACTTCACAATATAATATTTTTCCCCAAAATTGACACAAGGCTTAAATAAATTTTAATGATGACTGACTATATTAGACAAGAAAAAGATGGGCTACATAGTCAAACAGCACTGTCTAAAGCAGTTGAGCTTTCTTATTACTGGGCAAGACCTGTTTTCTTTTAAAACAAAACTTATTTATGATTATTTCACTAATCATTTAGAACATGCTTCATACCATATCAGTATCATATAATAGACATACCAATTTCAATGTCCTACCTGATTCTGTTGGAGGGGGGGCTGAGACTGTCCATCAGGAGCCTGGCCCTGGTTGTCATTCCCTCCGACTGGAGAGCCACGAGTCGTGGCTGTCATACTCGACACAGGGCAGATCTTTGCAATTTTGTCTGCTTATGTAGTTGTCTTGAGAAAAGAAATTATAGTCCACTTATACAAGATGAAGTACCAGCATTTGTCAGTCTTAAAAAGCTCCAATTCAAGAATAAACCATCTTGCAGAGACCATTGCATAACCTACAAGTAGAAGGGGAAAAAACTGTTTTAGCTATAAAAAACATGAATTAAACAACTGTTCTGGGCTGGGGATGTGGCTCAAGTGGTAGCGCGCTCGCCTGGCATGCGTGCGGCCCGGGTTCGATCCTTAGCACCACATACAAAGATGTTGTGTCCACCAAAAACTAAAAAATAAATATTAAAAATTCTCTCAAAAAAAAAAAAAAAAACAACTGTTCAAATTTAGTACCACCAATAAATGAATCAGTTCAGGAGAAGGTGGCTATATAAATGAAAGAGAAAAGTAAAAAGCTCAAGTTTCATACCACATTCAACTTAAACTGATAATGGCACATCAAAATATATTAAAAATAATAGCTTTATTATGTAATATTTCAGTTTTCTTCTAAACCTGACTCCAAACATAGTAGCAAGGCACTTACTTAGTTGCCACTTGATTATTATGGAGTAACAAACTATCTGTCCTCAATTTGCCAATGCCTTAAATATACCACAAAAATGTGTGTAAGAGAAAGCAAAAACAAGATTTTTTAAAAACATTTCGGGAAAAACTGCACATCTAACACTTATCATTGATACTAGGGGATCATGATTGTTTTTAGTTTCTTTTGCAGTGCTGAGAACTGAACCCGGAGGGCCTCTCACATGCTAGGCAAGTGCTCTACACCTCCATCCCTTAGAAGTAGTTTTAACATAAGCTTTTTCATGCTTTGGGAAGAAAACTCCAAGAGTGTGCACATACAAAGGAAAGACTACATGAAGGCAGCAAAAAGGAGACCATCTGCAAGCCAAGCAGAGACTTCAGAAAACATAAAATCTGACACCATGATCCTGGACTTCCAACCTCCAGAATTTTTTTTTTAAATTTATATAACAGCGGAATGCATTACAACTCTTATTACACATATAAAGCTTAATTTTTCATATCTCTGGTTGCCAACCTCCAGAATTTTAAGATAGCAAATTTCTGTTGATTAAGCCCACCCCACTCCCAACCAAAAACAAAAACAAAACAAAAACCACTCTTTGGGGGACTTCTTAGGAAAAAGCAAACTATTTCAATACAAGTGAACATCAAGTGACTTTAGCTCTACAACGTTGGCAAGGTTGAAACCACAGGGAGTCCTGAAGCCCTGCAGGGCTATAAACCACACCTAATTTTAAGGAAATCCTAATTTTAAGCAAATCTTTGCAACCTACCAAAAGTACATAGGAGAATACTACCAAATCCTCAATTGTATATTCATTAGACCAGTGAATTCCATATTTAGCTAAATAGTAAAATCACCTGAGATATTTTAATAACACTGATGCCCAGGTTCCTCTCTAGATGGAATAAATCACATCATTTCTTTCCTGTGATTGATTTCACTGTGCCACTAGATGGAGAAACTTATTACTTGATTGATTATAAGTACTTGGTTAGAAGTAAGGTGACCACACCTCCTATTTTTACCCAGAACAGTCCATGTATGCCTAAAAATTGAAATATAATCACTTAACCCACAGTCAGGCTATAAGAGATATTATGGTTTGAATGAGGTGTCCCCAAAAAGCTCCTATGTAAATACAGGAATTTTCAGAGGCAAAATCATCAAATTACAAAAGATAACTAGTCTGAGTAGGCTGACTGGGTGGTAACTGTGGCATGGCTGGACAAGGTGGGTCACTGGGGGCATGCCCTGAAAAGGTACATCTTCCCTATGACCCGTTCCCCTTTCTCTGCTTCCTGGCCGCCAGGAATGAGTGGAGCATTGCTCCTCTGTGGCTCCCTTTGTCCATGATGCTGCCTCACTTTGTGCCCAAAGCAACAGTCCATGGACTGAACCTCTAAAACTGAGGCAACATACACTTTTCTTCCTCTTCCTCTAAGTTGTTCTTATCGGGTATTTTGGTTGTAATGATGAAAATGCTGACTAATACTGAGACTGAGAGAAATTAGCCACAAACATTGGAAAGTTTCATTTCTATGTTTTCTAATCACAACCTTGCCAAGATACTCAAGACCAAATTTAAAACATGTATATAAAACATACCTAAGGCTCATCTGCTTTAGTAATATTAATACCCAAGTATTTATCACGAGGTACTTAGGTGTACAGAATGTCACATCTATAAAGTGGTTTCCACCACATGTCCTACTATGCCTCACCGATTCTCACACCCAGTCTACACAGCACAGAAAAGTGGGTATTATCATCATCCCCATTTTATGGAGTCAAAAATAAGATCTGCAAGAACTGGTCCACATTATGTAGAGCCAACTCTAATTCAGATCTGACTATATGACTTCTTCCACTTCAAGGTTTCTATCATTTTCAAATGAATTGTAGGTAGGTTAATGGAAAATGTAAACAGGAAAACTATAAATTAGAGAACATGTTTAAAACTTATTTAAAAAGCACACAGAAGTTCAATTTTAAGATACACCTTCCTCTAAGCAAAATTCAGAGACATCAGGGAGAAAATTGATATTGGTTTCTGTAAAAATCAAAAGTAAGGGCTAGAGATGCAGTTAGAGGTAGAATGTTTGCCTAGGACACTGGATGCCCTGGATTTGATTCCAACACAGTAAAAAAAGTAAAATATTTTATGCCAAAGACATTACAAAAAGAAAAGGTAGTTAAAAAAAAAAAAGGATATAAAGTTCTCAGAAATACAAGCAACCAATAAACACATGAAATAGACAACTTTAAAATAAACCTTTGTGCCCATTTACAACTTCAAAAAAAAATCTTTTAAAAAATTAACAGTTTAATAGACAAATAAGAATTCATATTAAGCTGTCTGAAATGCACCATTTTAAAATAGCTGCCATCCACAGCCAGAAATCTAAATAGCTAACCTTAAGTAATTTTAAAATGAAACCTTCCTTCTTAAAGTTTTCCTTAGCTCCACCAGCACTGCTATTATCATTGCTATAGAAGTTACCATTCTTATCCACATTATGTTAAATAAGACACAAAGAAAGTGAAGGCAACTATATTAAGCAGGGCCCCCATTCCACACTAGTTCTAGACAGCTTCACCTCCAATCAATAATCCAGAAAATGCAAATGAAGGTGTCCAATTAATTTTTGTTAAATTCTAATGTTACTTGAACTAAACGTTCATATTCTGTTTCCAACATTAATTTTTTTAAAAATCCACCCCTAATTTTTGCACTTGATCACTGTATATATCTGTAGCTATTTCCTAGGGCTAATTTCCTAGAAGTTATACAGTCACAGAACTGTATCCTGAGCTCAAAATTCTTTATGGCAGCAGAAATTTATTCATTTAGAAATGCTTGCTAATTGGCCAAATACTCCTATTCAAAACTTGTCCATCCTGAAGTCTATCAAGTAATGTGTACACAATTAGGGTACTAGAAGCTTTAATGCTTAAAAAGCTTCAAAAACTTTAAGCAATTTTTCCAAGGCATTCTCAAACAGGAATTTTTAAGTGGTCATAGTCAATTTGAATAAAATTTAAATTAAAAATGACTTTTGGAAAGGTTTTCTTTTTTTTGGTACCAGGGATTGAACTCGGGGGCATCATCCCTATTTTGTATATTATTTTAAAGACAAGATCTCACTAAGTTGCTTAGCGCCTCACTGTTGCTGAGGCTGAGTTTGAACTCATGATCCTCCTTGCCTCAGCCTCCTGAGCGACCCGCTGGGATTCAGCTTAAAAAATGACTTTTGGGAGGCTGGGGATGTGGCTCAAATGGTAGTGCGCTCACCTGGCATGCGCAAGGCACTGGGTTCAATCCTCAGCACCACATAAAAATAAAATAAAGATACTGTGTCCACCTAAAACTAAAAATAAATAAATATTTTTTAAAAAAATGACTTTTGGAATGGTGGCATCAGAAGCTCTATGGGCAATTTCCCCAGTGAAACCATAACAGGTTTTAAAAAAATTTAAATAAAAACATTTAAAGTCTCTGGAAATTGTCCTAAGGACATACAGGAAGGCAAGAAACTTTTAATCAAAAAAACCTACCATATACTAAAGTTAGAACACAGCCTGGCACGTAAACCAGCTCAGCAGGACAGAAGCTCCACTTCAGATGAGTACCAAAATTCTGGGCTCCTCCCTCCCAGTTGGTGGTATCTCCCCCTGTAGAGGAAGGCAACCAGCCTTTCTCATCCATCACCCCCAACTGCAGAGCCTCCAGTGCAAGCCAGGAGTGGCTGAAAAGCCTGGGGTTCTTATTTTTCCCATCCAGGAAGCACTTTTGGGGGCAGAAGATCAACCCTGGGTGCAGCAAACCAAGAATACTGCAGTCCTGATGGCCATCACCCCACCTCACCCACAGAGCCAAGGTTCTAAGACAGGAGATAAGCTGAGAAGACCAGAGGCTGCTGCTTCCACTCAGCACCCTGCTCAAGAAGCAGGGCAGTTAGAGAAATGAGCTACCATCCTGCACCAATTCTGAAAGTTTTTGCCAGGGGAAAAGGCTGCCCGTAAGAATAGAAAATTCTAAATTCAAAGTAAACTGACTCTGCTTGGTTTAAGAGGGGGGTGATTCAGTTTACCAGAGAGAACCAGGGAAACAGAGAGCTAAGTATAACTTTCCTGAGGTCAAAATAAACTTCCAACACTGATGTGGTAATTTATCCCCCCAAAACATAAGAATTTCATAGAATAAGACTATGGGGCAATTTATATCCCAAGGCATCATGTAAAACAATACAGCAACCAAGCAGCAATTAGAAGAGGCTAACATAGCATGTCAATGGGGCAGACCTGCCCCAAGACAGGAACTTACCAAGAAAGCCTTGCTAAACTAAAACCACTCCCACCCTGAGGTGGCTACTACGTACAGGACTAAGGTTATGCCCTCTGAAGAACATCAGAGCCTGCATAATGGTGGTGGGTAGGGGTTTAGATAGAATTTAAGATCACTTAGGCAGTCACCAAATAAACAAGCAAATAACTACAAAGGCCATGGTGATTGGGGTCAATGAGGATTCAGTATCCAAAGTTACATAATATGAATGGTCCAGTATTAAACACAAAATTACAAGGCATGCAAACAAACAGAATATGTGGCCCCTCATACAGGGAGAAAAAAGTATACAAAAGAAACTGGCTTTGAGAGGGTCTCGATGTCAGACTGTTAGTAAAAACTTCAAAACAGCTATTATGAGTATGTTCAAAGGACTCAAGGATAAACACTTCAAGGAAAATACGATGAAAATTTTTAAAGACTATCAGAGATTAAAGAAAAAAACACAGAAAATAAGAGTCAGGTACAATAACTGAAATGAAAAACTCCCGAGTAGTTCAACAGCAGCTGAATCATCAGAGGAAACAATCAGCAAACTTGTAGATTGTTAGATACAGCAATCTGAAGGAGGGAAAAAAAATGAGCAAAGAATTAGAGAAATGTGTGACACAATTTTAAGCACACTAACTTTTACAATTAGAGTCCCAGAAAGAAAGACATTAAGAAATTATGGTTAAAAACTGCTCCAAATTCAATGAAAATCACTTATTAAACGGAGAGATACAAAATGAGAAATATCAAACTGCCAAAGGCAAATACAGAGATTTCGAAATTGAAAATTGAATTGAAAGAGCAAGCGAACCATCTCAATAAGACTAGCTGAAGATTTTTCAATCAGAAACATGGAGCAAATTCAATGTGTTGAAAGAGAAAAACAAAACCATCAACAAAACTTCTTTCAAAAATGGAGTTAAAAAAATCAATTTGCAGCAGGACAAGGTGGCATGTGCTTGTAATCCCAATGACTCAAGAGGCTGAGGCAGGAGGCTAGCCAAGTTTGAGGCCAGCCTGTGAAAATGAGTGAGACCATGTCTCACAATGAAACATAAAAAGTAACTCAAGTGGTATAATGTCCCTGGGTTTTATACCCGATAACCGCCTTCCCTCTCCCAAAAAATTCAGTTGACAGCATGAGAGTTTGGTAGGTATGATCACTAAGAGCACTGGTAACTCCAATTATGCAATTATAAAAAAAAAAAAAAAAACAGCACAGGAGCTGGGGATATATAGCTCGGGAGCAAAGTACTTTCACAAAACCCTCATTTCAATTCCTAGTACGGCAAAAAGGAAACAGTATGAATGTGTTTCTTCTTTCTTAACTCATTTGAAATGCATTGTATAAAACAACTACCTGTATTTAATGAACTGTTGGGATTATTACATATAAAAATGTTTCCCATTAACAGCACAAATTAGCTCAAAAGGACCTAGACATACGGTCAAAAGCTCAACAATCTAGGATGTGGTGATGGATTCTTACAGATAAAACATCAAAATCAGGAAGAATAATAATAAAACCAGTTAAGTTAGATTTTATTAAAACACTTTGCCAGGCATGGTGATGCACGCCTGTAATCCCAGCAATTCAGGAGGCTGAGGATCACAAGTTCAAAGCCAGACTCAGCAAAAGCAAGGTGCTAAGCAACTCAGTAAGACTCTGTCTCTAAAGAAAACACAAAATAGAGCTGGGGATGTGGCTCAGTGGTCAAGTGCCCCTGGGTTCAATATCCGGTATCTTCCCCCACCAAATTAAAAACTTAGAGTGGGGGTGGGGAGTGTAACAGTAGTAGAGTGTATGCTTAGTATGTGAGAGGCCCTGGATTCACCAAAAAGAATAAAAACTTAAAAAAAAAAAAAAAACTGTGGCTCAAAGGTCACTATAAAGACAGTGAAGAGAGAACTCACAAAATGGAAAAAAATTATAAATCGTGTATCAAAGACTTATATTGAGAATATAAGAATTCATAATAAAAAGACAATCCAATTAAAAAATGAGCAAAAAATCTGATAGGCATTTGTCCATAGAAGAAAAACAAATGACCAGTAAGCATATGAAAAGATGCTCAACTTTTGCCATCAAAGAAATGCTAATAAAAACCACAATGAGATACCACTTTGCACCAAGGAGGATGGCTACAGTTAAGTGCTGACAAGAATGGGAAGAAATCAGAACTCTCATGTATTGCTGACAGGAATGTGAAATGGTGCAGCTGCATGGAAAACAATAAGGCTAAGCCTCAAAAAAAGTTCTAGAATTTAACCATGACTAAGATCTGGCAATTATTTCTCTGAGTGTCTTAAGACTTGAACAGATATTTGTACACCCATGTTCACAGCAACATCACTCACAGTAGCCAAAAGGTGCCAAATGTCCAAGGCAAATGGGGAAACAAAATGTGGTATGTACAAATAACACAGTATTATTCATATTTTAAAAGGAAGGAAATTTTGTTACATTAAAGATGGTTGAACCGTGTAGATATTACATTGAGTAAAATAAGCCAGTCACAATAGAACACAAATATTGTATTGACCCCACTCATATGAAGTACACTTAAAATCATTAAATTTATAAAGAAAGTAGAATGGTAGTTGCCAGCTTCCCCCAACATATTAATGTTTTGTACCAGTGAGTATGTATTTTAAAATAACCAAAGCTGAACTCGGCGTAGAGGCAGAGGTTACAGGTCTGGACCAAATCTCTATCCCCCACATTCTTCCTCTTGGCTTTGCCCACATGCTGTTTTTAAAAGCATTTATGTGGTTCTATCTGATCTTTATGCATTTCAGCCTTGTCTCAACTCAATAACCTCAATCCTTCTTTATACCCCAGCCCTTCCATCAGGTTACCATACCTTTTTTAAAAATTCATGTTATTTATTATAGTTTGTCATGAATTTAAGACCTTTTAAACTATCCTGCTTATTTTATTACAATTTTTATCATCTTGCTAGTACTCTAATTGCAAAGTAACATCACTTTTGAGCAGTTTGCTCTTAATCCCCCCCCCCTTTTTTTTTTGGTGCACAATTTTGTAGAGTGCAAGGGTTTTTTCAGCCATGCATATATACTGCAATATAAAAGGCCTTCAACAGATGATGTTTAATTTTCAAATATCATCTTTTTCTCTGAAGGTGGCTAACACCTCCAGAAATTGTTGGAAAGCTTTAATGAGAGAATGTATGTGAAGTGCCAGGTACACAGAAGGAACCCAGTAAATGGTAGGTGTTTTAACAAGTGCTGGTTATTTCTCTCTTGAAATGCTAATCAGATTATTATGACTCTTGACAATTCTTATATTTGAACCTTCAGAGGCTCCTTATGATCTCCACACCAGCTCAGGGGAAAATTATTCTCCAAACTATAAATTACCAGGATTTTCTCCCAATATAAGCGAACTCCAACAGTTTTAGTAATGTAAACTGTCTTTATTATTCTATTCCATTAACACAAAATCCTACTATACTTTAAAATTACTTAGTCCTACTTTTTTAAAGGTACATTTCAAGTCAAGATATCTTACCCTATATAAGACAATTCATAGCACAGTATTCAGAGTTTGTGCTGGCTCCCAAGAAAATGTGATGGGAAGAAAATGCAACAGTGGGGAGATTAAAGAAACCATAACAATTTGACATCAAAATTATGCAGTGCTACACAACTTAATATATTATCCCTTAAATGAAAGGATAAACAAATGAACTATCCTTTTAGGTGGAAATATAAGTATCTTTCCCAAACACAGAAATAACCTAGTAAACATTGGCATTGTAGTTTCAGTTCCAATAATCCAACTCCAAGCACCAGGTTCCTATCAACAACACCAAGCTGGCTCAAGTTTACTAATTCTGTTCTACTTTAACAGATTTTTTTAAAGCTAATTCAGTTACTTTCTATTTTAATGTTCCTTAAATATATGCAGAAATGAAATTAGGATTAAACTCCTTGTGTTTACTGCTCTTACATAACTATAAAATCAGTACAAATTTTTAAACTAAATATAAACAAAATCATTAATATTAATAGAATGTGACAGATGGCAGCATATTTCTGCTAAGGCATGGGTTCCTCTGAATTTTACATATCATATCACATGGGAGACTTAGCTCTCCTACTTCTACTTGAATTACTATACCACTTTGTATACATGGTGTGCTGTGACATCATTTGCCCTTGGAGCCAACAACTCAGGTGTTAAGTTTATCTCTATATTCCCACAAAACAAATGGTACAACTGAGCACCAAGATATTAAAAAACCAGAGGTAATAAGTACTGAAATGCTGTCAGTTCTTGATTATAAGGCAAAATCATTCAGGTAATCCAAAGTACACATACTTATGATCAACAGTATCATAGAAATGAGAAGACTTGCTTTTAAAAAAAAAAAAAAACAACTTTTAATTTGAACATAAATTCAATGTTCAAGGTAAACAAAGAGATACTTAAAAGGCCAGAATCTTGCAGATAATGGGAGGGATGGCTCAAAGGATATTAAGATTTGGATATTAAGTGCTCCAAATTTAGGAAATGCTGTATCTTTTCTCCCCTTGGACATTTTGCCACAACACTGAGGTCCACTACTGTGTGCGAAAAAGCCCCCCGCAACCCATCTATTTCCTTTGTCACTGATACACATTACAGTTCTAACCCTGGAACAAAAAGTTAATATTCACCATCATCTATATTATAGCCCTTTAAAATATGAGGATTTACCATGTACATACCACTAGGTCTCTTTTCAAGACAAAGATACATTTTTACATATTCCTTTATTTACTACATACTCACAAAGGGTGTGAGGTTCCAATAAATTCCAGTCCCTAAACAAATCAGTCAATTAAAAAAGTGAGTAATGTTGACCTAAAATATTAAGAACAAGTCACATATCAGGTACTCAAACCTTCTGTAACATTTATCCTTCTACTCTGTTGAAATGACAGGTTAAGATAAACAACTCAATTTCTGTTAATAGCATTTATCATGTTTGTCAAAATTATCTTAACACTTTTAGAAGTTGTAAATCCAGTCATGAAATGCTGGTCCAACACAATGAAACAAAAATCTCATTTTCATCATAGTCAACATTTCAAAGCAAATCATTAATTATATGCATTTTGTGTGCATCTTTTTGCCTGGGATCTTCCACGACTAGTTTGCTTAAGTTGCAAATGTAGAGGTGTAAAGGATCTGAAAAAGGAAACCAAAGAATTTCAAATTCCTTTTCAATGAGATTACCTACCATGTATTTAATTGCCATGTGATCTAATTCATATAACCAAACCGTTTGATGAAGCGTACAATTAACTGGGTTTTCATATATTCAGTTGTACAATTATTGCCACAATCAATTTCAGAATATTTTTTTCACCCCCAAAAGAAACCCCATACCAGAGCTGAGGGTGTAGCTCACAGGTAGACCACAGGCTTATGTGTGAGGCCCTGGGTCCAATCCCTGGTGGAAGGAAGAAATCCCATACCCATCAGTAGCAATCACTCCCAATTCCCTCCACACCCCTTTCAGCCCCAAGCTAACCTATTCTGTGTCTCAATGAATTGAAATGTTTTGGATATCATATAATATGATGGCATCATATAATATGAGGTCTTTTGTAAATGGTGTTTTTCACTTAAGAATGTTTTCAAAGTTCATCCAAGTTGTAGTATGTATCAGTACTTCATTTCTTTTATTCCTAACTATTCCATTTTATATATAATATATACGTATACATTCATCACTTGATGGACATTTGCCTTGATTTCTCTAATAGAGTTTTAAATACATAAATTCCATTAAGCTGCAAAAGGATGGCAAGTTGAAGGACATCTCAGCTAATTAGCAAGGCCTCATCTCAAAAGTTAAAAAAAAAAAAAAGCTGGAGATGTAGCTCAGGGGTAGTAAAGCACCCCTGGGTTCTCAGGTATCACACACACACACAAAAGAAAGAAAGCACACTTTATTATATGTAAGTTATAAATTTCAGTTTAAAGAATTTACAGTAGATAAGTAGTCACTCAAATAATACTGAATTCTCCTGGCTTGGCATTCTATTGCACTGGTTCTCTCAAGAAAGTGTGGTGTAGGCCTTTAATCCCAGCAGCTCTGCAGGAGGATCACAAGTTCGAAGCCAGCCTCAGCAACTTATGGAGACCCCATCTCTAAATAAAACATAAAAGGGCTAGGGATGTAGCTCAGTGGGGTTAAGCGCCCCTAGGTTCAATCCCTGGTACCCTTTCCCCAAAACAAAGTGTGGTGTAGGGACTCCTAGAGTCTCTGAGATCTTTTTTCAAAGGGACTGAGACCAAAATTACTTCCCTAATAAGACGTTTGCCGTTTTCACTGTCATTCTCTGTTACAAAGGACTTCATCCAGAGGTTACATGAAATATTATATCACAACAGACTGAAGTCAAAAACAGAGAATCTAGCGCTTCTAGAGATTTACAAAAATTGTAAAACAAAGTCACCAATCTCACCAAGGTTTTTCTTTTGGAAAAATTCTTTATCATAAAAATACACTAACATGCAATGGGTTATTTTAAAATAGATACATAATTTTTAAAGATATATTTATTTCCAAAATAGGAAATATTGATGGATGTAGTCCCACATAAAATCTCTCTGGGGTCCTCAATAATTTAAGAGCATAAAAATCTTGAGACCAAGTTTGAGAATGACTAGGCTAAGAAATACAATTAAAAAATAAGTTTCTTTTGCTGGCTCTATTACAATAATGAAAATGAGGTCTGAGTATTTTCTCTAAATCATCTATGCCAGACAAAACTCACTGCTACTGTACGTACCTGTATACTTTCATCTTCAATTCCAAAAACATGATTCCCCGGTAAATATTATTTTCCCTAGCTGGCCATATCACTTTAACAGCTGTAATGCTCTTAAAAGTTAAGCCAAACTTCAGATAAAAACTTAACCAAGCTTTGATCTAGGGTTGTAGCTTGGTGGTAGCCTGTGTGGGTAGATTCCCAGCACCCTGCAAAAAACAACCAACTAGAAAACAAAGCAAAACAACTCTAAACCTTAACCAAACTATAAGCTGCTCTGCCAGTAAAAAAATTATACCCCTGGCTACCAAGTGTATTGTCCTTAAATTCACTCTATGAGCTATTGGCCAAGTACAATTAACCCATTCTAAATAAAACAAAGCCTCCCAGACCCCACAAAGACAAAGAATCATAGGGAAGGAAACATTCAAATTGTTACACTATCCTTGTGCCAATCCAACAACTCCTAAATCTATTAACTTTTTACTTTATTTTGCTTTAATTGAAATTTTCTCAAGATTCCAGTTTTATCCACCTATCTGCTGATAAATGTAAAATTTAAAAAACTTAAGGGTAAAAACAAAAGACCTCCCTTAAGTCGTGTCTTGTATACACACCTTGATTTTACACATAAGCATAATAAGAACCCAAAAAGTTAGTGAAATGATTTTATACAGAGAGTGGGATAACTGGAACTATAAAATACAGCCCTTCTGACTGGAATCCAGTTACCCCTCCACTACATCACTCTCACATAAAATATGAATGCCATTAAACATACAGAGATACGAAAAATTGTACTCTATATGTGTAATAAGGATTGTAAGGAGAGCCTAGAGTTAACACACTCTGATGCCAGATTCTAGTCCCCTGTATTTGGGAGGGATGAAGGTGAAAAACACGTATGTTAACAATCCACTTCTATAATCCAGATTCCTTTCTCTCTCTGCCCTTTCAACACACCTCAAACAGCAACAGCAATCACTGAAAGAGAACTGGGGTTAGGAGAAGGAGTTGAAAGAGAAGACAAGAGAAATATTTTGCTCAGGACTCCAATGGTGAAGAGAAGCCAAAGTCAAATTAGCAGCACATCCCTCATACAATGGGAGCCCTGTGAATCTCATTCCTCTATATTCCATTCTCTAAATCATTGTTTATCATCACTTAGCAGAACTATTAAAACATTGTCCCAATACCCTGCTATCTCTATTCCAACACAATAAATGTGGGCATCAGAATTACCTTAAAAACAAATGCACACACACAGTCTCACTTAAACTTGAAGGCCTAGCTCATTATCTCAAAATTTAAGTGCCCTAACATGACACTCAAACAATCCTTTGTGAACTTGGTCTCGAACTACCTTTGTAGTCTCATCTTCATGCCCCATCCCTCTCAGTAACTCCAATGTTCCTTCTATATTCTGCTAGTTTTTCCTCCACAAACATTATCCTTTCACTTTTCATTGATCCTTTATCAAGTAATGATTCTCAATTTTGCTCTTAGGGCACATCTGGAAATTTCTCACGTAATTTTTAGTTGTCACAATTTAAGAGGAATGGCACTTGTGGAGAGAGGTCAGGAGTGAATAGGACAGCATCCCACAACAAACAATAATATGGCCAAACAGTGTCATGGTATATAAACCTTGCCTGATCTCACATCGATCCTTTGCCTTCCTGGAAGTCCCTGTTCTAATCTATAAAAGCCATCAAAATGGCACACCTCTGGGCTGGGGTTCTGGCTCAGTGGTAGAGTGTTTGCCTAGCATGTGTGAGGCACTGAGTTAGATTCTCAGCACCACATATAAATAAATGAATAAAATAAAGGTCCATCAACATCTAAAAAAATTTTTTTAAAAAGGCACACCTCTGAGGACCAGTAAACCACACCCAAACCCAAACCGAATAATTTCTTCAACTCTTTTACCACTGCATTTTCTACTTTTGTTTTGAGGTGCTGAGGACTGAACCCAGGGCCTCCTACGTGCTAAGCACAACCTCTACCAGTGCTCCTCAGCCCCTCATACCACACAGCTCTTACTCAACTGGATAGTTGTCTGTCTGGCCCATTTGACCTAAGAGCCTTGAAAGTAGAGATTAATTATCTTTATACTCCCCCTGCATCAAATGTTATTGAATGAGTTCAATTTAGTCATTACAGTAAGATAGCCATCACCCAGTCCAAGTTCTTCATTTTACAATCTTATGGAGGTTAAACCACTTGCTCACTAGTTAGTAGTTACAACTATAAGCCAAGCCTTTTCACTGAGATTAGAGCTCTTTCTTACCCATTACTCTCTCACAATTAAACTAAAGAAAGTTGCAGCCACTCATAAAAGACCACTCAGAGCCATGAGTGGTGGCACAGGCCTGTAATCCCAGCTACTTAGAAGGCTGAAGCAAGAGGATCATAAGTTCCAGATCAGCCTGGGCAACTTAGTGAGATCCTGTCTCAAAATAAGTAGCACAGCACATGCAAGCACAAACCCTTGGGTTCAATCCCCAGAACTAGGGAGGTAAAGGGAAACCACTCCTCAGGAAACTTCCCACAGCCACCTTCCCAGGAGCTGCTTCTGAAGAAATACAAAGAAAAAATAGAAGAGTTTAGAACAAAACAGAAGCATAGGAAAAATGCTATCCAAATTCAGAGAAAATAAAGACTACTTCCAATTGGAGAGAATTAGAAAATACTCCTCAAAGATGGCATGTGGCTCAAAGGAGATGGAGCTCCAATAATAAAACCAGGGAATATGAAGATTGGAGCACCGGGGTCAGCTATGGACCCTTTGATTAGCTGGGGAGGTTAAGAAAACCTTGCACTGTAGTACATGCCTGTAATCCCAGGAACTTGGAAGGCTAAAGCAGGAGGATCACAAGTTAGAAGCCAGTCTCAGCAATTTAGGGAGACTGCCTCAAAATAAAAATGACTGGGGATGTAGCTCAGTAGGAAAGTGCCCCTGGGTTCAATCCCCAATACAAAAGAAAAGGGGTAAGGGGGATGATCTTGTTGACTACCTGGCACAGTAAGAGTTTTGAGTAATTTTGGGGGAGAGAACACACTTGGAGGTGATTCTTAAGGCTATGTACCTGAATAGAAACCAAATAATCTTCCTATGATTTTATGATTCATTGACAGGATTCCCCTTCTCACAATGAACTGAGTATCAAGGCAATCCTTAGCTTTTACATGGCTCAAATAATGACATGCTCTGACATCAGACAAGGAATACACCTGAACACACTCCATTAGGTTCTTCCACCAACTCTAGGTCTGGCCCCACAATCCCTTTTGCCTGAGCTCAGGGAGCTCCAAGTCAACAACTCATTAAGAATTCTGGTAACTCACTAATATACTTCTACAAAAGACACAGTAAATAGACATATACACACTGATTAAATATATGAAAATGAAGGCTGAAGCTGTGGCTCAGTGAGTGGTAGAGTGCTTGCCTAGCATGTGTGAGGCACCGAGTTGGATTCTCAGCACCACATATAAATAAATGAATAAAATAAAGGTCCATCATCAAGTGTATGTGTGTGTGTGTGTGTGTGTGTATATGTGTGTATATATATATATATATATATATATATATATATGTAAGTGAGATTTCCTGTAGTCATTTCCCTAAGAATCCAGACAAATGCTATACATTGGCATCATCCTTTAATTTACAATGCATTCCTGAGCTGGGCGAGGTGGTTGCATATCTGTAATAACCAGCTACTCAGAAGGCTGAGGTGGGAGGATGGCCAGTTCAGAGGGCAGCCTGGCAACATAGGCAGACCCTGATTCAAAACAAAAACAACAACAACAACAAAAACTCTAACAATTTATTCCTGAAAATGTGACAGAAGTCAAATCTTTCAAAGTCAAACAATAAAGTCACATGGTTTTAGGGGTTTTTCCCTGCTCCCAGAAAGCAAGAAAACAAACCCCCATTACCTTCATCTTTCAATAAGCTTTATCACACATTTGCCATATTTTTCTACTTCATTCACCACCACCTAACAAGGTCAAAATAACCCAACTAGCACAACCTAAACCACTAAAGTTAAAGATTCAAATCCCTAATCAGTTCCCTGACTCAAAGATACTCAGTTTGCTTTTTCACTCATTTTTTATAAAAATACACCTGAACTTGCAAGTAAATAAGATATAGCTGTAAAAACACAGTAAAGCTTTTGAAACCAAATTGTTCTCCAGCAGTACTATTTTGCAAAAAGAAAAAAAAAAAAATCTCTTTCATAAGTACTGCACAGAAGTCTGAACTTGACTGACTTAAGAAAGGAGAGGCTTGGGGTTGAAGTTGAGACTATACAAAAATTAAATCTATCACAACTGAAGACTAACATTTTTTCAATGGAAAAAAAGGTATAGTATCCAGAAAGCAGGGTTCATTGTAAAGTTCATATAAAAGACCCTCGCTGTATCCAACTATAATCTGCACTGTCATCTCATTTCCCTAGTTCACAGAACATTAAGGAAACAAAGACCAAAACTACAACTTACAAAAATAAAAATGTATTATCAAGAAAACAAAATCATTTAAAAAATTTTAATTAAGAAAAAAAAAAAAGAGAGAGCCTGGAGTCTTTCGGTGTTCATATAAAGTATCCTGTACACATCAGTAACTACTTAAGAGAAAATCAACAGACACGTAAAATGAAACAGGCTTAAAAGAATTAAATTATGTTCATAATATAACTGCCATTATCAAACAAAGGGAACTCCTAAAAAGGATACTGGAGGGCTAGGGCTGTAGCTCAGTGGCAGAGCGCTTGCCTAGCATGTGTGAGGCACTGGGTTCCATCCTCAGCACCACATAAAATTTTTTTTAAGTATGTTAAAAAATAAAGGTATTCTGTCCATCTACAACTACAAAAAAAAAAAAAAACTTTTTAATAGGGTATTACAAAAACAAAACCATAGAAGTGGGAACACATGGAAGGTGGTTTATGGAGAATTGGGAGAGAAGTAAAGGGGGAATAGGGGATCACAAGAAAAATTAAGGGAAAACAAGTAGTAAAGTTATATTAAAATTAACTATGACGAGAGTTTTGAACAGTCTTTACAAAAGTTGTCTCTTAAAAGGGGGGGATATAAAAATAATGTCTTTCATCTGGGCATGGTGGTGTGTACCTGTACTGCTTGCTACCTGGGAGGCTGAGGCAGGAGGATCCCTTGAGTCCAGGGGTTTTGGACCAGCCTGCACCTTACCATATTGAGACCATGACTCAAAACAATACAACAAAAAAGCCTTTCAGGATGAACACATGGCACATACTCAAGTCCTGAGGCAGAAGACAGAAGATCTGTGAAAATGTGACTTATTAAACTGGTTATGTAACTCAAGAGGATCTTTAATAATTAGAAATTCAGAGGTAAGCATTTACCCCAAAAAGTTCATCACAGCATAACCAAAAAAAAAAAGAAAGAGAAGAATTTAAAAGACATGGAGGAAGTTATATAACGATAAACTCATTTAAAAGATTATAGGGCTATGAAAAATATTTATAGAAAGTTTAAAAATAGAATGGGGAGGGAGTGTACCTACAGTATTTCCCATCTAATTAAAGATAAAAGATAAATGAAAATACACCTTTCAAATATTATGGGTGCTTCTATATGGTGAAATTTGTAGAGGTGGGGTTTTTGTTTACCTTTTCTCTTTTACCCCCTTATGCTCCCCAATCTTTTTCTTAATGACAGAACATACTAACTTCATAATCAGATACAAATTACAGAAAGCATGACATCTTTAGAAAGCTTTCCATTAAATATTAAATTATGGCTTAAGAAGCAAGCTTTGGTATTTTGAAAATTAATTTATACATAACATTATCCGCCAAGACACCAAATTAATGAAATATTACTGTGTTTGACAATGCCCTTTTCCAATTTAGCTTACACCATTGGCCTGCTTTCAAAATGGTGTTGTCTCATAGACTCTTAACCTCTAAAGTGTTTCTGGAAATTGATTCTTAAATTCACTCTAACCAGTATATATGACAGGGACAATCCTTTCTTACCTTGTATTCCTGTTACCTTGTATATTACCTAATACATAATACTATACCCAGTACATAATAGGCAATTTAATAGACAATTACTGGATTTAATATAAAATACAAAATAAAAAAGATTCAAGATAGATTTAGACAAAGTAATAAGCCTGAAGAAAAAGTATGATATGCTGGAATTAACCTTTAAGTCAGCATTTCTCTAAGGATGATTCCCAGTGTGGAAATTTATTAGAAATGCCTACTCTAGGGACCCACTCCAAACTTAAACAGGATCAAACTCTGAGGGTGGGCACAGCAATTTGTTTTAATAAGCCCTCCAGTTTGGGAACCACTGCTAGTAACCAGGAGCCAGCAAACCATGGTCACAGACCAAATTCATCCTCCTGTTTTTATTTAGTCCACAAACTGAGAATGGATTTCACACAGAAACATTTGTTAATTTGATAATAGGGATTAAACCCCAATTAAGCAAAATGGTATATTACCCCCTACACAAACACCAAATTCTATTGTACTCAGACTTGAATTATACATGACTATCTTTAATTTCATTAATACAAAATTTATCCAATGTCCTTGATTTTGCCTTAGCCCACAAAGTACAATATGTTCATTATCCGGGCCTTCACAGAAAATGTTTGCTGATCTCTGCTCTGAATTAGAGGTCTTATCACGAGGAATAACCAAATCCTTCTAACATTATCTTGATCACAGACAAAACACTCTGTTAAGGTAAAATGTGGGCCTAATACTATAAGACAATTTCCGTACTCTGAGGTCAAAGTTAAGGGGTAGACTTAAGAAGTTCCAAGTAGGGGCTGGGGCTGTAGCTCACTAGTAGAGCACTTGCCTGGCTTGTGCGAGGCCCTGGGTTCGATCCTCAGCACCACCTATAAATAAAGGTATTGTGTGAAACTATAACTAAAAAATAGTAAATATTTTTAAAAATAATAGAAAAAAATGTAACCAACAACCAAAATTTACAACCCTCAATAACCAGTCAACAGGAAGGAAATGGGCATAGAAAGCAGGAATGGGAGGCTTCCCCCGCTCTCTTTTTTGGTTAAATTTCTTCTTGTCCCAATTTGGACTGCAGAGGATGGGATCTAATATCCAAGACTACCAAACTCAAAATCATCCCAAGGCAAACAATTCATTTGATAATGGCTAACATGCTAGTCTAACATGTACAGAGCTCGTGTGATTGATCAGTTACAGTTATTGTGAACAGCATTACTCTAGGTGATCTGTAATATACACACACAAAAAAAGGACAGAATCCTGGACCATATCTATTAGGAGGGAGAAAACTCAGTGTTAATTTTATAAATTACAAAGTAATTTTATAAATTACAAAGTAATGGTTTAGAAAATAATGTACTTTATTGCATAAATAGCTTTATGAAAAAGGTGATCTATACGTGCCTATCTTAGACATGCTATTGCAAGTCTTTGAGGCATGCATTTGCTTCATCTGAAAAATGAGGGGGTCTGACTATCACCAAGATCTATTCCAAGACTCCTCACAGAAGGATTATTAGGGTCAAGTGACTCCAAGTAGTGAAGAGTATAAGCAAAAGAGTGAAGAATTTTAAAAGATCATACCAAGAGCTAGGGATGTGACCCCAATAAATATTTGAATTTTTAAAAGGAAAGCAATGCCTTCACAGATATTTAAAATACTAATTTTGGAGCTGAACCATAAGGTTCCCAAAAGTGACGAACTAACGTTATTAGATACACGTATGTGAATGAGATTGTGTGTGTGTGTGTGTGTGTGTGTGTGTGTAATCCCTGACCTGACACCTATTAATCTAGTGTCTGAATTTTTCACTGTTTGTGTTTGAGTCTGGAACTTTTGGCAATGTGACTGACAAAACTAAATTCATGCAAGAATACTGCTGCCTAGTGGTAAAAAACAAAATGCAAAGGGTCTCACCTCCCTTTTCCCTAAAATGAACTGCAAAAAAAAAAAAAAAAGAAGCCAAACAAACCCTAGCTATACCTTAGTAGCTAACTACACCATAAGTTTATTTTAAATGCCCAGGTCCTGCTCCAAATCTACTCAACTACAATCTAGAGAGAATAAGACCTAGGTAAAAATACTTTGAAAAAGCTCTAAAGATAATTCTGATATACAGTTGAGGCAGAAAAACCCTGTTTGGAAGTAATTAAGAATCAAATTGGAAACTCATTTCCTGAATATACATATAGGACACAGGGGTGTATGTTAAAGGCCTCAGGACTTAACATGGGTATGTTAGAATAAATTTTAGGTCAAATATCTTAATAATACAGTATCACATTCCATTCCTTAAAAAGTATATTATATGGGGCTGAGGCTGTAGCTCAGTGGAACAGCCTGCCTCACACATGTGAAGCACTGGGTTTGATCCTCAACAGCAAATAAAAATAAAGATTAAAAAAAAAGTATATTACAATGATCATCACTTTATAACCAATAGTAATAACTGAATGATAAATTCAAGCCCCAATATATATGTGCAAATATTTCCTTTTCCTTATGTAAATTACATTAACTTTAATACTGAAATCCTATTTTCTATGATAATTTAACAAAGAGCTTTGAATAATCTTATGTCATATTAAGAATGCTCATAGGGATAGTTGTACAGCTTACTGGTAGAGCTACAGCATGCAGGAGGCTCTGGGGTTCAAACCCCAGCACTGAAAAAAAAAAAAAAAATTGGAAAAAAAAAAAAAAGGAATGCTGAGAGATCCTACAGTTTCTTCTTCCCACACAGAATGTAGCAAAGGGGATCAAAGAAATTACACAAACACCAAACAAATGTCTGTTATTGCTATTTTGTTCATTCCACAAAACAATTATCAAATGATGCCACAAAAATGCAAAAGCAAAACCCTTAGTTTTGAAGTTTTTTGTGAAAATTAAACTAGTTTTAAACTAAATAAAACTCAGAAATTTTCAAGTTGAGGTAAGAGAATTTCACAATACTAAACATTCGATTATGGGATAATTTAAATAACCTATCAGGCACAAATGCCTGTTTTACATCTTTTAGGAATGTTAAATTATCTAACATTATTTTAGTCATAACAAACCCAGCAACTTAACTATCACTCTGAACACTGTGGCAAACATATGGAAGACAAAGAACCTATTTGCTACAAAGTTTCAACGTCTCCCTTGCCAAAGATATTTCTCAAATTACATTTTGATAGTCTAAAAACTAAATGTAAAGGTATTCTGGTATAGCAAACAATTCAAAAGATCTAATTAAAAAAAAAACAGTAATCAATATGTTTTCACTAACATGGCACATTTGTTGAAGCACCACTGGTTGAGCCCCATAGACTTCAGACCCTCACCTGTGTAATGGAAATAATACTGTGTACATAATAAATGTAAATGCTTAATAGTGCTGACATATAATTAATCACTCAATAAAAGTTAATTATACTGATAACTGAAAACAGTTGGGGAAAATCCATTCACTTATTTATCCGCTTAAAAGTTTTCAACTCTGCATATCAGAATCATACACAGTGCTTTCAAAATATACCTTTGCCCAAGCCCCATATCGGACACCCTGAGGGTGAGACACAGGAATCAGGTTTTTAAAAACTCCCAACTGATTATAAGAGTTGAGGTCAATGTATTAACTCTTTCCTAAATAGTTAAAAAAGACTATGCTAAAATATACAAGAACTTAATAGACGACTTTCAAATATATAGCTCTTAAAAAGAACCAAATGGAAACCAGAATCTGTTTCTCAATTTTTGAAATGAAAACCATTTCAAGATTCAGAAAACCTACCAGCAAGAAGGGAAAATATAATGCAGGCAATAAATGAAAGCATTACTTTCTTTTAGAACAAAAATCAACTAGTAGCTCAATAACCATGGGATAAGAACCCCTCCCACCACTTACTGCCAAAAGACTCAAAAGAGAAATAATCCTTTAATGCACATATGTATGTATTACAAATAACATTCTTTAACCTGATTTAAGGATTGGTTTCGCTATTAAAATTCTGAAACTAGTGCATAAAGACATTAAAATTGATCTCATAAAATAAAAATACGCTAGAAGAACGCTTGCATATATCCAATTAATCAAGAACTGGATGACTGGCAAATTCATGGCAAACATCCATTTTCAAAACTATAAGCAGCATTATTAATACCACGTCAAAGAAAAATGATCTCTGAGGAGATATCCACGAAATCTCTCGTCTTCTTGAGATATCAGAAAAGGTATTTCAAGATCCTGGAAGACAAAAGAGCCGAGTAAATCCTACTTGAGCATTCACCGATATTAAAAATAAGAGGGCTATGGGATACCAACAAGATACCTCAATAATTTGGTGAAAGGTAAAATCTACCCATCGAAGTTACTTTTTGAAAGAATATAGATTCTCACATGTAGTGTCCTTGCTGTTATTTAGTCCCTCCAGAAATTCTCAGAAACTACCAAGGTCAGCAAACAAAAGAAACAGCAGAACATTAAGATAACAAGAATTAACAACAGTTACATGTTCACAGGGAAAAAATTTTATGAAAAGGAGTCAAGAGAAGAAACGCTATAGTCTAAAAGTTACGTTTTTAAATTAGAGAAAGCAAAACATGTTAGAAAATATCAAAAACATTTTTGAGTTCACCCTTGGACTATCGATTCAGAATACTTCAGGTTTTCCCTCAAGCCAAACACTGGAACAATAGTTTTAAAGGTTACAGTTACAAATATGACAAAGCACATGAATTTAAAAATTGAGAAAACAAATACTGACTTGTTTGTAAATTTATTGCATATTTTTTTCCAAGAATTTGGAAGGCATTTTGCTGAAACCAAAATGGCAGCCCCGTGAATCAGTCGACCAGTGAGATCTAAAGGAGTTTGCAGTCTCTATTTTTAAGTTCAAGTGTAAGGGTTAAGAAAGCCAAGCTAATCAAGGCTAACTAGTCCTCTATCATAAAGGTAAATAATCAGCTCCAAGAGAGGGTTAAGTACCTGCTGAAAACTTTAATGCACTCAAAATGACTCTTCCTCAAGAGTGAAATTATACAAACGGTATTTAGACTCCGGGGTTTCCAGGTAAAAGAAGGCTACACTCTCTCCTCCCAAAAGAAAGCATGAATATTTAACCTAAACCTACAACTCGGTTAAATTCAGACAACCTGAATCAATTATACACACCTGTAAACTGCACCATGAAAATGCAATTAACGTTATAACTACGGAACCCCCCCGCCCAAAAAATAACACTTAATTTAAGCAGGAGCTACTTAAAAAAAAAAAAACTTTCAAACCCCAGGGTAAGTTCCAGTCTCTGCAGAAATCCACACCAAACACAAAAAAAGCCAAACAAAACAAGTAGACACCTGCTCCCTAACTCTTTAAATATTTCACAATGAATGAAAAATAAGTCATTTATCCAACCCGAAGCCTCACACCCCAAGAATCTCAAGGTTTTATCACTAACCAACTCTCACATGCTAATATTTTCGCAGAAACAGTTAAAAATAGAAAGGTGGTAGGTCCAAGCTCACTTGGAAGCGATTTCTGCATCAAAACATCTTTCGCGGCTCGGGGCCTGGGCAGCGAAGGGGGGCGAAGGAGGTGCCGGGGGGCCGATAACCCGGCTCCGACTTCCAGACCACAGGGCCGCGGAGAAGCTGCGGGTTATCGCAGGAGGGTGGGGGGAGGCGGACAAGTCATCAGGCCTGATAGCCAGGCGTAGCCGAGGCCTACCGCTCCAAATCACTCCACCTCAGTAATGGCGTTTGGTGTCAAGTGGAAAGAGACTGGGGAGAAGAGCGGCCGAGACTCCGCGGGGCAGCAAGGGCCCGGGCGGGGGCGGCTCGCCCCTGGCGCTGACCCGGCCCCCGGTGCGGATGGTGGGGGGGGGGGGGCTGCACGCCGCGCCCGGAGACTCCATCCTCCTACTCGGCCCCAGACAGGACGGGAAGGGGGAGGAGGGGGAGGAGGGGGAGGGACGGAGCCGTCAGCCATTTTCCCTTACAGTCCAAAACACACAGACACGCTCTCGGGACACCGGCTAAGCAGAGAACACAACCCCGCGCTCGGCCGGCCAGTCCGGACCGAGAGGGGGCCGCGGGGAAGCCCCCGGCCCGGCCGGCAGACATTGAGGGAGGGACTTCACACACACACCCCCCTCCCTTCACCCACATCCAGCTGTTGGCCCCGGAAAGGCGCGTCGCCCCGGCGCGGCTGGCTACTTACCGCACGACACAGGCGTCTTCTTCCAGAACCGGGACACGCGGAGGCGGGACGCAGAAAGGGAGGCAAACCTCGGTCCCGGGGCAAGGCCTAACCTGGGAGCATCCCAGGCCCGCGGGTGACGGGCGACAAAGTGTTGAAGAGGCTGCGGCGACCGGGCTGGGGAGTGCGGGCGTTAAAACTAAGGGGCTGCACACGAGCGCTGGAATTCGCTCCTCACCGTGTCCACCCTGCAGCAGCGGTGGCCGCAGCCGCCTCCTCCTCCTCCTCCTCCTCCTCCTCCTCGGCCGGCAGCGGCCCTCTTCCCCCTTCTCCCCTCGGGCTGGGACTCTAGCTGAGCTCTGAAGGGCTCCGGGCGGTGCGTTTCTCCTGCGTCACCTCCTCCCGCTCCTCCTCCTGCAGCGGCACCTTCACCTTCCCCTAGACGCCGCCTCTGTCCCCGCTCCAGGCCTGGTCGCTCTGCTGCGGCTACCTTCTCGCTGCCGGCGCCGAGCCGAGCACCGGGCGCTAAGGCGGCCGCCTCCCGTGAGAGAGAGGCGGCAGCAGCGGTCTCCCGCGAGGCCTGTGGGCTGTGCAAGGCGGGGAGGGGCTCGGCGCGGCAGCCGCCCAAACGGGCCGGGTGCGGAGAGGTTGCGGCTCCGGCGGCAGCGGAGACTAGCTTCCGCAGCCGCGGATACCCGTCCTCGTCAATATGGCGGATCCGGCAAACCAAAAGAAAAAAAAAACCGCTCGACCAGTGGCGGCGGCGGTAGCGGCGGCGGCGGCGGCAGCAGCGGCGGTGGTGGCGGTGGTGGTGGTGGTGGTGGCGGCGGCAGCAGCAGCAGCGCGGCGGCGCAGACTCCCACTACCCCCAGCACCGCCCAAAGCCCCGAGGTTCTCCGCCCCCTCAAGACCCCGCCCCCTCAAGACCCCGCCTCTCGATCCTCCCCCTGCCCCTGCCCAGCCCCCTCTCTTTCAGCTACCCCCTTCTTCCCCTCCACCCGGTCTACAGAGCCTGGGAGAACCGCGTGAGCCGCCTGGGGGCCGGGCCTGGCGAAAGACGCCCAGAACCCTGAGAGCCGGTTGGGGGAGGGGGAGACAATGCGGTAAAGATTGTTCACGCAGTACCGTTTCTTCCGGCCAGCCCCTCCAGGGTCATGCTACGGCCACAAAGTGTTCCATACCCCTCGGCTTGGGAACTGAACGAGGGCAGAGGTGGCACGAGGACGGACCGAAAGGGGGGGATGGGAGGCCCGAGAACATCTAGCATACCACGCTGAAGAAGGGGCTGGGCGGTGGGGACTGGCTGGGTATGTGGCGAGGACAGGGTTAATCGCGTGAGCTGCAGCCGCGTCGCCGAGTTTGACTCGGAACGCTTGTTTTGTTCCATTGTGAACCGTGGCCCCGCCGACGAGTGCCCGGATGATGACGTCACCGGTCTCCCCCTTTTCCGGGATTGTGGGGGGAGGGGCGGAGGAAAGATGAGATTTCAAGACCTAGCGCTGGGCGGTCGCTGCCGCGGTGCCTGGGGGTCCCGGCGGCTCAGCTGACCCGTGTCACGTGACACACGAACCGGCCGGGCCAGGCCACCGGTGGCGGCAGCGGCGGCGCGATGTCCCGAGAGTTTGGCCACCTGCTCCGTGCCGATAGGGGGAAGGTGTGGCTATATCTCCACGGAGGGAGGAGGGGGTGTTGGGAGTGGAAGCCTCCTTCCCACCCTATGAGGGAGGCGCTCTAAGAAACTCATTCACAGGATCCTGCAGCATCAGTACCCACAAGCATTTAGGCTTCCTCACATTCCGACCAACCATTCTTTGGCCATTGGAACCCTTGAAATCGACCAGCAAAGACAAAGATTACGCAGTGCCACCGACAGCACAGCGACTGGGCAGCACTAAATGTGGCAAGATTAGCCTCTTGACAAATCATCAGCATGATTCTGTGTTAGAACCCGGAAGGAACTTATGAACCCATCCGCTATGTCATGGACTATATTCTCACATGTTTATAATCCAAAATGCAGGCCCTATAGGGAAAAATTATCAAGCTAATCTCAAATAAGGAGTGCTTGGAACAATATTATACAGGCTACCTAAGCTACCCAAATGAAAAGAAAACAAATGCAATCCCTAATTTACCAGATTTTCTTTTCACTTAAAGTTGCCTGTGGACACTGATCGGATGCAAAATTGTAGTAAAATTCTATAAAACAAGATGTGTTATATTTTGCATAGGAAAAGGGTTGGATTTAGTTATGCTATAAATATATTAATTTATAATAAAGAATAAATGAAATGGAATCCAAACCAATCTGGATGACGGCCCATGTCACTGGTATCTTAAATTTTGAAGCCATTTCTCTATGTAACACTAAACTGTTTTTGCCACAGAAATTAATGGTGTGCCAAAACATTCCATTCATAGCCCTAATCACTCTAAGCACATGTTATCTTGCTTTTATAATTACGTCCATGCATAGTTTGCCTCCCCAGATAGCTTATGAGCTCCTAAAGAGTAGACACTTCACCCATATACACTGTAAAGTTTGCTAGCTTCGTGGTGGTTTTCTTGAATCCTCAGAACCCTGTGAGGTAGCCAGAACATATATTGATGTCCTTGATTTTCTAGATAAGGAAATGGTAAATAATTTGTCTACAATCAATAGGCAGGATTGGTAACTGTTGACCACAGGTATTTTAACCCTATCAAAAGTACCCTTTCAAAAAGCTGTCTGCTCTCACCAATTCTTTCAACATTATACCTGAGGTTCTAGCCAGGATAGGAAAAAGAAATGAAAGATATCCACATAAGAAAGGAACAATCAAACTTTCTTTATTTGCACATGACAAAATCTTATATATAGATAATCCTGGCTAATCCACTACAAAAAGTATTAGAGCTAATAAACGAGTTTAACAAGGTTGCAGGATGTAAGATCAATATTTAAAAATCAATAATATTTTTATCTAGCAAGAAACAATCTGAAATGGAAATTATGGCTCACATAAAAACAATAAAATAGGAATAAATTCAACAAAAGCAGGACAAGGTTTGTACACTGAACAAAATATTGCTGAAAGAAATTAAAGAACAGAATAAATGGGAAAACATCCCAGGCTCAAGAATTAAAAGGCTTAATAATGCCAAAGTCAGTGGTGCAAACCGTAATTCCAGCTACTCCAGAGACTGAAGTACAGAGCAAAGTGGTACACGTCTATAATTCCATTGACTGGGGAGGCTGAGGCAGGAGGATCTCAAGTTAGAGGTCAGCTTCAGCAACTCAGTATAACTCTCAGCAACTTATCAAAACCCTGTCTTAAAATAAAGGACTGGGGGTGTAGCTTAGTGGTATAAAGTGCCTCTGGGTTCAATCCCTAGTACAAAAAAACAAAAATATAATAATAATTTTTGAAAAAGAGGCCTCAATAGTTTGAGGCCTGAACAACACAATGACATGCTGTCTCAAAAAAAAAAAAAAAAAAAAAAAGGCAGTGCAATCTCTATTAAAATCCAGGCGGGCTTTTTTGCAGAATTTGACAAAATGATGACCCCAAATTATCTTTAAAATAAGAACAAAGTTGGAGAGCTCCTATTCCTGATTTAAAAAGTTACTGCAAAGCTACAGTAATCAAAACAGCACTGGCATAAGGACATGAATGTACACTAATGGAACAGAAAGGAGAATCCAAATATAACCCTTCAGTCAATTGATTATCATAGTGTCATAGTGTTTTCCCAGCAATATATATATTGCATATATATATGCAAAACAATGAAGTAGGATCATCACGTCACATTGCATGCAGAAATTAACTCAAAATGAACCAAACACCTAAACATAAGAGGTAAACTTATAAAAACTTATAAGGGTTATAAAACCCTTAGAAGAAAACAGGGGAAAAGCTTCATGACATTAGATGTGGTAATAATTTCACAAGTAAAATTATAATAATAACATAGGCAACCAAAAAAAATAGATAAACTTGACTTCAACAAAATTTAAGACTTTTATACATCAAAAGACACTATCAAACTGGGCACAGTGGTGGGTGCGTATAGTCCCAGCTACTTAAGAGGCTGAAGCAAGTGATCCCCTGAGCCCAGAAGTTTGAGCTAGCCTGGGCAACAAAGTAAGATTCTGTCTCAAACCAAACAATACCAAAACAAAAACAGATACTACATCACACTATAGAAATATATTTAATTACTATATGTCAATTAAAAAATCAAAAATATTTTTTAGAAAGAAAATGTAACCTACAGAATGGGAGAAAATATTTGTGAATCATACCTGAGAAGAGATTAATAATACCTTTATTTAAAAAGAGGCAAATAATTCGAATAGATATTTCTCCAAAGATATACAAACGGACAATAGGCACAGGAAAATACGTTTAACATCACTCTCATTAGAAAAATTCAAATCAGCAGGCTGGGGATATAGCTCAGTTGGTAGAGTGCTTGCCCTGGGTTCAATCCTCAGCACCACAAAAGAAAAGAAAAATTCAAATCAGCAAGGTACAGTGAGTGGCACATGCGTGTAATCCTCAGGAGGCTGAGGCAGGAGGATCTCAAGTTGGAGGCCAGCCTCAGCAACTTAGCAAGACCCTGGCTCAAAATAAAAAATAAAAATGGCTAAGGATGTAGCTCAGTGGTAGAGCACCCCTCGGTTCAATTCTCAGTACCAAAAAGAAAAAGAAAGAAAAAAACAAAAATTCGAATCAAACACCACAATGAGTCACACCCATTAGAAAAGCTATTATCAAAAAAAAAAAAAAAAAGGAAAATAACAAATGTTAGCCAGGATGTAGACAAACTGGAACCCTCTCTATATTGCTGGTGAGAATGCAAAATAGCTGCTAAGAAAAATAGTAGGACAGTTCCTCAAAAAGCTAAATATAAGTCACCATATGACCCAGCAATTCCACTCCTAGGTAGAGGTATATCCTAAAGAATCGAAAGTCAGGTCTCAAATAGATTCTTATGCACTGACATTCATAGCAGCCTTATTCACAATAGCCAAAATGTGACAACAATTCAAATGAAAGGATAAACAAAATTATATATACACACACACACAATGAAATCTTATTCATCCTTAAAAAGGAAAGAAACTCTGATACACACTACAATATGAATGAACCATGGAAACATTATGCTAAGTAAAAGAAGTTCAAGGCCAGCCTCAGCAACTAAGCGAGACCCTGTCTCAAAAAATCAAAAGGGCTGGGGATGTGGCTCAGTGGTAAAGTGCCCCTGGGTTCAATTCCCGGAATGGAAAAACAACAGGTTGAGGATGTAGTTCAGGGGTGGAGTGTGTGCATGTGTGGGGCCCGGGGTTCAACCTCTAGTACCTGCCTCCCCCCCAGAAAAGAAGTTAAAAAAAAAAAAAAAAAAAAAAACAGTCAAAAACTGGTGATTTCCTATGATGGAGTCTATAAATTAGACTCGTACCAGCAGTCCAAGACTCAGTTCTGAAGTCAAACTCACCCACAAACTCCTTCTCAGGCCCTGTGGAGCTACCCAGGTAGTTCTGCACCTGGCTCCAAGGTGTGGCCTCAGATACTGCCCCTTTTTGACACCTTCTGTTCAGTAAATGAGATAGGAAAATGAATAGTTCCAAATAAGTTCAATGCCACGGTGCAACTCAAATTAATGCATATAGTCCAGGCTTTCTTCCAACTTTCTTTTTGTTTCTTTTTCTAACACATGTCCTTTAGCTTTAAAACTGCCTTTTTTTTTTTTTTAACTTCCTGGTTCTGCCTCATTAGGGCAAAACTTTATTACATTTCCTTAAAAAATTTCCTGTTGCACTCTCTCCCCTCTTCTCCACCCCAGCACCAGAAATATTTGACAATTATACTCATTGTTTACTAGGATACATCTTAAAGAAAAGACAGAATTTCCTGGGCAAGTCGATAGTATTTATTACTTTCAGAGCCACAAATTTCAAAGTTTAAGTTCTAGAGGCAACAGGGGTCAATGCTCCATGCCTGTGGAAATACCTTCTAAACTAATGCCCAAACTAATATCGAAGACAAAAGAGGCTTCCTAATAAGCGCCCCAGAGAAGGTTTCGTGATTGAATAGAACGAGGAAAGTCCTCAACAAATGACAAATTATTATATAAAAATACAATAAGTGGGAGCTGGGGTTGTGGCTCAGTGATAGAGTGCTTGCCTAGCACGGGTGAGGCACTGGGTTCGATCCCCAGCACCACATAAAAAATAAACAAAATAAAGTTATAAAAAAAATTTTTTTTAAATACAGTAACTAGGAATCTAAATAGGTGGTCCCATTTTATCTTCCTTCATGATAGCAGACAGGACAAACTAGGGAGAGCAAGGGACAACATAAAAGCTCACAATTGCCAGCACACACCTGTAATCCCAGTGGTTGGAGAGGCTGAGGCAGGAGGATCTCCAAGTTGAAAGCCAGATTCAGCAATTTAGCAAGGCACTAAGCAACTCAGTGAGACCCTGTCTCTAAATAAAATACAAAATAGAGCTGGGGATGTGGCTCAATGATAAAGCACCCCTGAGTTCAATCCCTGATGCCCACCCCCCAAAAGAATAAAATAATCAAAAGCTCATAATAGATAATGTGCTGGGTCTTATGGCTAGTTAATGGAATTTTAAACACCAGTGTCTACCAACATGGTTATCTATCTTGCTCTTTGGGAACCTCTCTGAAACTGATCTATTCTGAGACAAGAATTTGAATGCAGAGTCCTACAAGGACACCAGGAGTAGGCCCAGCTTTGGATCACCCCTGTTTTGGGGATGCACAGACCTTTGAAGCAAAATTGCCCTATACCTGTCCACTGGAAGGAAACCAGGTACTTGATCTTAATAGTGGTACATTGGGTTCAGTCACCATTGCCATTATAAGGAGAACATCAAAGACAAGCTAGTTAATGAGTGTTCCCATGTCAATGAATATTTAAAATTAGTAACTGCACAAAAGTCTTAAGAACTTGCAGCTCACATATGAAACTTGATAGTTGTCTCCAATTTGATAATAATTTTTAAAATGTACTTGATATTACTAACAAGTTGTAAAGCTGAACATTTTCTAAATTATTAATCAAAAATTTTTTGATCAACCATGATTCTTTTTTTCTAGATTTTGTGATGTTTTAATTGGCAAGCTATTTAAAACTTGTCATTTGTGGTGATTTCTTCTCTCATTATAAATATTCCCCTCTGTCTGTACCTAATTTTGCATTTATAATTTTGAAATGTCTTCTTCTTCTTCTTTTCTTTTTTTTTCCTTAAAAAAGGCTCCCAGAAAAAAAGTAAACACTTTGAAGCTCATAAACAAGCATCAGGCTTCACAAAGCCCAGATTTGGCCCTGTTAAGAGAGATAAGGGGGGGCTGGGGCTGTAGCTCAGTAGCAGAGCACTTGCCTAGCATGTGTGAGGCACTGTGTTTGATCCTCAGCACCACATAAAAAATAAATAAAATAAAGGCATTCCGTCCATCTGCAACTACAAAAAATAAAAATAAAGAAATAAAAAAGAAGAGATAAGGTAATAATAGTCAATAAATAATAATTAAAGGCCAAACCATGAAGTTGCCAAGAGTGTCCCTAAAGAAAATGTATGTACATTTTCTGTTACTTTCTTTAAGTTAAAAATAGAACAAAAATCCCAAGCAACTTTAAAAATAATAATAGCACAAAAAGAAAGAAATATATGTGATAAGTTGGAATCTTTTCTATCCTGATTTAAAAAAAGAAACCTTGAAAGGTCCAGAGGGTGGAATTGTGAGGCCTCAGAGCCTGGGCATCCAACTGGATGGCTCTGCAGAAACCCCAAAGAAGTGTTTAAGGGAAGGGCACAAGGGTAGAGGGTCACTGAGAGCATAGGCAGGGAAAAGGAGTCAGTTTTGGAGGCTGGAGGCTGGGCCTCCATAAGTGAGAAGCCCCAGAGAACACAGGTACCCTGAAAAAAAGGACTCCATTCTTCCTGTCCCTGGGAAGTGACACCTTCCCTTAAGAATGAACACTCCCACTGTGACCTGTAATGTTAGGCTCATCTGGCGCTATTTAGCCAGCATGAGGTTATCATCAGAGACCAGTCATATGTGTCTATGAAAAAGTTGAAAAACGAGACTTGACAATGTTGGCTGAACCCCAGAGCTGACTCCAAGCCAAGCTGCTCTCTGGCATTTTCACCCCACCCCCAACAGGAAGCACCACTTAATATTTCACCAATGACTCTATTAACTGGTGTTAAAGGTATATCTTCATTTCTTTCACCCTAGAGTTTTTGGATCTTTGGGACTTTCTTTAAAATCTGAAGGATTCTATTTTATATATTTTATGTAAACTACCACGGTTTACAAAATAATCTGATCCTTTTATTTTTATTCCTAAGCATAGTCTTGCTAATTTGGTCTAGGTTTCAAAGGTACATATTTTCACAATTGGAAATATCCCCACCAGTATGTGACATAGATTATGTCTCCCTCCTGATCCAATGCTTGTTCTAGTAAATGCCTTTACAGTAGTATAGCTCAGATCTGTCCACATATTAGTCTGATAGATATCCAAATTTTCCAGGTCTTACCTAGCTAAAATATACAATGTGGACAGTAGAATCAACAAGCTTTTTTTTGGTACCAGGGATTGAACTCAGGGGCACTCAACCACTCAGCCACATCCCCAGCCCTATTTTGTATTTTATTTAGAAACAGGGTCTCACTGAGTTGCTTAGCACCTCACTTTTGGTGAGGCTGGTCTTGAATGCAATTCTCCTGCCTCAGCCTCCCGAGCCATTAGGATTACAGTCATGCGCCACCGTGCCTGGACTTTCTCAATCATTTTTTTTTTTTTTAATTTTTAAAGATATTTTTTAGTTGTCAATGGATCTTTTATTTAATTTATTTATATGTGGTGCTGAGGATTGAACCCAGGGCCTCACACATGCCAGGCAAGTGCTCTACCCCCGTGAGCCACAGCTCCAGCCCCTCAATCATTTTTTTAAAATATTTTTTTAGTTGTAGTTGGACACAATATGTTTATTTTACTTGCTTTTTTTTTTTTTTTTTTTTTTTAATGTGGTGCTGAGGGTCGAACCCAGCACCTCACAAGTGCTAGGCGAGCGCTCTACTGCTAAGACACAGCCCCAGCCCCTCTCAATCATTTTTACAATCTGAACTGCAATGCAGTCACCAGGATCAACCTCTTGGTAATTCAAATCTGACACCGAGTCAAATTCTTGCTTCATTTTCTCTGTCACTGTAGCCTGAAATCAGCTCCATCTTGCTTTCTGCTTAAGCACACATTCCCACTTCTTCTTGGCCAGCTTGAAGTTCTATAAAAAAGGCAAATTTTCAACCAACTCTTCCTTTTACTAGTTTCTTTATTCAAATCTGGAAATAGTATTACATGTCCTAGAAAAAAGTAAACACTTTGAAGCTCATAAACAAATATACTCATTTACTACCAATTCATGCACTATAGCATCATTAATTTAGATCTCACTAAATCAGAACATGATACTCTAGACAGCAATAGTCTTGAGTTTTATGCTTGGTCCATCATAAATGATTAAGGTGGGGAAAAAAGCATTATTCAAATCAACATGACAAACAAAAGAGACTTATTTACAATCTAGTCTCTTAATCTGTTTTGAACATTGTGGAAAAATCTGTTAAAATACTAAACTCCCAAATTATTCTTGGTAATTAAAATAGGTTCTCTAAAGCCTTTGCATTCAGCATAATGATGACCTGAGGGCTCTATTTTACATAGAACTTTTTAGAATCAAGAGAGGCAGGGTAGCACTGGGGCTGGGGCTCAGTGGTAGAGCACTTGCCTAGCACACGTGAAGCACTGGGTTCGATCCTCAGCACCACATATAAATAAACAAATAAAATAAAGGTATTCTGTCCACATACAACTATGAAAAAAAGTTTAGAAAAGGAAATATGCCCTTTAAAAAAAAAGAGAGAGAGCGGCAGGGTCAAGGGTCCAAGTTAAAGATTCCCCACTTCGGACTACTAAAGTTTGAGATCTTACTTCCTTCAGGACTTTCAAGATAGAATTCATTCAGTGTGTGTGTGTGTGTGTGTGTGTGTGTGTGTGTTCACATACCATTATTTCTGTAAAGATATCCTGTAGTGCAAAATTTTCACTAAAGATCTAATCAATTAGAATTGGTGAGATTTTTGGTGTGTTTATTGTTGTATTCTAACCACTGTATTTAAAAAAAAAAAAATTGGGGGGGGAGGATAGGAAGGGCAGCTGAATAGAATAGACAATATGATTGATATATGTACAATCCATGTATGTATTATATGTCAAAATACATTCTGCTGTCATGTATGACTAAAAAAAATTTGTACTTGTAGATGGAAAACATGCCTTTATTTTATTTGTTTTATTTTTTTTATGTGGGGCTAAGGATGGAACCCAGTGTTTCACACATGCTAAGCAAGCGCTTTGCCACTGAGCTACAGCCCCAGCCCCCTAACCATTATCTTTTTTATTGGTAAAAACAGCAATTCTTTCTTGGCTCTTAAGTTTCTCCATCCACCCCCTTCTTTTAGATAAAACTGATTGCTTCTAAAAAAAAAATGTAAATGGTGATTTGCCAATGATCTAGCATTCATTTTTTCCCATCTTTACAATTTGGGGCTGACTTCAGGACCTCTGACTTCTTTTGGGGATTGACCTGGGTTGTGTAGCAGCCATTCGAACTCTGTTCTTGGGTTTGCCAACTCAAGCAGTTGTTTGCAGAAGGTGCCACTGTTTGTGGATCTACTACTCACTAACAGTTTACATAAGGACACAGGCAGCTTTTTCTGCTGGGTCAAGTCCTTCAACAAACATGGGACTGCATATTGAAATAGTGATGTATGATAGCTTTTAAACGTGTGCTGCAAATGGCAGCGGAACAGGTTGAATAATCAACAGAAACAGCCTGGACCAACCATCATTCTGTAAAAGGGCCTTCCCTTCAGTTTACCTAATCTGGACACCAGAGGCTTAAACCAAATAAAACTTGCATGTGTCATACACAAACAACATGATTATAACTATATTACAAAATATCACACAAATAGGGGAGAAATTTTCCCTAATTCCATCATCAAAACCAATGAACACTGTCATTTTTGCATCTATCCTTCCACATTCATTTGTATGAAGTCTTTTTTTGGGGAAAAAAAAAACAATTATAGAAATAATGCAACCAAATTAAGGAAGTTTTAAAAATTGAGAAACAAAAATGTCTTCCATCATGCCAAAACTTGATGGCTGTCATTTTGGTATATTCTCTATTCATCATTTAAAATTGCATTTTTCTTGGGGCTGGGGATGTGGCTCAAGTGGTAGCGCGCTCGCCTGGCATGTGTGCGGCCCGGGTTCGATCCTCAGCACCACATACAAACAAAGATGCGGTGTCCGCCGAAAACTAAAAAAAATAAATATTTAAAAAATTCTAAAAAACAAAAAATAAACTTGCATTTTTCTTGCCAGTTATGGTGGCTCACATCTATAATCCCAGCAACTCAGGAGGCTGAGGCAGGACGATTGCAAGTTCAGAGTCAGCCTCAGCAATTTAGTGAGGCCCTAAGCAACTTAGTGAGACCCTGTGTCAAAAATAAAAAAGGGGGGGCTGGGGATGTGGCTCAAGCGGTAGCGCGCTTGCCTGGCATGCGTGCGGCCCGGGTTCGATCCTCAGCACCACATACAATCAAAGATGTTGTGCCTGCCGAGAACTAAAAAAATAAATAAATATTTAAATAAATAAATAAAAATAAAAAAGGGGTTGAGGGTGTGGCTCAGCAGTAAAGTAGCCCTGAGTTCAATCCCTGATTACAAAAAATTACTTAATTAATTTAAAAATTACATTTCCTTCATTCTGAGGAAGAGTAGGTGTGCATACAAATTCCTTTTTCAAATAATCATGTATTCACTTCCTAGAAACTTCAGCAAATGTTAGTACAATCTTTATTCGCTACACCTCGTTTTTTTTTTTTTTCACTTAAAATATATGGCAGACCATTCCATTTCAGGATATTTCAAGCTGACTTTTTTTTTTTTAATCATTATTTTTATCACCTAAGTATTTCACTAGGTACATGTTCCACAACTTGGATAGCCAATCTTTTACTGATGCATATTTGGAATGTTTTAATCTTTTGCTATTGTAAGAAAATGCTGACTTCCAGCTTCCGGTGTGATATGTAAGTCATCACTCTCAACATCACAGTGACAAAAAACCTGAACAACCACTCCTCTTAGATTGATGAGAAAACCGAGGTTACAGTGCTGCTACTCCCCCAAATTGGAGAACACAAGTGAATACAGGAAATCACAGTTGACTAGAGCTTTAGAACAGAAAGCCTGCAGCTGGCCCCAGAATCAGAACAGGAAAACTTAAAACCATAACTGACCAACTACAGGACAGTAATGTGAATAAGCCACAGAGAAAAACTCAGTTTGAGAGTGGTCCCACAATTTTGTGCATTTGACCTCCTGGAATCTATCAGATTCCCAGGGTCTATGTCTCTATGAGAGAACATCCTGCTTCTCTATAGGGGGAGAGGAAAAGTAACCATTTTGAAATATGCCTAGAGTGTTCTTTCTCCTTAACAAAAACGTTGTCAGGAAGAGAAGAAGCTATGTGACCATGTGCCTAGCCACTTCCAGTATCATCAGTCTAATCATCACTAGAACCTTCCAGATAGGAAGGAAATAGCAACTCCAGCCTCCACTACCCTTCCAGTCTCACCTAAGAGGGAGCAGGGAGAGTGAGAAGTGCATATGAAGGTCACAGCCCACCTAGCAGCACAGGCTGGCTAAAAGACCTAATTCACAGGACTATAAAATCCTCCCCATCCCCAACACACTACCATCACATCCCTCAAGGTCTATCTGCCATAGTTCCTTTTAGCCAGCACATGTATCCAAGAAGGTACAGAAGAATTCAAAAGTTGTAACTTCTGTGTAATGGGAATACCAGAAAGAAAGGAACAAAAGAAATATTTGATATAATAATGGCTGAGAATTTCCCAGTATTTTTACAATGTTATTGTCTTTTTATTTCACATTTATTTTATTCATTCATTCATTCATTCATTCGGTGCTGAGGATTGAACCCAATGCCTTTCAACAAAAAATGAAAAGACATACTAAAAAATAAAAACATGGTGTGAAGACACAGAGCAAGCAACAGAACTAGGCTCAGATATGGCAGAGATGTTGGAATTATCAGACTAGGAATTGAAGAGAATTCTGACTGGGCTGGGGATGTAGCCCAGTGGTGGAGGGCTTGCCTAGCATGAACCAGGGCTTGGGTTCAATCCCCGGCACCACAAAACCAAAACAATCATGATGAACACCCTAAGGGATCTAGTGAAAAAGTGGATAACATGCACGACCAGATGGGTAATGTAAGCAAAGAACTGGAAACTCAAGAATCACAAGGAAATGTTAGAAACCAAAAATGCTACAATACAAATGAGGACTCATCAGGACTGAGCATTGACAAGGAAAAGAATCAGTGGCCTTTCGGGGCTCAGTGGTGCATGCCTGTAATCCCAGCAGCTCAGGAGGCTGAGGCAGGAGGATCATGAGTTCAAAGCCAGCCTCAGCAAAAGCAGAGCCCTAAGCAACTCAATGAGACCCTGTCTCTAAATAAAATACAAAATAGGGATGGGGATGGGGCTCAGTGGCTGAGTGTCCCTGAGCTCAATCTCCAGTACCAAAAAAAAAAAAAAAAAAAAAAAAAGCGGTGACTGCGAAGATATGGCAATAGAAAATTTAGAAACTTAATTTAAAGAACCAAGTGTAGTGATGTAAGCCTGTAATCCCCGCAACTCTGGGAGGCTGAGACAGGAGAATCCCAAGTTCCAGGCTAATCTCAGCAACTTGGTGAGACTCTGACCCAAATAAAAAATAAAAAGGGATGGGGATGGAGCTGAGTAGTAGAATACCCTAGGGTTCAATCCCCAGTACCAAAACCAAAAACTTAATGCAAAGAAAAAGAATAAAAAGGTTGGAACAGAATATCCAAGAAGGTACAGAACAATTCAAAAGTTGTAACTTTTGTGTAATGGGAATACCAGAAAGAAAGGAACAAAAGAAATATTTGATATAATAATGGCTGAAAATTTCCCAGTATTTTACAAATATTTTTATTTCACATTTATTTTATTCATTCATTCATTCATTCGGTGCTGAGGATCGAACCCAATGCTTCACAACATGCTAGGGAAGCACTCTACCACTGAGCTACAGACCCAGCCCTTATTTATTTTTGATACCACCCCCAATCTTCCAGTTTCAATGACAGACACTAAACTATAGATCTAACAAGCTCAGAGAACTCCAAGCAGGACAAACAACAACAAAATCTAAATTTCGGCATATCATATTTACTATAGAAAATCAAAGACAAATGATTACTAGTTTATGTAAATATGACCAAAGTCTGACTTCTAATATCCATCAACCCATCTCCTGTATGTTAACCACAGATTATGCAATCTTTATTTTAATTACTATTAACCAAACATTATTATGACTCATTTTGAAACAAAAATCCTTTTTTAATGTTGAGCATATGGTTATTAAATTCTTAATTATTTAAAAATATAATTGACAGATTCCAATAAACATCTAAATTCTCAAAAAGAAAAAAGAATCAAAGACAAATAAAAAAATCTTGAAAGAAACCAGAGGGGAATAAAGAACTTACCTATAGAGGAACAAGAATAAGAATTACATCAAACTTCTCTTCAGAACCCACGCATGAGAGTGGAGTGAAATATTTCAAGTGCTAAGAGAGGGGCTGGGGCTATAGCTCAGTTGGTAGAGTGCCTGCCTCACATGCACAAGTCCCTGGGTTCAATCCCCAGCACCACAAGTAAATAAATAAAGTGCTGAAAGAAATAAACTACCACCCAAGAATTCTGTCTATAGCCAAATTATCCTGCAAATCTGAAAGAGGAAATAAAGACTTTCTCAGACAAACAAACACTGAGAGGATTTATTGTTGGTAGAACTGCTTGGAAGAAATGTCATATAGGTCAGAAACGCAGGACTGCATTAAGGAAGGCAAACCATTAGAGAAGGAATACATGAAGGTAGAAAAAAAATCTTTTCTTATTTTTAATTGCGCTAACAGCAGTTTGTTCAAAATAACAATAACAATAATATATTCAGTGCTTATAGCTTATGGGTAACTGACATGAATGATAAGAATGTCAAAAGGCAGGAGAAAGAGGAATTAATAATATTGTGTCATAAGGTACTTTACTACCTGAAAATGGTATAGTGCTATTTGAAAGTGGACTTGGATTAGTTGTAAACGTATATTGCAATCTCTAGGGGCAATTTTTTTTTTTTTTTATTTCTTAATTTTTTTTGGAGATAGCATCTCACACTATTGTTCAAGCTGACATCCAACTCCTGGGCTAAGAGATCCCCCTGCCTCAGCCTCCCAAGTAGTTGAGACTGAAGGCAAGCACCACCACACCTGGTTTAAGGCAACTTTTCAAAAAAGAAATATAATTGATATACTAAGACAGGAAAGAAAATGGAATCATATACCATACTTAATTAACACCACAGAAGGCAAAGCAAGAGTAGAAGACAAACGAAGAAACGAAGAACAAGGATACTAAATAGAAAACAGAAACAAACCTGATAGTAATCCAACTAATCACTTTGAATATCTATGGTCTAAATAGGCCAATTAAAAGACAGAGGGACTGGAGGTACAGCTCAGCCTCAGCATGTGCAAGGCCCTGGGTGGGATCCCCAGCACCAAAAAAGTAAAAATAAAGACAGAAAAAAAAAAGAAAAAGAAAATGTCAGAGAGGATTAAAAACAAAGCAAGAGGGGCTGAGGATGTGGCTCAAGCGGTAGCGCGCTTGCCTGGCATGCGTGCGGCCCGGGTTTGATCCTCAGCACCACATACAAACAAAGATGTTGTGTCCACCGAGAACTAAAAAATAAATATTAAAATTCTCTCTCTCTCTCTCTCTCCTCTCTCACTCTCTCTTAAAAAAAAAAAACAAAAAAAAAAACAAAGCAAGACCCAATTATTTGTTGTCTATTAAAAAACACACATAAGGGGCTGGGGTTGTGGCTCAGCGGTAGAGCACTTGCCTAGCACATGCAAGACGCTAGGTTCCATCCTCAGCACCACATAAAAATAAATAAATAAAGTAAAGATATTATGTCCATCTACAACTAAAAAGAAAAAGAAAAGAAAAAAGAAAGAAACACACATTAAATATAAAGACTCAGACTAAATATGAAGGGATGGAACTTTCTCTTGCTTAACACAAATCAAAAGAAAGCTGGAGTGACTATATTTATTTCAGGAAAAAAAGGCTTCATTGTTCATCACTGTATATATATATATATATATTTTTTTTTTTTTTTTTTCTTATTTAGAAAATAGATCTCTTTTCCCAAAACTTGTTTTGGTTTTTCTCTTTTATGACAGATAAAGTATCTACAGTCACGTAGGTTGTTTTAGTCAGCTTTGTATTACTATGACCAAAAGACCTGACAAGAACAACTTAAAAGAGGAAAAGTTTATTTTGGCTCAGGGTTTCAGAGGTTCCGTGCATAGATGGCTGACCCCACTGCTCTGGGCCTAAGGTGAGGCAGAAGGGTCCAGCGGAGGAAAGCTACCCATAACAGGGTGAGGAAGCAAAGAAAGGGGGGCGGGGGGGTCGGCTGCAGGAAAGATGCTCCCTTCCAGGGCACATCCCCAGTGACCCACCTCCTCTAGTCAAGCCCTACCTGCCTACAGTTTCCACCTAGTCAGTCCATTCAAAGTAGAATAGATTGACTTGGTTAGAGCTCTCATAAGTTAGTCATTTCATCTCTGAATATTCCTGCATTAACAGGAGCTTTTGGGGGACAACTTATATTCAAAAAAATGAAATTGGTAAAATGCACTAAAAATACAACTCTTGCCAGGCAATGGTGGTACATGCCTATAATTCCAGCAACTTGGGAGGCTGAGGCAGGAGGATGGCAAGTTCAAAGCCAGGCTCAACAATTTAGCAAGGGCTTAAGCAACTTAGTAAGACCCTGTCTCAAAATAAAAAAGGGCTGGGGATATAACTCAGTGGTAAAGTGCTCCTGGGTTCAATCCCGAGTACCAAAAAAATAAAAAGTGTAGCTCCACAAATTTTGTATGCATACACACATTTTTCACATATTTTAATAATAATGGCATCAAGTCATTTCAGCACTTATGTACTAAACCCTGTTCTAAGCACTTCACGTGTATTGATTCCTTTAATCCTCATAATAAACCTATAAGTTAAGTACAGCTATCATCCCATTTGGGATAAAGAAACTATGACACAGACAAATTAAGGTTTGGCCAGATTTATATGATTGGTAAGCTAGGAGTCAGAATTCAAATCTAAGCAGCCAAGCCCTGTGCCTATATTCTTTGCCTTTCTATACCTTAGCTACATAGAGAGATAATCACGGGAGCCTGGGGTTGTGGCTCAGAGGTAGAGTGCTCACCTAGCATGCACGAGGCACTGGGTTCGATCCTCAGCACTACATAAATGTAAAATAAAGATATTGTGTCCACCTAAAACTAAATAATAAATATTTTTAAAAAAGATAATCACAGAAGGGCTTAGTCCAATGTCTGATGCACAATATCAGGTGCTTAATATTACCTTCATTTTTTACTACTATTATGTTTCATTGAATCTGAGGTGCCCTCCATTGTAAGATAGATCATAATTGTTATTTTTTTATTTTTTTGTAGCTTTAAATGAACAGAATGCCTTTATTTTGTTTATTTTTAAATGGTGCTAAGGGTTGAACCCAGTGCCTCACATGTGCTAGGCAAGCACTCTGCCACTGAGCTACAGACCCAGCCCTTATTTATTTTCGATACCAGGGACTGAACCCAGGGGCACTTAACCACTGAACCACATCTCCAGCATTTTTGATTTTTGATTTTGAGATAGGGTCTTGCTAAGAGCCTTCCTAAGTTCTTGAGGCTGGCTTTGAACCCATCATCCTTCTGCCTAAACCTCCCAAGTCCCTGAGATTACAATTGTGCATCACAGCATCCAGTGCTACATTATTTTAGATGCTACTCATAAAGAAAGAAAACACTGTCAATCATAATAATTGAAGATTCTATTGAATGTTGTTCAGATGCATTCTGGTTTCAAAGATGTGAGAAAATGTACTTCCTAGAATGAATAAAATTCCATATTATTGAATATACAAGGCCCCAAAATTTACATTTTCCGTCCTGACCACTCCCTTTCAACAGTAGACCTGCATATTCAACTGTTTATTTAATATCTCCATATGCATGTTCACATGTACCTCAACAACCACATAGCTAAAACACAATTGTTGAGAGTCTACCATCTTGGTGTATTATTATTCATTATTCAAGCCAAAACTCTTGGAGTCAATAAATACTAATTGCCTCTACCTTTAATATAAATCCATAATTCAGGTATTACTCACCATCCTCACAGCCAATATACTATTCCATAACACCTGTGGCAGACATTGCTAGTAGCTCATCTGATCCATGCTTTCCTCTTTCTCCTGGGCACCCATTTCCCAGCCTCCTTTGCAGTTAGGTATAACCATATAATATTATGAGCAATGGAATATGAAAACAGATTTCTTATCTGTTTTAAATAATTTTTTAGTTGTAGATGGACACAATACCTCTACTTCATTCATTTATTTTCATGTGGTACCAAAGATCAAACCCAGTGCCTCACACATGCAAAGCAAGCTCTCTGCCACTGAGCCACATTCCCAGCCCCATGAAAACAAATTTCATGTGCTACTTTCAGCTGGTTTCTATAAAACTCCCAAGCATACGGTTATCTGCTTTTCTCCCCCTTTTAGTTTGTTGCAATGGAGATGGCTCTGCACCTTATACCCAGTGATGACCTGGGTCAGCATGGGTTGAAGATAGCAGAGCCTCTGTTACCCTGGGTTTCTGAATGACCGCCTGGAGGAGGGCTGGCATATTGACCTGTTCACCCACCCAGTACTGTAAGATGAGTAATAACAAAAATTCTGTTGTATTTGAGCCAGTGGGTAGTGAGGAAAACTGATACTGAAGGATAGAAAGATGGAGAGCCACGTTAAAAAGCAGCAAAATTCTTGATTAAAATGTCACCTGTGATAAATTGGAAGCCAAATCAAGTGCCTCCTGAGCCTATAACTTCAGGAAAAGAGGGTGGAAAGTAAATGCCAGGTGTATATTGATGGCTACTCACTGTGTTTAGCAAGGAATTACCAGAGAGAGACAAGCTCAGGCAAGAACTGGTTGGTGCAAGAGTAAAAAAAAAAAGGAAATCAGACTGGGGAGATTTGAAGATACAGGGTTAAAAAAGCTGAGTGTTGCTGAGCACAGCACCTGTAATCCCAGCAGCTCTGGAGGCTGAGACAGGAGGATCACAAGTTCAATATGGCAAGACCCTAAGCAACTCAGCAAGACCCTGTTTCTAAATGAAATATAAAAAGGGCTGGGGATGTGCCTCAGTGGTTAAGTGCCCCTGGGTTCAATCTCCAGTAACGGAAAAAAAAAAAAAAAAGCCATTTCTACATCCCAAATAATAACTGAAAAAGGCTTTGTGTAACCAAATGTTAGGGGAATAGTTACATGGTGACGTGCTGATGACCTTGCACATCTTCGCATAGGCCACAAGAACAAGGCTTGGCTGCAGTCTGACTGGTCTTGGCAGAATGCCCTGTGATTGCTCCTGGAACAAGAAGAGATAAGGCCAGGAGCTGCTGCAAGGCAGTTTCTTGTCCCTATCTTGTGGGAGACTGCCATGAGGCCATTTCTCATCCATCTCCCCGGATTCAGGGAGGGAAGTCCTCTCTACCCTGTCCACTTCCCAGCTGGGGCTCCGTGGCAGCCTTCCATGCACTCTGCAACTGCTAACAGCGGTTTAAAACTGGCTGCTCTACAGCAAAATGACCCATCTATCACTTGGGTGGTTTGTCATCTGGCTCTTCCGGTTTGGTGTCATCCTGTGGGGCTAGGGACATGGGGAGCTGACACCAGGCTGATCTATCCTATGTTGTCTCTGTAAGCAATATGCCATCTAAATCTATTTGGGCCCATTACGTGTCATCAGCCAAACCCATATGAGTATGGCAAGTCACTTGGGAGCTGCAGTAGTGTCAGCTGTTGCTTGACCACGCAGCATACAGGCCCAGGAAGACCCCTCTGTTAGCAGAGGGAAACTGCTCTGAAGCAAATCATGAGATCAGGAGATGTCCTTCTCATCTCACTAAACCTACTATTTGAGACAGCATCAAAGTAGCCAGTTTTAACATGAAGGGGAGAGAAGCACAGGAACAAGGAAGCATATAAGTACATAAAATACACATTAAAACCATGTGTAGAAAAGCCTTCGGGGATGGTTACAGCACATGGAACAGTCTAGAAACAAACAGATCTGAGGCCTTATATATTTTGTTTTGTTTTGGTACCAAGAATTGAACCCAGGGGCACTTAACCACTAAGCCACATCCCCAGCCCTTTTGAGTTTTTATTTTGAGACTGAGTCTTACTAAGTTGCTTAGAACCTTGCTAAGTTGCCCAGGCTGGCCTAGAACTTGTGATCCTCCTCCCTCACCCTCCTGAATCGCTGAGATTATAGGCGTGAGCCATCGTGCCGGGCACCCTTCCATGGTTTTTAAGGGAATTAAATCACCAAAGAGCCTGGTCTGAAAAAAAAAAAAAAAAAAAGTTTAAAACAACCCTTGGGCAGGAAGTGACCTGGGAAAGCTGATCCCAATCATTATCCCTCTGATCTCATTTCCTACTTTCCCCCCTCACTGAGTCTTTTCTAACTTGGCACTTCTTAACCTCAGAAACACAGTAACATCTCAGCTCCTTTGCTGCCTTCCTCTGCTAGGAAAAATTTTTTTCCAGAAATTCACATATTAAGGTACCCCATGGGTCTCAGCCCCAGGTATAACTGGAGGAGACTGTCTAGCTTGATTCTGCAGCTGCCACTCCACAGGAACCCAGGTCCACTATAGATAGCATTAAACAAAACACTAAGAATAACCTAATTGCCTGCCATCTGGTCATGCAAGAACCTCTGATCCTCACAAAGGGCACTAATTATTTCCAGGAGTTGCTAGGGGTTGTCACACATCCTCAGAAAAAAAAAGTGCACTCCAACAGTCTCTCAGAGACTCTACTCTCAGCTGTCACTATGATGGCTCCATTCTGGCGCTGGTTTCTCCTGAGAGATTACACTGGCCCTGCCCTGCTGCCCCTCCCCACACACACACACAAACAGGATACAGAAGGTACTTGGGGATCTAGGGAGTGATGGAGATGAACCACTCTTCCCCTGTGTGATCTGCTGCTAAAGGACCCTAGAGAAGTGCCACTTGGAAAATGTAGGCTAAAGCAACCATAGAAATAAGGGCACGCAGGCCCTCCCAGCACACTTGGAAATTGAAACTGTGCTTCAGAGGACACTTATTTCACATCCAATGTAAATTTTAAAATATACATTCTTCTCTGACCTATAAGTTTTACTACTCTATATCTATCTATCCTAGAGAAATACTCCTAAACAAGTACATAGACACAGGGACACAGATATTAATCATAGACCTTTTGTCATAGTGAATACAGGGTTTCAGTGAGGAAAAACATGGCATATGCATACTAGGAAATATTATGCAGAAGTTAAAAAGAATCAGCAGGGTGCAATGGTGCACACCTGTAATCCCAGCAGCTCAGGAGGCTGAGATAGGAGGATCGAAAGTTCAAAACCAGCCTCAGTGATTGCAAGGTGCTAAGCAACTCAGTGAGACCCTGTCTCTAAATAAAATACAAAATAGGGCTGGGGATGGGGCTCAGTGAGCAAGTACCCCTCAGTTGTTCAATCCTCAGTACAAAAAAAAAAGAATCATCTCCGAATCATAATATGGTATGACTTCCAAGACAAATTATTTACTGAATAAAGCAAATTGCAAACAACAACAACAACAACAAAATACATATGCCAGGAAATCCAAAAACCTACAAAATAAGACATTATAGATTTCAATGAGCATTTATATGTATAAAAGCACATGTAAAGGAAAATTGATAGATAATAGATTGCATCTGAGAAGGAATGAGAAGGGAAACAGGATTGCCAATGGCGATGGAGAGGACTTCGGCCTCATTTTAATCACAAAGTGTCTTTTGAAAATAATGAAGTGGGGGGGCTGGGGATGTGGCTCAAGTGGTAGCCCGCTCGCCTGGCATGCGTGCGGCCCGGGTTCGATCCTCAGCACCACATACAAACAAAGATGTTGTGTCCGCCGAAAACTAAAAAATAAATATTAAAAAAAAAAATGAAGTGGGACATGCCTGTCATTCCAGGAACTCGGGAGGCTGAGGCAGGATGATTACAAGATCAAGGATAGCCTCAGCAACTTAGTGAGACACTGTCTCAAAATAAAAAATTAAAACAGCTGGGGATGTAGCTCAGTGGTAAAGTGCCCCTGGGTTCAATCCCCAGCAACACACAGGCGCACAGATAATGAATGCTCGTATAATCAGAAATATTTTATAAAGGCCATTTGGCATTGTCCCACTCCCTAATCAATTTAGCACCCACTGGCTCAACTTCCAATTGTGAGCTCCTGCATTACTTTGCCTGAGGGCTTTCTCTTGCCACTGGAACCCACTTTGCTGTTATAGTTGCCATTGCCACGCGCGTGACAGACCAGACGTGCAATCTCAGGGGGATTAATGCCCCCTGAAAACAGTCCTCACCAATGACTGATGGCAATCTGTGTATGTATCAGTCAGAGGCTTAAGCAGGAGACAGGCTAATTATTTTAAGTAAGTAACTCAAATGGCAAGAAGAGAACTCGAAGGTAATCATGGAGTTAGGAACTACAACTGCCACCCCCAGAAGTGGAAGACCAAAGCAAAGAAGATGGAAGTATTACAATGTAGAAGCTTGGAGGAAGGGCCCCAGGGGGCTGAGAGTGGGCCCTGGGGAGGGCTGCTGCTCACCTCATGCTGTTCTTTCTCAAGGGAGGCCCCTGAGGCTGGTTCCAGGAAGGCTAGATAACTTGCAGACTGGATTCAGCTGGAGACCCAGGGAAGGCCTGCTGGGGCAGGATAGAAAATGTTCCTGGAGGAAGCTGAGAGGAACAGGAAGTCAACAGGAAGGAAGACAATCAGGAAGGGGTTTAAGCTCCTTCCTCCCCCTCTAGCCCTGCAATCTCCCTCTAGTGCCCCCTAGAGTGGGAGCCTAGCAGGGAGCCGCTGGCAAAGCAGAAATGCCATCCCCAGAATCACAAAGTAAAGCATAGGGTAATCCCAGTGTCTCAGGAGGCTGAGGCAGGAGGATCGCGAGCTCAAAGCCAGCCTCAGCAACGGCAAGGCGCTAAGCAACTCAGTGAGACCCTGTCTCTAAATAAAATACAAAGTACGGCTGGGGATGGGGCTCAGTGGGTGAGTGTCCCTGAGTTCAATACCCAGTACCAAAAAGAAAAAAAGGGCTAGGGATATAGGTCAGTTTTTAGAGTGCTGGGTTCAATCCCCAGCAACACAAAAAAACAAAACAAACCTCATTGGAGCTCGGGTTGTGGCTCAGTGGCATATGTGACACACTGGGTTCGATTCTCAGCACTGTGTATAAATAAATAGACAAAATAGAGGCCCATGTTAAAAAAAATAAAGGAATCGCTTAAAAAAAAAAAAAAAAAAAAAGTAAAGCATAGGGCTGGGGATGCAATTCAGAGGTAGAGTACTTACCTACCATGCTTCATCCCCAACCTCCACCCCCACCAAAGTAGAGTCTTGGAAGGATGGATTGAAGTTCAATAACCTAATAACTTAATAGCATACCCAAAAATGAAGAAAATAATTTAGTGAGTCATATCCACCACTCAACTTCAACAATTATTACTACTTTGCCTTTCTTGCTTCATCCCCTTTAAAGCAAGTCACATGATTTCACTTATAAATACTTACGTATTTAACAGACACAGACTTAAAAACACAATACCATGACCATACCCAGAAAATTAAGACTAATATCATCTAATTCCCAGTCTGTGTTCAAATTTTCCTGATTATCTGGTAAACGGCTTTTTACAGCTGGTGTGTTAGAATTAGGACCCAAACTATGTTTGTGTATTCTTTTGCTTAATATGGTTATCTTTTTAAGACAGAGTCTCACTGTGGTGCCCAGGTTGGTCTTGAACTCTTGAGCTCAAACCAGGTGAGGTGGCACCTGTCAGTAATCCCAGCAACTCCAGAAGCTAAGGCAGGAGGATCCCAAGTTGAAGGCCAGCCTCAACAATTTAGTGAGAACTTTTATCACGAGAATAGGCTCATTATCTCCAGAATGAATTCCTTGTGCTTGTATCTTGAACTTGGACATCCCAGTCTCCAGAACTATGAGAAAGAAATTTGCACTCATTATAAAGTACCCAGTCTATCATATTTTGTGGTAGCACCACAAACCAGACCATGACAACTTCCTTCTCCTTCCTCTTTTCTTGAATGTCATTGATTTACTAAAGAAATCAGGTCATTTATCCTATAGAATGTCCCCTATTCTAAATTCATCTGGTTGTATCCTGTTGGTATCATTTAACATGTTCCTCTGACCTCTTTCTTTCCTGTAAGTTGGTAGCTACATTGGAGGCTGGATTAGATTCAGGTTCAACTTCTTTTTTTTTTTTTTTTTGGTACCAGGGATTGAACTCAGAGGCACTCAACCACTGAGCCCCAGCCCCAGCCCTATTTGGTATTTTATTTAGAGACAGGGTCTCACCGAGTGGTTTAGCGCCTTACTTTTGCTGAGGCTGGCTTTGAACTCACAATCCTCCTGCCTCAGCCTCCCGAGCTGCTGGGATTATAGGCATATGCCACTGCACCTGGCTTCAGGTTCAACTTCTAGGCAGGGATATTTCATAGGGTGCTGTGTAATTCCTTACTGGAAGGCACCATTATACCTCACTGGAATGTACAATGGTTAGTTTTGTAAATTAAGGAATAGGGTTGGGGGTGTAGCTGAATGGTAGAGTAATTCCCCAGCATGTGGGAGGTCCTGGGTTCCACCCTCAGTACCTCAATAAATAAATAAATAGTATAAATTTTAAATTGAGGTCAATTATAAAGGTATATTTTATCTATAATAAGATGCACAAATGCCAAGTAAAAAGCTTAAGGAATATTTGCATATTATACAACCAGGTAACTATCACTTAGATCAAAATATAAAGCTTACCCATCACCCAGACTATTTCTTCATGAACTGGTGACTTTCTAATTCTTTCGTTCTTCCTGAGTTTGAATCCTTTTATAGTAAAGAACTTGCCAATCAATTCTAGATGCTCTAAAATACAGTTTGCACAGGAAAGGCAAAATAATGAGGGATTATTTTTCTTTATTCACCAATAGCAGCTTCCAAAAAATGACCAGTGAGGTTTTATTTACTTTTTAGTATCACTTTGAACTCATGCAGCTTTAAAAATATCTGATGTAGGGCTGGGGATGTGGCTCAAGTGGTAGCGCGCTCGCCTGGCATGCCTGCGGCCCAGGTTTGATCCTCAGCACCACATACAAACAAAGATGTTGTGTCCGCCGATAACTAAAAAATAAATATTAAAAAATTCTCTCTCTCTCTTTAAAAAAAAAAAAAATCTGATGTACAAATGTATATAGTACTTGCAGTCATTATAGTTTTATATATATAATTTTAGTTTTTGATGGACCTTCATTTTATTTATTTATACATGGTGCTGAGGATCAAATCCAGCACTTCACATATGCAAGGCAAGCGCTGTACCACTGAGCCACAACCCCAGCCCTCATTATGTTTTTTGATGCTCAAATTGTCCTGTCTTAAGTCAGTAAGAGCCACTTAGAAAATTGCTTCTTGCCAGGTGTGGTGACTCAGGAGGCCGAGACAGGAGGATCCTGAGTTCAAAGGCAGCCTCAGCAACTTAGTGAGGCCCTAAGCAACTCAGTGAGACCCTGTCTCTAAATAAAATAGAAAAATAGGCTGAGGATGAGGCTCAATAGTTAAGCGCCCCTGGGTTCAATACCCAGTACCAAAAAAAAAAAAAAAAAGAAAAAAAGTCGGTTCTTTAGTCTTTTGTTGTTGTTGTTGGGGTGGGGATTAATCCCAGGACCAGGCTAAGCAAGTGCTCTACTACTCAACTATACCCCCAGCTCCTCCTTAGTTCTTTAATATGACCCTTGAAGTCCTTAATTTCTAGAAAAACCCAATATTCCTTTCAGATTTCCAGCCTCAGAACTGGAATTAACCATTTCCCTAAGGAGTTCTACATATTTGTTTGAAATCATATTTAAATACCACAAGCTGGATGCCATGTATTTGTTGCTATTATGTTATAATTTCTTACAGGTTTTTTTTCAACGCATACAACTAAGACAGCCATTTTTTTAGAAAAAGAAAAATAAATTATGAATAAATACTGCTACTTCCAATCTAAAGATTAAAGGACTTCCACTTAATTTCTTTGATTTTGTGTGTCTCTCTTCTCTCATGTGTAAAATCTTGGTTCTTAATGATATTAACATAATGACCTATTTGCTGTATTCCACTATGCAGATAAAAAAGTTTCAGGATAATGATACCAATATTCTTAGTAACAATTAGATGGGCTGAATGCCATTTAAGATTTATTTACAGTTATTTTTGTCCTTAACATCCAGCCCACTAGGGATATACAGTAAAAATACTGTGTTTGCAAGTCACTTGAAATAATTATTGTTTTTAGTTTTGTCAGCAACATGATAGTTAGGCTCATTTGTTTCAGTTTGTCTTTAGTGTTTAAAAACGACCTTTTTGTCTTTTTTATTATATTCAGTTTTTAAATGATTAAAAAACAATTTTACAGTTCTAACGTGTATTCATGATGTATTGCTAGCTATCAAGCAGTCTAACAAACTTTTTAGTTTAAGATAACAACAGATATTATCTCACAGTTTCTGAGGGTCAGGAATTGGGAGCAGTGTTGCTAGCTGCTTTGGGCTCAGGGTCTCTCATGAAATGCAGGCAAGATGTCAGCTGGAACTGTGATCTCAAGGCTCCAAGGTTGCTGGATCTGATTCCAAGATGGCTCCTTCATATGGCTCTTGTTGGGCCTTTGATTCTCACCATGTGAAACCACCCAACAGAGCAAAGAGTTTCCCCTAGAACAAGAGATCAGACACAGAAAGTACAAAGAAAGCCACACTGCTTCTTAGAACCTAATCTTGGAAGTTATACACCATTGCTTCTGCTAAATTCATGCAGCCCAACTCTGGTACAATGTCAAAGGGGTGTACCTACCAGGAGGTGGCAGTTCTTGGGGGCTATCTTTTACACAAAACCAAACAAAATAAAATGGATGATACAAGATACATTCAGAGAGATCTACCTTCCATCTTTCCGCTTTCCTCATAGCCTACCTCCACCTTTAGGAAACTGCTTTTATTATAGGTTGTACTTTATCATGCCATTATTTTGTTTTGAAAAATATCAGAAATATGTATATATTTATAGTCTCAAAAGCTAACTTACTATACAACTTCTCCGTACTTTGCTTTTCTCAGTTAACATCATATTCGAATAGCAACATTCAGGGAAATTCCTTATCCCAATTTACAGCTTGATTAAACTCTAATTATACAGCCATGCTATAGTTTAAACAATGGTTTAAGGATTGACATGAAGTTTACTTTTGACCCATATGTGGGAAAATGTGGAGGATAAAGTGCTAGATACAATGAAAAAAAAAATGGTTTAAGGGCCTCATTATTTATTTATTTATTTATTTATTTATTTATTTTAGGGCCTCATCATTTATTAATTCTCCAAGTTTCGAATGTCTAAGTTGCTTATAATTTTCATGGTTATAAATGATACTGCATAAATATGTTTGCATATAAAAATTTTCTGGATGTAGGATAATTTTCTTGGACTATTTGATGTAAAGTTACAGATTTATTAAGTCAAAGGTACAATCTTTTTTTATGCTATGTTTCTAGATGATAAATTGGTTCTCAAAAGAATGACACCATATTACATTTCTATCTACTCCATAGAGAGTAGACATTTGACGTTTCATGTTCTCTGTGTTGATTTGCATTGGATTAATCTTTTTTTTTAAGTTTAATAGACATTTTTCTTTTTCTTTTTTTTTAAATTTTTTAATTGGTTGCTCAAAACATTACAATGATGGATTAATCTTTTTTAAAGTCTTTTTTTATATTTATTTTTTAGTTGTAGTTGGACACAATATCTTTATTTTATTCATTTATATTTATGTAGTGCTGAGGATTGAACCCAGGGCCTCACACATGCTAGGCGAGTGCTCTACCGCTGAGCCACAACCCCAGCCCATGTGCTGGATTAATCTTTACTATTTTGACAGATATATCTAAATATATTCTTGTAGTGGCCATATACTTCCCCATCATGTTTTAGCACTAAGTTAATTTACCTTCTGAATATGTATTTCAATGATAACTTGTTATTTTAAAAGCTATATATTTTTAAATGTTTTTTAGTTGTAAATGGACCCAATACCTTTATTTTTAATTAATTTATTTTTACATAGTGCTAAGGATTGAATCCAGTGCCTCACACCTGCAAGAAAAGTCCTGTCACTGAGCCACAACCCCAGCCCTTAAAAACTATATTTTAATACCATTTTTGACTATTCTAATTTATTCTTCTATATACTTATTTAACCTGAAGTGCATGGAGACTTACAGAATTTTTTTTTCTCAGCTAGTAAATATTTACTACTTTCATGCAAGACTATAATGTGTGCAAAAAACTATAATGATGATACAAGAGTCATATAATATGCAATAAAAATTATTCTAGCAATATTTGGTACAATATATTAATGCATTTTGAGATAGCAAAACATTTAAGTTTTTGTCAGATTTGTAGCACTATGGCTTGTTTATTTGGGGCTATTATAATAGCTGTTAACACTTTTTTTTTACTAAGAAAATCTAAACTGGAGTTAGAGGTCTATTCATAAACTATATATTCAATAAATTTTGGGGAGGGGCATACTAGGGATTGAAACCAGGATGCTTTACCACTGAGCCACATCCCCAGCACCCCCCTCCCTTTTGGGGTGTGTTGCTAGGGATTGAACTCAGGGCCCTGTGCATGTGAGGCAAGCATCTACCAACTGAGCTATATCCCCAGCCCTACATTTTTATTTTTTATTTAGAGACAGGGTCTTGCTGAGTTGCTTAGGGCCTTGCTAAATTGCTGAGGCTGGCATTGAACTGGAGATCCTCCTGCTTCAGCCTCCCAAGCCATACAATACTGACGTGTTTACCATTAGGAAAGCTAAGAAATACATTTCCAATTTCATGAATGATCATATTTCAATGGATACTCAAAAAGATTTCTTTCTCCTTTTACTTTCCAGAGTGATATCTTAAAAATGTTTCTGACACTTATTAGATATACAGAGAACAATTTATAGGCCATAAAATAATTATTCATGCAATAAAGTACTTTTGCATAGATCTATAGCTGCCACTGTGAATACTAATTGTGAACATGTATTTAAGTATTTGTATTTAGGTACCTACCTGTGTCCTTAAACATGGCAAGACTCAATAGCATAGCCCTCTGGGGGGAAGGGGGGTTTGGGGGGATGTAACACCAAGACCACCTTCATATCATCAGTCTCATTGTTATCGATGAACAAGTGTAACAAACTGAGACAAAAATGTCCTGAAATTCCTTGGGCCCTGGTTAAAAGGAAACACTGTTAATTAGTACATTTCATGCTTTGATTGGCAAAATAACTCAGGCCTGCTATAATTAACCCTCACAGCACAAGAGCAAAATGCAGACTATCTCAAAAGCTGCAGTCTAAAAGATAAAACAGCTCAAAGCATGTTTTTTTAGACTACAATGAAAAAGAGGGAGAAAGAAAAAAAAAAAAGCAAATAAAATCAATTCCAAAAGTTGAGGGTTGGGGATGTAACTCAGTGGTAGAGCACTTGCCTGGCATGCTCCAGTTCCTGAATTCCATCCCCAACACCATAAAAAACAAACAAAAATGAAAATAAGTTCCTCTTTTTAAGAATATAAAACTGATGAAAACTAACAATGTTAAATAAAAGTCCAGTGTCGGTAAGGATGTAGGGAAAATAGGCCTCTTTGTTTACTGCTCAGGAAAAGCATAAATTGGTAGCGCCTTTTCAAGATACATCAAAGATTACTTTGGTAATCTACATCAAATCTCTTTAAAAGGGCTGGGTGCAGTGGTTCATGCCTATAATCCCAGCGACTAGGGAGGTTGAGGCAGAAGGATAGCAAGTTCAAATACAGTCTCAGCAATTTAGCGAGGCCCTAAATAACTTTGTGACACCCTGTCTCAAAATAAAATAAATAAAATTTAAAGGGCTGGGGATGTGGCTCAGTAGTAATGTGCCCCTGGTTTTAATCCTCAATGAATAAATAAGTTAATTCTTTAAAAGGTGCATTCCCTCTACCTAACAATGATATATATACATAGCATTTTGCTTGAAGAAATAATGGAGGATATGGGCAGAGAAAAATTATCAGGGTATTTATTGTAATACAAAGGATAATAGAAAAACATTGGAAACCACGAAATGTCTAGCAACATAGAGACTGCTTTAGCAAAATCCATACACAATTATTAGAAATAATTTTGTAGAAATCTATCTTGGAGCTGGGCACAATGGCATATGTCTGTAATCTCAGCAGCTCAGGAGGCTGAGGCAGGAGGATCATGAGTTCAGTTCAGCCTCAGCAATGGCAAGGTGCCAAGCAACTCAGTGAGACTCTGTCTCTAAATAGGGCTGGGGATGTGGCTCAATGGTCAAGTGCCCCTGACTTCAATCCCTGGCACCCCCGTCCCAAAATCTATTTTGTGGCAGACTCTGTTAGTGTTTGCATGACTAAAATCCCTTAGTCACCTCTTCTATACTATGAATCTTGTTCAGAGCAGCAACATTCCAGCCAAAAAAAACCAGGACAACCCTTATCCCACATTCCCAGCAACCCTCACACCTATGGGTGGACTTTTAGTTATGGACAATGAAATGAATTCAGTCTACTGGGGAAAAAGTTCTTTTCCTCCAAAAAGGAAAAGATACCATTGATGCCAGCAGTCAATCTCCCACCCCTGGACCTGGTGAGACTAACCTCTGTTTATTAAGCTAGGACAGGTGATGGTTTTATGCTCTTTGGGGCCAACAGTGCCCCTCATTGGGGTGGATTCTGTGATGGGCTGCTCAGACACACCTCCCCCCTTTAGGACTCCCACGAAGCAGGAGGGTTACCAGGGAGTCTCCAACCGCCCACCAGCCCTGAGAATTGTACTCACTTGAAGTCAGCTGCCTCGTCCAATGACACCCACACCTCATCCCGGGACAGCACACATCTAACAACACGGGAATATAAATGCCCAGTCTTCTTTCTTCAGTTTAAGACAAAGCGGCCAGGCCCTCTAAATTACCCAGTTGAAGTCGTTATTTTTGTTGCTACTCAAAGTTGCCTTACTTCCCCTCTCTATCTAATCCTATTTCATTCCCTCCCCTCACCCATGCTGATCCTGAATGTACTCCCTGATAAGCTTCCTGGGCACAAATCTCTGTCTCATAGTCTGTTTCCTGGGAAACCCCACCCACAACACTACTGAAACATTTATTCAAATGAAATGATGTCCAAAATATATTGCTACATGACACAACAACAGATTATAAAGAAGTATGCATGATGTCATCCTACTTTTATTGTACAGACTATGTATCTGCATAGAAAAAACATCTGGGAAACTTTTTAGGAGATAATATAAAAGAATATGATCTTGTAATAGGAGATAACTTCTTTAAAAAGAATACTAAAAGCGCAAATTCGGGGCTGGGGATGTGGTTCAGTGGTAGAGTGCTTTCCTAGCAATGTGTGAGACACTGGGTTCGATTCTCAGCACCATATAAAAATAAATAAAATAAAAGTATTGTATCCATCTACAACTAAAAAAAAAAAATTGAAAAACAGTACAAGTCATATGCAAAGGCTTATACATTCAAATATGTTTAAGTTAAAAAATATGTTAATCATCTGGGCGTGGTAGCACACACCTGTAATCATAGCAGCTGAGGAGGCTGAGGAGGAGGATCACAAGTTCAAAGCCAGCCTCTGCAACTTAGCTAGGACCTAAGAAACTCAGTGAGACCCCTGTCTCTAAATAAAATATAACAAGGGCTGGGGATGTGGCCTTGTTAAGAGCCTTTAGGTTCAATCCCTAGTTTAATGTGTGTGTGTGTGTGTTAATCAAAGAATACTATAAAGAGAAGCCATAAGCCAGAAAATAGAGATATTTTCATATTTTGAACACAACCAACAGAGAATTGCATCCAAATATATATAAAGAATTAATTTGAAAAAGTCAAATTCAGTAGAGAAGGAGGCAAAGATTATGAAAAGGCAACATACAAAAGAAAAATTATACCTCATTAATAAAATATTAAGAGACTCTCAATGTTACCAACTTTCAGGAAAATGTCATTCTTCACCCATCACGTGGACAAAGATGAAAAAGATTGTTCCTAGCCAGTGCTGGCAAGAGCCTAGAGAATCAGGCCATGATGCATGTTAGAAAACAATCCTTTCTCTCTTTTATTTGTGGTGCTGGGGATTAAACCCAGAGCCTTGGGCATGCAAGGCAAGCACTCTACCAACCGAGCCATATCCCCAGCCCAGAAAACAGTCTTTTTGTAGGTTAATCAACCCAAACTATTTGAAGGGTAATTTTTAGCCATGCCCAGTGGTACTGGCCTGAAATCCCAATGGCTCTGGAGGCTGAGGCAGGAGGACCTCAGGTTTGAAGCCAGCCTCATCAATTTATCGAGGCCCTAAGCAATTTAGCATGGCCCTATGTCAAAATAAAAAATAAAAAGGGCTGGGGGTATGACTCAGTGGTTAAGTGCCCCTGGGTTCAATCCCTGGTTCAAAACCAAAAAAGAGTCATTTTTAATAGCAAAATGTAGTATGCAGCAGTTTACACACACACACACACACACACACACACACACACACACACACACACCAGCAGAAGCAGCTGCCAGATGTATACTTGCAGAGGGGGAGGGGGAGGGTTCACCAGAGCACAAGTGAGATGAAACTATTCACATATTAAATAAGTTGCTATTATGTATATTTCACCATACACATATGCAAATTCAAGAGGAAAAGGATTTGGAAGAATCTCTACCAAACTGTTAATAGCAATTACTTGTAGGCAGGGGGAAAGGTAAAGGTGGGTGAAGACTGTTAACTTTTTACCATATATCCCTCTGGGTTCTTTTAATTTTTCTTCAACATTTTAGTATTAAATTTTTAATTTAATTTTAAAATATACTGTAAAATTGAATTTTGCAGTGAATATTCCCCAAATTATCTGGATTTTGCCATTAACATTTTGCTACATCTGTTTTATCACAGATCTATTTACCCATCCCTTGATCCAGTCATTAATGTATTTTTTTTTCTTCATTTTTAAAAATTGTAGGTGGACACGATACTTTTATTTTGTTTATTTATATGTGATATGGAGGATCAAACCTCCTCATACGTGCTAGTTGAGCGCTCTACCGCAGAGCCACAACCCCAACCCCAGCCCTAATGTATCTTTTTTAATGCATTAAAGTAGATGTAAATATTTGAGGTTGTTTTTTTGTTTGTTTTTTGGTTTTTTTTTTTTTTTTTTTTTTTTTTTTTGCTATAAAATTCACCGATTTAAAAACAAAACAAAACTCTGTGTGTGTGTGTGGTCACTGGGGATTGAACCCAGGGTGCTCTACCACTGAGCCCCATCCCCAACCCTTTTTATTTTGAGAAAGGGTCTCACTGAGTTGCTGAGCCTGACCTTGAATGTGTGCTCTTCTTGCTAGTATTACAGGTATGTACCACCAACACCCAGAGAAAGACAGAAATTTTAAGAGCACATTCACTGGTTTTGACAAATGACCTTTGATTGAAATTTTTATAAAGGTACAAAGTACTTGCATGACCCATGGTTTCCTCTTGTTCTTTCCCACCCATTACTGAATAGCATCTATCACAACCAATGTCCTGATTTTTTCCTCTATACATTAGTTTTTGGTTGTTCATTTTGGTACCAGGGATTGAACCCAGAGGGGCTTAACCACTGAGCCACATCCTCAGCCCTTTTTATTTTTTATTTTGTGACAGGATCTCCTTAAATTGCTTATGGTCTCCCTAAATTGTTTAGGCTGGCCTTGAATTTTCAATCCTTCTGCTTCAGCCTCCTGAGTTACTAGGATTACAGGTGTGTGCCACCATGCCTGGCTAAGTTCCTTTTATTTTAATTTTAAATTGATAGCTAATAATTGTACATTACATAATACACCTGGCTCTATACTGCCGCAGTCTGGCTGGGCACAAAATAACCGAGCCTCCACGAGGCACTTGTAGGTCAAACAGGAGCTACTTTATTGCCCGAACTCTCACCGCACTCCACTCGCACTCCCTGGGAACTCTCCCAGCCCTCAACGGGGCTCAAAGTAGCGGGCACCTGAGGCAGCAGGAGCCGCCATATTGTCGGACAGCAGGGGTCTATATACAACTGAATACACAGCCTGTTTCAATCCAGCATCATCCAGTCACAGCAATTATACACAGCTTAACTTAATTATCATCATCTTAATGGCTAGCTGGTGTCACCTCTCAACCACTCCTTCTGGCAAAATGCCAGGCCCATCCCGATTCGGCTGTGGCTCTCAACACTTTACATTAGTTTTGCTTATTCTAGAATTTCATCTAAATGCAATCATACAGCAAGTACTTACTTGTGTGAGGCTTCTTCCATCCAGCATTGAGATTCTTCATGTTGTTGCATATACCAGCAGTTCATTCCCTCTGAGCAGCATTGCATTGGATCGAAGGAGTTAAGAATGCGCCACTCTAATATGCCACTGTGGTATATTGACTATTTGGGGCTAAAGGCACTGAAAAAACTTTAGCAGATACAAGATGGACCATCTAAGCCTTTAATCATTTCAGTTAATTTTGGGGTGGTGGGTACCAGGGATTGAACTCAGGGGCACTCACCACTGAGCCACATCCCCAGCCCTTTTTGTATTTTATTTAGAGACAGGGTCTCACTGAGTTGCTTGGCACCTCACTTTTGCTAAGTTATTTTTTTGTTTATTTGTTTGCTTGGTTGGTTTAGTTTGGTTGAGGAACTCTCATGGTTTTTTTGTTTGTTTGTTTGTTTTTTGTTTTATGGTTACTGCTTTCTGTGATGTGCTAAGCAAAATTTACCTAGCTCAAATTATGAAGATAGTGTTTTAAGGTTTCAAAACCTTATATGGTTTTGTTGGACACAATGACACATACCTAGAATCCCAGCTACTCAGGAGGTTGAGGCAGGAGGATCGCAAGTTCAAGGCCTCAGCAGTTTAAGAGAGACTCTGTCTTCAAATGAAAAAAATTAAAAAGGGCTGGGGGTGCAACTCAGTGGTGGAGTGCTTGGCTAGCATTTGGGAGGCTCTAGGTTCAATCCCTAATACTGGGGGAGGGGGACTATATATATCTATGTATCATTTCAGATGAATTTTTATATATGGTGTAAGGTAGAGATTGAGATTCATATTTTTCCATATGGCATCTTATTATTATGGCAACATTCGTTGCATAATTTTTTCTTTTCAATATTGGGACCTTTCTCATTCTAGACAAGTGCTTTATCACTGAGCAATACACCTACCCCCCTCTAGAGATGGGAGAGGAGAGTAGAAATTATATCCACTCAAAAAAAACCATCCCCATGCTCCTGTTCCTCTAAACCCTGGCATCTCATATAAGTGGAATCACATAGTCTTTTTGTTGTTGTTGTTTTCTCAGTGATAAAAAAAGGATGAGGGCTGGGGTTGTGGCTCAGCGGTAGGACACTTGCCTCGCACATGTGAAACCCTGGGTTCAATCCTCAGCACCACATAAAAATAAATAAGTGAAATAAAGGTATTGTGTCCAACTACAACTAAAAAATAAATTAAAAAAAAGAAAAAAAGAATGAGGGATGGGGTTGGGGCTCAATGGTAGAGTGCTTGCCTAGCATATGTGAGGCCCTTGGTTCAATCCCCAGCACCACTAAAGAAAGAAAGGAATGAGGGTTTTTTGTTTGTTTGTTTTTAATTTTTTTTTTAGTTGTACATGGATACAAGACCTTTATTTCATTTTTTAATTTTTTATGTGGTGCTGAGGATCAAACCCAGTGCCTCACATGTGCTAGGCAAGGGTTCTATCACTGAGCCACAATCCCAGCTCAGGAATGAGGGTTTTCTTTTCTTTTCTTTTCTTTTTTGGTACTGGAGCTTGAACCCAGGGTTGCTTTACCACTGAGCCACATCTCCAGCCCTTTGTCTCGTGAGTTGCTTAGGGCCTCCGTAAGTTGCTGAGACTGGCTTTGAACTCAGGATCCTCCTGCCTCAGCCTCCCAAGCCACTGGGATTATAGGTTGTGTGCCACTGTTATTTATTATCTTAACACAGGTTCTTTGTACGTGGCCTAGACTGGCCTTTAATTTGTAATTCTCTTGCCTCAGTCTCCCCAGTAGCTGGGATTACAGATGGGTGTCATGTATCTGGCTCTAGAACTTCTTTCTATTTAAAGCAAACAATATTCCATTGTGTAGCTATACCACATTTTGATTACACATTCTTCCATCTATGCATGCTTGAGTTGATTCTACCTTTTGGCCTTTGTGAATAAGGCTGCTATAACCAAAAGTGCACAAGTATCTCCTTGAGTCTCTGCTTTCAGCACTTTTGGATGTACACAAAGAAACAGAATTGCTGGATCATGTGGTAATTCTATTTTTAATTACAAAGCATGAGTTTAATAAGGGATTTATATCTAAATATGTTTTTAAATTTCAAAACCCAATAATAATATCAGGCGAAGTGGCGCACAGCTATAATCCCAGCAGTTTGGGAGGCTGAGGCAGGAGGACAGTGAGTCCAAAACCAGCCTCAGCAACGTAATGAGGCCCTAAGCAACTGGGAGAGACCCTGTCTCAAAATAAAATATAAAAAGGGCTGGGGATGTGGCTCAGTGGCTCAGAGCCCCTGGGTTCAATCCCTGGTCCAAAAAAAAAAAAAAAAGAAGAAGAAGGAAAGAAAGAAACCCAAACCTTAATAATAAGAAAACAACCCAGTAAAATTTGATCAAATGATGTGAATAGACACTTCATCAAAGCAGATATATGGATAGCAGAAAAGCACTTGGAAAGATGCTCAGTGACATTACTATCATTAGGGAAATGCAAATTAAAATTATATATAGATAGCATGCTATATATATATTTTAAATATGTGCAATTTTTTATGTATCAATCACACCTCAATAAAAACATGCAAAGAAAATCCCCAGACTTGGGTTCATTACCCACCCCTCCTCCAAAACCGTGGCTTTGCTCTCTTACATAATCTTGACAGCCGAGAGAGAAAAATTTTGGCAGAGGCTTATTTTTTCAAGTCTATTTTTTTAAAAACCCAATAATTCATTTGCGAAGACTGCTCCTCATTCAAACATGGATTCCTTACAGTGGAAAAAGGCCCCGCAAACCCAAATACAGAGCAAAAGAATAACACTTTCTTGTCTGGCAAAAGGCAGCCTGCGCATGGAGGAAATGCACTTTCCCCAACTCCTCCCAATTAAAGCTAGAACCTTTAATTTTATATGTAAAATAAGATGGAGAGAAAAAGGCAGGCGTTTTTCAGGGCCTCAGGACCTGAGCTGCAACATGGCTGCGAATTCTCAGAGCTTACTTTTCTCCTAAATTCCAGTCTGAATGTTGGAAAAGTCAGCAACCTGGAAACATCAACAGGCACAGACAGGAAAAAAAAAAAAAAATCTGATCTTTTTAGCAGAAGACCAGGAAAGGATAGCCTAGCAAGATAGAAAACTCTCAGACAATAATTGCTGTACTCCAGCCAAATGCTACAGGGGAAAAAAAAAAAAAAAAAAGGCCCCACCTCACCAGGAAAGGCCAAGTGCAGAGCCTAGACTTCCACTCTTGCCAGACTATAAGGAGATGTCCCAGACCACTCCTTCTGCCTCCCCAGGATGTATCTGAGAAGGCTGAGGCGGGGGCAGGACTCAGGTCCCTACTAGGTAGTAAGGAGCCCCCTAACTGTCAGTGGAAACCACGTGGGGAGTCTGGACTATCACCTCCACTAGGCAGTAACAAGGGGCCCTTCCTCCCACCCAGGGCTGATGCCAGGGACCTAGAGAGCCTGCACTTTCACTACCCCTCAGTGTTAATGTGGTCACCCCCGCAGCATAGTGTCAGTGGAGGCAACAGGAAAGCACAACCAACACTCCCAGACTGGGTGGAACCAGTGGAAGCTCAGTGAGAAGCCAGAACTCCCCCCCCACTCCCCCACAGCCCCCACATGCCAACAAAAGCTGACAGCTGTGAAGAGAGTAAGGACTTTGACCCTCATCTGGTGAGCAAACCAGTGTCCACACTTCCCCTGCCTGAGCAGCCTCAGAGAGGTCTGCTGAAACACAAGGTTTAAATAATATGTGGGATCTTATATCATCATGATCAGAGTATCCATGTTTTAACAACAACAACAAAAGAAGCCAGATGCAGTGGCATACAACTGTGATCCCAGGGGCTCAGGAGGCTGAGGCAGGAGGATTGCAAGTTGAAAGCCAGCCTCAGCAACTTAGCAAGACCCTAACTCTAATTAAAAAATAAAAAGGGCTGAGGATGTGGCTCTGTGGTTAGTCACCTCTGGGTTTAATCCCCGGTCGCATTTACAAAAAAAAAAAAAAAAAAAAAACACTCTTCATACCAAGAACAGGAAGCTCTCAACTTGAATGAGAAGTGACAATTAGCCATGACGACAGAATTGTTAGAATTATCTGACAAGGACTTTTAAACAGCTGTCATAAAATGGTGGACAAACATGCTTCCTTCAACAAATTAAAAAAAAAAAATAGAAAGTTTCAGCAAAAACATAGAAGATATAAAGAAGACTCAAATGGCAATTTTTAAACTAAAAATGATAATAACTGAGAACTCAATAGCAAAATATAAAGAATTGAAGCAAGATCACAAATTTGAGGATAAAATAGAATTTACTCAAAACTGAACAATAGAGAGAAAATAGACTGGGGTGGGGGGACAGAGATTCAGGCACAGGTAAGACTATAACAAAAAAAAATCTAATATTGGGATCACTGGAGTTTCAGAAGGAGAGGAGGAAGAAGGTGGTACTGAAATAGCATACTGAATAGCATTAAGAAATAATGGCTAGTGCTGGGGTTATGGCTCAGTTGGTAGCGTGCTCACCTAGCACATGTGAGGAACTGGGTTCGATCCTCAGCACCACATAAAAATAAATAAAAGTATTGTGTCCATCTACGACTAAAAATACTTAAAAAAAAAAAAAGAAAGAAAGAAAGAATGACTAAACATTTCCAAAATTTAGCAAAAGACATAAACCTAGATTCAAGAAGCTGAGAAAACCCCAAACAGATAAACCCAAAGAGACCCAAAGGAAGATTCATCATTGTCACACTTCTGAAAATTCAAAGGAAAAAAATCTTGAAAGGGAATAGAGAAAAGAAACATGCCACCTGTGTGTGGAGGGGAGCGGAGTTCAAATGACAAAGGATTTCTCATTAGAAAACAAGAAGGCTGCAACCCAGCAATCCAAAACAGGAGGCTCACAAGTTTGAGTCCAGCCTCAGCAACTTAGTGAGACCCTGTCACAAAGTTAAAAAAAAAAAAAAAAAAAAAAATCAAAAGGGCTGGGGATGTAGCTGGGTGAAAAGCTCCCCTGGGTTAGGCCCCCAGTACAGAAAGAAAGAAAGAAAGAAACCATGGAGAAGCTGTAGGAAAAGAGTGCCAAAAAGAACTTTCAATGCAGCATAGTATAGCTAGCGAAAATATCCTTCTGGAACAAAGGCGAAATTGAGATATTCTCTAATGACAAAAGGCTAAGAGAATGTGTTGCCAGCAGACCTACCCTAATGAATGGCTAAAGGAAGTTCTCCATGTGAAAAGAAAATGATAAAAGAAGACATCTTGACCTATCAGGAAGGAATAATGAATGACAGAGCAAAACTATGGGCAAACACAATAGCCTTCTGTTCTCTTCTTGGTGGTTTCTAAATTGTGTTCAGGAGTTGAAACAATTGTGACATTGGCTTATGCAGTTTGCAATGTATGTAAAAGAAATATTTAAGACAATTACATCAATGGGTAAGAATAATAAAGGTAAGATTTCTATTCTTTGCTCATTCTGGTAAAATGTTGACACCAGTAGACTAAGTTATATAAATATAATTATAATGAGCTGGGCGCAGTGGTGCAGGCCTGTAATCGCAGGGCTCGGGAGGCTGAGGCAGGAGGATAGTGAGTTCAAAGCAAGTCTCAGCAATTTAGCAAGGCACTAAGCAACTCAGTGAGACCCTGTCTCTAAATAAAATACAAAATAGGACTGGGGATGTGACTCAGTATCCCTGAGTTCAATCCCAGTTACCAAAACAAACAAACAAAATATATATATATATTTTTTTGTAGCATTAACTACTCCGGAGGCTGAGGCAGGAGGATCACTTGAGCCCAGGAGTTTGGGGCTAGCTCAGGCAACAGAAAGAAACGCCATGTCTTATAAACAAAAGGAAAAAGAAAAGATCTATCCTATCCAAAGAATTCTATAGCTAAGACAACATGGAATTAAAAAAAAAAAAAATCTAACAACACACAAGGAAGGCAGGGGGGGAAGGTTATTCTGGGGGCAAATGAGAGGCTGATGAGGATGGATCCTTTTTTTTGGTAGTTGTACCTGGATCCTTTTGTCCACGGGATCACGGTCCATTCTACTGCCTTGGGATGCATCGGGGATGGGGATAAAGGCTCTTCTCCAATTGCCTTAGCCAATTGGTTCACAATGGTCCTGTTTATGCTAGTCTGCCATCCCACCAGAAGTCAGGGGCTCAGTTGACCTCGCATTGTGAGGGATCCCTCCTGGGGCAGGATGGTACTTTTGCATTCTGATTACAAAAAACAAAAGCACCACGGTGTGTGGGACCTATACTGTTGGTAAAATGGAATTAAAATGGCCTGATATACTTTGGCAAGGGGTAGAAGCAAACTCAATGCATTTGGAGCTGTGCTCTGAATGCTTAAGCGATATTTGGGTTCCAAATCAGACAACCTTGGCAAACTCTCTCTACCAGCTATGAAGACCTATTTTAAAGGCCACCTTCAGTTTTTGAGCAATTTGCTGAGCTCTGGAGTTGCCCAACTCCCCTTTCATGTTATTGGGAGAAGGAGTTCTGTATTCTTCCAGGTAGGAGCCCTCCAATCTTGGAGGGCTTAGATCATCTCCTAGGATCTGCTGGCTCTATTTTTGGTCCTTCCAATCCTGATCTCCCAGAAGAAAACCTCTTAAGACTTTCTATTCTAGTTATTTATGATTTTTTCTTTTTTTGGTGGGGTACCAGGGATTGAACTTAGGGGCACTTGACCACTGAGTCACACCCCCAGCCCTATTTTGGATTTTATTTAGAGACAGGGTCTCACTGAGTTACTTAGTGCCTCCCTTTTGCTGAGGCTGGCTTTGAACTTGAGATCTTCCTGTCTCAGCCTCCCGAGTGGCTGGGATTACAGGCTTACACTACTGCACCTGGCAGACTTTTTTATTTTTATTTTTTGGTATTGGGGATTGAACCCAGGGGCATTTTACCACTGAGCTACATCCCCAGCCCTTTTGATTTTTTATTTTTGAGACAGTCTTGCTAAGTTCCAGAGGGCCTCGCTAAATTGCTGAGGCTGGCCTCAAATTTGGGATTTTCCTGCCTCAGTCTCCCAAATTGCTGGGATTACAGGCATGTGCTTGGCTAGAATTTTTATACATTGAAGAAAGAAAAAAGATGGCTGGAGGATATTTGTGCACAGCATCCATTCATTATTCTGAATTAACATGAAAGCATTTTCATGTGCTAGTAACTCCCAATATGAAAATCTATACTCAGAAAAAAAGAATAAGGTAGCCAATCCCCTCTTATAGACATAATATATAATTGATCAAGTTAAGGAGGAGTGTGGAAACTTATAATTTTGCAATACAAAGTCTTTCAACCTAGGTTTCTTTACATTTCTTTTCTTCTTATATTTTTAGTTGTAGATGGACACAATACCTTTATTTTATTTATTTTTATGTGGTGCTGAGAGTCAAACCCAGTGCCTCACACATGCTAGGCAAGTGCTCTACCACTGAGCCACAAACCCAGCCCCTGGTAGATTTACTTTTAAGTCTTTGGTGGTTTTGATGCTATTATAAATTATTTCTTTTAGAATTTTATTTCCTAAGCCAGGGTGGTGGCGCACACTTGTAATCCCAGCGATTGGTGAGGCTGAGGCAGGAGGATAGCAAGTTTGAGGCCAGCCTCAGCAACTAAGCAAGATCGTATCTCAAAATAAAAAGTGAAAAGGGGTTGGGGATGTAGCTCAGTTGTAAAGCCCCTCTGGATTTAATCTCCAGTACCAAAAAAATAAATAAATAAATGCAGCTGAGTTTGGATGCTGACATTTTATCCTGCACCTTGCTGACCTTCCTTGTACGTAAGTTTCTGCATATACAACCACTTGTTCCTTGCAAGGATGATGATTAAATAGGGAGGAAAATCTTGTCTTGTTTTGATTTCAAAGCTTTCAATATTTTATCATTGTGTATGATGTTCCACATAGGTGTCATCTGAAGGAAACCCATCTCTACTTGGAGCTTTCTAAGAATTGTGAACATGAATGAGTGTCATATTAGATGCTTCTAATGCCTTTGAGATACATATAATTTTGTTCCTTTATTTGGTTAATATAGTGAATAACCTTAATTTTCAAATTGCTCACCAACCCTGTGTTTCTGAAATAAACATACCATTTTTCATAAAAATAAGTCAGTCTTTGCCAGCTCTACCCAGACTGCGTCATGATGACTCACAGTGGCAGCTTTGCATATTTTTGATGTTATGTGCTGGAATTTTGTGGGAAATGCAATCTCAGAGAGGTAATAACCTGAATTGGGGAAAGTCTTAAAAAAGATTTACTGGTTGGTTTTTTGCATAACTGTGGGCTTGTGTGTGGGTTGCTTTAAAACCAGATTCATAATTATTCATCCTGTTCTTATGAATGTAGTTATTTATTTGGCTTGTGCATTGCTACACACATATATGTAGCAAATGCATGCACATGTATACACATATAGTCTCTATGATCTGCACGATGTGTCCTCTTTTATTGCTAATATTGATCATTTGCATGGTCTCTCTTTCCTACCTGATCAGTCTAGCTAGAGGCTTATCAATTTTATTGATATTTTCAAAGAACCAGCTTTTGGTTTCATTGATCTTTTTATTGTTTGTCCATTTTCTATTATATTGATTTCAGCTCTTTTCTCTTTCCTTCTAATTAAATTAGGCTTAATGTGTTCATTCTCCCCTCCCCCCACCTTTTATTCTTTCCTAGCTTCTTATGGTGGAAGCTTAGAGCATTGGTTTTAGATACATCTTCTCTAGTGTAAGAATTGAATGGCACACAATTTCCTTCAAGGTCTAAGCGCGACTTTGGCTGCAACTCACAGATTTTAATTTGTTGTATTTTCATTTTCATCCTACTAAAAATACTGTATCAATTCCTTTGTGATTTCTTCCTTGGCCTATGGGTTACTTAGAAGGGTGCTTTTTTAACTTCCAAATATTTGGGCATTTTCCAGATGTTTTGCTTATTGATTTGTAATTTAATTCTGTTGTCGTCAAGATAAATGCTCTGTACACTTAAGATCTTCTTTAAATTTATTTGAACTGTATATATGGCCCATTTGGTGAATATTCCATGTGCATCTGAAAAAAAAAATGTGTATTCTGTAGTCGTGTGGATTATTTTTTTAAATGTCAATTAGGTCAAGTTGAATGATTGTGCTGTTTAAGTCGTCTTTACTCCTATTGATTTTCTGTCTGCTTGTTTTATAAATTACTATGAGAATTATATTGAAATCTCCAACTGTTTTTATCTATTTTTTCAATTCTGTCAGAGTTTGCTTCATATATACAGCATGTAGTGGAGTTTTGTCTGGAAAAAAAAAACAAATTTCTGCCTTTTATTTGGATCATTTAGACCATTTACATTTAATGTATGATCAGTTTTAATTATTATTTTTTTTTAGTTGTAGATGGACACTATATCTTTATTTTATTTATTTCTTAATTTTTATGTGGTGCTGAGGATGAACCTGAGTGTTCCACGTGTGCTAGGCAAGTGTTCTACCACTAAGCCACAACCCAGCCCCAAATCAGCTTTAAATTTAACAAATGTTATTGTTTGTGCACCCCCTTCCTCTTTTATGTCCTCTTTTGGATACAGGATGTTGGTTTCCATTTTATCTCAATTCTTGGCTTATTCTCTATACCTCTTTGTTTGGTGGTTTGAGGTGGTTTCTCCGGGTTTACAAAACACCTCTTTAACTTACAGTTTGTTTTCAAATAATATGATATCACTTCACATATTGTGCAAGAGCCGATGTCCTGTACTTCCCTTTCTGTCCTCTTGACCTCTGTGTTCATTTTACCAAACATTTAACTTCTACATGTTAGAAACACATAGAAACGTTATTATTTCAGTTTGAAACAATTCTCTTGGGAAAACAATTGGAAAATTAGCAAGATGTCTTATATTTAACTACATATTTACCATTTCAGCACTCTTCATTCCTTTGTGTGGATCCAAGTTTCTTTCTAGTATCAGATTTCTCTGCCGGAAGAAATTCTAAGGTTTCTTGTAGTGCAGGTGGGCTACTGCCAAATCCGCCCAGGTTTGGTTCCTCTGAAAACTTTCTTTTTTCAGCCCTTACCACCCGCCACACCACTAAGCCCACGCCTTTCTTTTCTTTTCTTTATTTGCATGCCAGGGATTGAACCCAGGGCCACTTAACTGAGCCACATGCCCAGCCCTTTTTATTTTTTTATTTTGAGACAGGTTCTCATTCAGTTGCTGAAGTTGGCTTTGAACTTGCGACCCTCTCATGTGTCTTGATGTGTTTTTTTCCTTGTGTTTCGTGTTAGGGATTCCTTGCTTTATTTGGATCTGTGGGTGTATGATCATTACTTTTTTCAAATACTACTGTGTCCCCCCTTCTTTCTCCTTTCTTAGGATTCCAACTGCATTTATGTTAAGTGGTTTGATATTGTCCTGTAGGTCACTGAGGCTCTGTGCATTGGTTCTTAGCTCTTTTTCTCTTTGTGCTTCATTTTGAATAGTTTCTGTTGCTATGTCAAGATCTCTGATTTTAGCGTGGCAGCACGGTGGTGCATGCTTATAATGCCAGCATCTCCGGAGGCTGAGGAGGGAGGATTGCAAATTCAAAGCCAGCCTCAGCAATGGTGAGGCCCTAAGCAACTCAGTGAGACCCTGTCTCTAAATAAAATACAAAATAGGGCTGGGGATGGGGCTTAGTGGTCGAGTGCCCCTGAGTTCAATCCCCGGTATCCCCCACCCACCAAGAAAGACCTCAGATGTTGCTTGTCATCCTTGTCTGCTAACTCCATCATTCTGCAATTCCTGTGTCTATTTCTATTGACTAATTTTTCTCTTTGTTATAGGTCATATTTTGTTTCTTCTCAGGCTACATCATTTCTAATTGGTTGCCAAGTATATGAACTTTATACTAATGAGTCCTAGAACCTGTTTTACTGCTTTAAATACTGTTGAACTTTGTTCTAGCAGGTGGTTTATGCTACTTACAGATCAGCTTGGTCCCTTCAAGACTTGCTTTTAAGAATTTTAAGGGTGGAGCCGGGCACTGTAACACACATTTGTAATCTCAGTGATTCTGGAGGCTGAGACAGGAAGATTGCATATTTGAGGCCAGCCTCAGGAATTTAGCGAGGCTCTTCAGCAACTTAGCAATATTCTATCTCAAAATAAAATTAAGAAGGAACAAAAAAAAAAAAAAAGAATTTTAAGAGTACGGCTGGGGATGTTGCACAGCGGTAGAATGCTTATCTGCCATGCGTGAGGTCCTGGGTTTGATCCCCAGCACTGCAAATAAACAAACAAACAAACAAAATTAGGGGAGATTCAGAGCTGCCTTTCTTTAAGGACAGGTTATTCATGCTCTTAATGTGTGACATTTTGGGGGGGTCTCTACTAATCATTCTATCTATTCAGGAGATTTCTCACGCTGGTAGAACTAGAAGATTCTTGATCATGCACAAAGTCAGAATTGTTTGAACAGAACTTCCTGGTAGTTCTTTTTTCGGCAGAAATTTTTCTTTGCTGGACAATGTAGACTTTGATTCTATGCAGGTAGCACCTAATGCAGATTTCTGTAACTTCTAGAATTCTGCCTATTGTATTGTGGCATTGGCTGACAAATTTAAACTTGTAGATCGGTGCCCTGAATACTGGTGAGGGTGACATTCTGCAAATATTCTATATGATCTATTTAGTGACATATCCAATAATAAATAAGTCATTGTTTCTCGGTTTCATTTAGATCTAATGTTTTAAGTACTCCTATACCCAATTATATATTACAATGAAAATAAGTATACAGATGATTGATATCACATTTGATCACTTTATGGAAAAAATCACCTTGAATATTTCAGAATATTCACTTCACTGATGAGTACATTTGTTACATGTCCTGGGCTATTGGAATGGAGGAGAGCTTTTATGTACAGAAAGCTCCGTGGTGTGTCAAAAACATTTCCCAACCTAGCAAGCACAAGACCTTGAGTTCAATCACCAGCACCACCCAAAACAAACAAATAAACAAACAAAACATTTTAATAAAACCTTCTAAACTTGCTGGCCTTTTTATGTATTTATTTTTCTTTTAGTACCTGGGATTGAACTCTGGGGCACTTAACCACTGAGCCACATCCCCAGCCCTCTTTATTTTTTATTTTAAGACAGGGCCTCACTAAGTTGCTTAGGGCCTCTCTAAGTTGCTAAGGCTGACTTTGAACTTAAAATCCTCCTGCCTCAGCCTTCTGAGCTGCTGGGATTCCAGACATGTACCTCCACGCCCGGCTACTTACTGGATTTTAAGGATTTTTGAAGCCTTATTTAGCTAAAGACAAAGCTTTGTGGCAGAGACAGATTAATTATTGTCCATGTCTTTGCTGCAAGAATAAGGAAGTTAGTTGGAATTACACATTATAAAATACCTTACATGCGAATAGACAAAGGATTGTCCTAAAACATACACGATACATTTTTTCATGTTATCTGCATGGACGACTCTTCAGTCAACAGATTAACAAAATTCAGTGATACTTCGGAGATTTTTGCTTTGCCTGGATAACAGCGCTGTGACTTTGACACATTTTTTATGGGTGCATTATAATTAAACTTTGACACATTTTTAGGGGAAGGCATTAGAGTCTACTATTTTTAATCATGTAATTGATAGAGTAAGTACCCAGCTAGACACACCATTTAAAGAGTAAGGACAATTGCTGACTTATTTGCATTTCTAAGTCCCAATTTTTGAAATGCATAAAAGATTCCACTATGAAAAACATGGAGAAGGAACCAAGGAACGATTTAAGTTTAACAGAATCATTGTCAATGAAATTATAGCTTTGCATTAAACTATTAGAAACTGAAATATAAAAATTTTAAATTATTTGTAATTTTGCTGCATGGAGCAGAGGCTTTTCTGAAGTGCATTGTTCATATTTTTGACTATTACCATACCCGATTACCATATCAGATGCTCAATAAATATATTTTCATATTGAAAATAAAATTATTGAGGAAACATGTTTAATAGCTAATAACATTAGCACTGATTTTTTTTTTGAGAGAGAGAGAATTTTTTAATATTTATTTTTAGTTTTCGGCGGACACAACATCTTTGTGTGTATGAAATGCTGAGGATCAAACCCAGGCTGTATGCATGCCAGGCGAGCGCGCTACCGCTTGAGCCACATCCCCAGCCCCAACACTGATTTTCTACTGATTCTCTACTGAGAATCTCAGGCTGCTGTCAAAGCAGATGTTGGCAAACAACAACAAGATAAATCACAATGATTTTTTGAAAATGATGGTGTTTTCTTTAGATTTTAAGTTTATTTATATTGATATTTATCATTTGCTTTTACTGAAAAGAATACAATAATGTGGGGATGGGTGTAGAGTCAAAGTATCCAGGTTCAAAATTCTGTTTCTACCACATATATAATTTGGGCAAGGCATAGTCCCTTTAAGTTGGTTTTCTCATCTTAATCTCTATACCTCACACATGTTGGGGGGGGTGCTGGGGATTGAACTCAGGGTCTTAAGCAAGCACTCTACCAACTGAGCTATATCCCCAGCCCGTCAGACCAGCACTATTACTACAACCTGAGAACTTTTCACAGTTGCAAATTCTCAGTCCCACCCCAGATCTAGTGAATCACAAAACTCTGTGCTCTCACAAGGTGTTTCCCGATGAACACCAAAGTCTGAGAACCACTGTTCTACGCCACGGCCATGTTCTCATGGCTTCTGGTAATCTGTTGGTATGGTGAGTATAGCTGATCTATTCCCTCCTTCCTTCTTTCCTTCACACATACGCGCACACACACACACACACACACATGTATATTTTTTCCAGTGCTGGAGATGGAACCCAGGGCTTTGTACATGCTAGGCAAGTACACTTTTATGTATTTACTTATTTTTTGTACCAGAGATTGAACTCAGGGGCACTTGACCACTGAGCCACATCCCAGCCCACTGAGTTAGTTAGCACCTCATTTTTGATGAGGCTGGCTTTGAACTCGCGAACCTCCTGCCTCAGCCTCCTGAGACGCTGGGTTTACAGGTGTGCATCACCACACCCAGCTGAATGTACATTTTTAACAGTGGACTTGCTCCCAGTGTCCAGCATGTCTGGTTGGGGGTAATGGGATAGGACTGACTTGAAAGTACTGAGCTGCCCCTTGGACCTTGGACCTTAACTCTAGGCACAAAGATAAAATTTATTCTAGAACATATGATACAGTATGGAAATAAGAATAGCAACAGTACTAAAGAGTTTGGCAGGGAACAACAAATAAAATGGTCATCACGGAGGAGACTAAACATGGAAACGGAACAATGGGATTTCTCAACAAGAAGGCAGAATTTGAGTACCAAGACTCCAGAGGCCAAGGGAAGGCAGTATTCAAAGCCTAGGTGGGCACACAGCTAGGCAAGGAGTCCACATAGGAAATGTCTGCTTGCATCTACGAGCACTGCACTCTCCCGGTCAAGTACTAATAAAAAATTGGCAGGAGCTAGTGCGGTGGCACACACCTGTAATCCCTGCAGCTTGGGAGGCTGAAACAGGAGAATCACAAGTTCAAAGCCAGCCTTAGAAACTTAGTGAAGCCCTAAGCAATTTAGTGAGACCCTGTCTCTTAAATAAAACATAAAAAGGGCTGGGGATGTGGCTGAGAGGCAAAGCACCCTTGGGTTCAATCCCTGGCACCAAAACAAAACAAAAACAAAATCTTGTAGGACCTGTCCTACAGAAGAAAATTACCAACTGAGACTTGGACGCTTGGAACAAGGAAGGCATCCACGTGTCAGGAACAATGTGGCATCCCCTTACCAATTGTCAGATAAAAGTCAATAGCATTGGGCCACCATTTTTTAAAAAAATATATCTTTAGTTGTAGATGCACACAATATTTTTATTTATTTATTTATTTTCATGTGGTGCTGAGGATCGAACTCAGTGCCTCATGCATGCAAGGTAAGCGCTCTACCACTGAGCCACAACCCCAGCACCACATTGGGCCATCTTGATGTTGGGTTCCAGGATGGCTCTAGGGGCCTCTAACAACCTCCTTATCCAAACAACTTGTTTGGTCCTAGGGCTACGGTCAAGCTGAACCTGTAGGTGGATCGAAGTGTTTGGAACTGCGGGAAGAGGTAGCCTATAGGCAGAGTCTCACAGAACCCCAAGAAGTGATACTACTGGAGAAATTTTCAGTCCAGTAAGGAGCAAAAGGGTAGCAATATAATCTTTGCCCCAATCTATGGGCAACTGTTTTAAAAGGAAATAGATGATAAATACAGCTGTATACACTGACGTTTAGAACATTAAAAATTTTTGAATATGTAATACATTCACATTGTTCTAAATTCAGAGTGTATAAGAGTGTATAGTTCAAGCCTCCTCAACCCTGTCTCCCCAGGTCTAGTTTACCTTCCCACAGCAATATTATTTGCTTTTTTTTTACACATATATCACATATTTGTCCTTTGTGTGTGTGTATATATATATATATATATATATATATGAAAAATATATTAATAAAGTGTATATATATATTTTTTTCTTTTTTGTGTCTGCATGGGATATATATAATGTCCTTCTTTTCCCTAAATGATAGCATAGAAACTTGGGGTGTAGCTTGGTAGTAGAGCCTCAACCTGGCATGCATGAAGCCCTGGGTTCCATCCCCAGCATCACAAATAAAGAAAGAAATGCCACCATACTATGTTGTTCTACTCTTTGCTTTTTAAATTTTTACAATTTTTGATATATTTCCATAGTGCTACACAACAGACTTCCTTATTTTTTTTCCCTTCACAGTTATGGGTATTCCATGAATATCTCATAATTTGATATAACTCATCTCCTGATGAAGGACATTTAGATTGTTTTTAACCTTTAGTGTTCAAAATAGCCTTGTGCATATTTTATTTCACACATGTGTAAATATTTTGTAGGATAACTTGATAGAAGAGCAAATGATGGATCCAAGGATTTATGTGTTTATAATTTTGATAAATTTTGCAAAATTAACCTCCAGGGTTATGCCAATTTACACTCCCACAGATAGCTATGAAAACACCTAGCAACTGAAATTTTCACTGTGTATCTTATCTGTGTAAAAAGGCTTAATGCAGTGATAACAGAAAAATACCTTATGGAAATGGTTCCTATGCGTATAGGTTGCCAGGTAAGGATGAAACCAGGCAGATCATGTTTTTCATGAAGTTGTGGGAAGCTGTTATTTTATTATAGAAGCTTTTCAAACAATCTTCACATTCTAGAATATTATGTTTCCTGCCTTCTATAAAGCTAAAATGTCAACTATAACTCTATGCCATTAATCAAAATAAATATGCTTCTTTCTAGTTTAGAAAGTGTTTCCCCACATGTATCTTTAAAATTTTTTTTTTTAGTTATAGATGGACACAATACCTTTATTTTATTCATTTATTTTTATGTGGTGCTGAGGATGGAACCCAGTGCTTTATACATGTGAGGCAAGCGCTCTGCCACTGAGCCACAATCCCAGCCCCTCCCACATGTATTTTTGATTGATTGATTGATCGATCGATTGATTGATTCTTTTTTTTTTTTTCCTGCTGGGAACTGAACCCAAGGCCTCAAATTTGTTAAGCACATACTTTACCACTGAGCTATACTCCCAGCCCCCATGCCTATTTTAAAACCTACAAATCCAAAATCGAGATTGAAAAGGACATACTGAATTCAAGAAGTTTGCTTCAGAAATACTAGAAAATTCAAATGTGAACTGGAGCAAGAAATCATTTATCAAATTGATGCCCGTCTGTTTTTTAGGACCACAGGCCCCAGTTCTGCACTTCAAAGCAGTTATTTTGCTCTCTAATGGTGTTCGGAACTCCCAGTGGCTCCTGAATCCAAGCCCATGTATTAAAAATGAATGACAGCACCAGATTATCATGGCTGATTCCTGCTTTAATCATTCTTGCAAAATCTCTTTGCATTCCAAGACAATGAAAAATGCAAAAAGCCGTTATAAACAGCTGAGTCAAGATTCCCTTCTCCAGGATGCTTTTTCTTAAGTTCTCCATATCCTATTGGCAAAGGAGATCGAATCACACATTCTGGCAGAAATGAAAATTACTGTCAAACAGCTACTGGTGCTAGGTGCAAAGGCATGACGAGAATCTTTCTATGGAATCTTTAACCCACCCATTTATTTAGTGCAGGTCACGTGACCGTCTTCCCAGCTTGTGGGAGAGGAATAGAATTTGCTTGTTCACTGCAGCAAGCCTTAAAGAGATTTATTTTTTTCCTCTGCCAAGTTCATGGTCACGAGAATCTCGAAAAGCCTAACAGCAGGAGATAGTGCTATTCATTTGGAAAATAACCAAAGCCCATTTTTCACTAGTAATTTGTCCACTGATGTTTTCTAAAGTTGATGGTTCGATATGTCAATCACATAACCCCAGCACTGCCAACAGTAGACTTTGACAGACCTGTACTTAACATCAGTTGTCTAGACAGTCTTCATCTACACCCTAAGCTGGGATTCTCCTCATTTTGTCCCTCTTTTCTTCAACAACTGTGGATAAGAACTCACCCATGACTTCCAGTTATGAACCATTAGTCCACCTCCCCAATTCCAGAAGAAAACATGGATGAAATTCCCTAAAGCAGTGCTTCTCAAATTGAAAAAAAGAAAAAAAAAAAATCTTGGTACGGGGGGTGGACCCAGGACCTCATGCATGCTAGGCTAGGCAAGTACTCTACACCCCCAGCCCCTTCTTAAATTTGAAAGTGAAAATTAATTACGGGGAAGAGGATCTTGCAGATTCAATAGGTCTGTATCCTACAGATAGATTCTCCATTTCTATTGGGATATGCGTGATACCTGTGCTGTTCATCTGAAGACCCGCATAGGTAGCAAGGCTGTCTGCCCTATAACCTGGGAGAGAACAAAACTTTTACAACTCTAACTGATTCAAAGTGCAAAAGCAATAAGGAAAAACAAGATAAAGTTGGTTGCACTAAAATAACCCTTTGCATGCAAAAGCAAGCCAAAACACCTTAGGTAGAATAAAAGACAAGATGGGAAAAATATTTCCAACTTGTATCACAAACACTTAGTAGTCCCAGGACATGGAAAACTTTTAAAAATAGAGAAGATGACTGATAATTCCAGAAAATGGGCTAAAGATATGAGAAATAAATTTAAGAGAAAGAAATGCAAATGGCTGTCTACCATATGGAAGGAACCTAGGCTGCTTCCAGTAAGAGAAATGCAAATTCAAACTACATGGAGATACCTTTGCTTTCCTACTGGCTTAGCAAAACTCCAGAAGTTTCACAGGGCTTCTTTCTTGGCATTCCTACTTTTAGGAATCTATCCCAAGGGTACATTATAAAAGATGAAAGTGCAAATCTATTTATTGCAGCATTAATTATAGTAGAAAAAGACTAGAAATAACCCCCATGCCTATCCAGGGCTTAGTTGAATAAATTTTGATAAATCTACACCATGAGGCACTATTTAAGTCTAAAGGGGAATAAAGAATATTTGCATGCTTTGCTGTGAAATACTCTGCAGGATGGAATGGGAAGGGGGGAAGAAGGTTATAAATTCATATACACCCCAAATATAATTTTATCTATCTATCTATCTATTGACAAGGATTGAACCCAGGGGCACTTACCCACTGAGCCCCATCCTCAGCCCTCTTTATATTTTATTTCTCTAAAATAAAATAGAGACAGGGTCTTGCAAAGTTGCTTAAGGTTTTGAACCCGTGATCGTCCTGCCTTACCCTCCTGAGCCGCTGGGATCACAGGCATGTGCCACTGTGCCCCACTAATATTTTTCAAAGACAATATAAGAATGGACTATAAAATAAAGTAGAATGGTAGGAAATAGACAGAACCTAGATTTTTTTTTGAGAAACTTTGAATTATAGATTTAAGAACCATATCAATATTTCACATAATTATAAGGCAAAATTAAATAAGAATTTAAATGCAATATCTAAATATAAAAAGCGGAATGACATGAATATATTTGTGTAATGAGTTGCTGGCTTAACCACATGGAAAAAAATTCTTTCAAATGAGATTTAAAAGATAGCAATTTAACTCTAAGTTTCTCAAGAGATATACTCTAAGGGTAAAAAGAAAATACAAAGAAAGTCAAACTGATAGAAATATTGTTTCTGTTTTTCTGAGAATGTATATTATGTATATAATATAATGCAGTACAAATATGGATTTTTATTCATATGCATATAAAGCTTATAATTAATTGTGTGAATGTCAATAGGAACCAACATTTTCAACATGACAGAAAAATATAAACTTTTCAATCCTGTGAATATGTACTACAAGAATAATTTATGAAGTATTTTTTCCTTAAAATAATATGTATTTCCATTTAATGGAAATCCACAGGAAAAAATGACCAAATCAACAGAAGTGAGAACTGGTCTCAGTCTGGGTCCAATGAAGAGAAACCACATGGTAATTTGAACAGGGAAAGTTTAATAGAAAGAGCTTTTAACTATAAAAGTGAGTTAGATAAGGAGATATTGGCTAGTGAAAAATCAAGAGAACTCTAAATATGGAAATAACAGATTCAAGATATAATCATTACCCATAAGGCTGAGGTGGAGAATTCAAAAAAGAGTCTTCCTTCTAATTCCAAGACTAAAATCTACTCTGTTGGAGAGGTCACTTGCTGAATGGCAGAGAAGATGTTGTGGTACTTTACTGGTGGGACTTGAGAGAAACTATTCAGTGGAAAATTCTGGAAAATCTGCCCTATGGAACATGGTGGAAATCCACCTTCTGGGATGTTTGGAAATGCTGGCCACTGCACCCTGTGGGACTGGGCACTGAGAATCTGTCAGGAGCCTGGTGCCTAACTTTGGTGCAGGAAGCCACTGAAGGAATATACCAGAAACCGGAAGCAAAACCCTTTCTTCTTGCAATGTCTGGTCAGAGCCTTCTTCTGACAAAGATTCAGTGCCAGTTGGTAAATGAAAAAAAAAAAAAAAAATTAAAGGGCCCAGATTTCATTTTCACAAAGCAGTCCTAAAGGATGAATTTAGATCTGAGAGACAATATATCAATAACTAGCACAGTATTCCTGGCACCCAGATTATGGTCTTTGAATATCATTTCCTACTGAAAGAAAATAGAGCTCTTTAGAGAAAGGGTTGCTTCCAGATCTGAGTCAGGAAAAGTACAGAAGGATGAGGGAACATCCTGTCATACAGGGAGGCAAGAAAGCTGTCAGAGACTTCTGGGGTCATGACAGAGAGACTAGGTAGCCAATGTGAAGAGTCTCCCATTAGCAAATGATGGGACACTTGGGGGGGGGGCACATTAAGAATCAATAGAAATAATAACTGTAGATATGTCAAAAGCCTTAAATTCATAATGAAATCAACCACTACCACCACCAAAAATTCTTATTGATCACCTTTTGGAGGATGCTAGAGAACCCCTTGGGAAAAAAAATAAAATAACTTGGTAAATAGGGAAAAACAATCCAGAAGTTAATTGCTTTTCTTGTCCAAACTGACCTCAGAAAAACCACATAGTGAATGAGGGAAATTTTCTCTCTATGGAAGTATTTCAGTTTAAAAATGAAGAAGGAGGGCTGGGCTATGGCTCAGTAGTAGAGCTCGCCTCGCACATGTGAGGCACTGGGTTCGATCAGCACCATATAAAATATAAAATAAAGGTATTATGTCCGTCTACAACTAAAAACATATTTTTTTAAAAAAATGAAGAAAGAGTGGGATGCAGCAGCGCACGCCTGTAATCCTAGCAACCTGAAAGGCTGAGGCAGGAAGATCACAAGTTCAAGGCCAGCCTCAGCAACTTAGGGAGATCTTGTTTTAAAATAAAAAGTGAAAAGCTCTGGGAACACGTTTCACTGGTAAAGTACCTCTAGATTTAATCCCCAATATAGAGAAGGAGGAGGAGGAGGAGGAGGTGGAGGAAGAGGAGGAGGAAGAAGAATAATCAAATTAGAATAGCAATTAAAGTGTGGGTCCCTGGATTCTTTCAGGGGTCCATGAGGTCAAACTATTTTCCTTTTGGGAGTAGGGGTACCGGGGATTGAACCCAGGGGCGTTTAACCACTGAGCCCCATTCCCAGCCCTATTTTGCATTTTATTTAGAAACAGGGTCTCAATGAGTTGCTTAGCACCTAGGTGTTGCTGAGGCTGGCCTTGAACTCTTGATCCTTCTGCCTCAGCCTCCTGAGCCGCTGGGGATTATTTTTGTAGAGTCTCACTATGTTGCTCATGCTGGTCTATAACTCCTGGGCTCAAGTGATCTGTCATCCTCAACCTCTTGAGTAGCCTGGACTACAGGATTTTATTAAGCCTCAACCCTTGAGTGCATGTGTTTTAATATGGTATTTGAGGAAATAGGAAATATGCATACAGTACTTCTGCTGCATTCTGAGGTTTGATGGTTATCTGCAGGAAAAGTTAGGGTGCAGTTGTCAGAGTTGAGGGCTGAACTAGATGCTTTTCTTGTGTAACACGATTTTCACTTAAAACAGTCACCAACAGGCAAACTATGGTTATTCAGATTTCGGTGTTTGGCAGACTTTCCTCCAAAATTAAGATGTGAGCCTGTCACATCAAAGAAAATAATTTGACAGTGAATGTTGCCAATGATAAAATTCAAGCTTTCAAGTAAAATTTGAAATTTTGGGAAACTTATATTTGCCAGTGTGCGTTTTGTATCTTCTCAATATTTAAAGACTTTTCTGATAAGACCTGTGGTGATATTAACAAAGGTGATTTTTAAGATATTATATAGTGAAATGTGTCAACATGTGGAATACCTGCAAAACTCAGTGAACCAATATTGTTGAAATGAGTAAATGCATGAGATTATGAAATTGTACATGGGTAAGAGATCCATTCAAGTGTAAGGAGCCAATGCTTGTAATCCCAGCAGCTCAGGAGGCTGAGGCGGGACAGTCTCAAGTTCAAAGCCAGACTGGGCAACTTAGAGAAGCCCTAAGCAACTTAGTGAGGCCTTGTCTCAAAATAAAAATTAAAAGGACCGGGGGGCTGGTGATATAGCTCAGTTGGTAGAGTGCTTGCCTCACATGCACAAGGCCCCGAGTTCAATCCCCAGCACTACAAAACCCAAGAAATAAAAAAATAAAATGGCTGGGGATGTGGCTCAGAGGAAAGCGCCTCTGGGTCCCATCTTCAGTATAAATAGCAACAGTAATCAAATTTCTGAATTTAAAAAGTATAAGAACCCTTGGGTTAGAATATCAATATTTGATCAATGACCACCGTGTGACAAAAAGGGACATTCTTTACCTCTTGATGGAGATTTATAACATCACCCACGAAGTGTTCTTGCAGGAAAAAAAAAAAAAATCAAACCTGATAAAGCTTCTAGATTCAACTACCAGTTTACATGAAATTATTTCTGTTTAATGAAATTAAGTTCGGACAGATTTCTGTTCCCATTGTTTGGAATGTTTTGCCCTGATTTTCTGTTTGGTGAATTGTCACTTATTTTTCAAATCAAAGTCCAAATGTTACTGCAGCCATGTTTCCAAATGGGGCAAGAACTTGCCTTAGAGGCTTAAAAAACAGGAAGTCCAAAAAGGCAGGAAACAGCTCATTTTGCTCTAATTGTTGGAAAGCTAAGGTCACTGGAGTAGTGAGTGCAGACGAGGAATGTAGGACAGGGACAGAGGTGTAGGAAGCGCAGGACCCGTGTGCCAGGGCAAGGGCTTCAGGTTGCGTTGAGAGCTCTGGGAGTGCTTTGAAGGGTTTCAAGCAGGTCATGGAGACGGTCTGACTCATGTTTCCTGGTTGCCATGTGGACAGTGAACTGTCAGGTGGGCGAGAATGGAGCAGGGGATCGTGATGGGGCTCCCACTGGAGTCCAGCAGGATGTGACAGTGGCAATATCGGAGGAGGCAAGTGGACCTTGCTGAGCTCCACTGGGAAGGTCAACAGAAATGCAGATGGATTGGATGGGAGTGGGGTCCCCTGGCCCCCTAACCCCAGATGCACAGATGCTCCTCAGAGTCCACCCCTCTGAGAAGGTGTGCATAGTGACAGGTGTTCACATCATCCCAGTGGAGTGGTGACTGGGGGTCGTCATTTCCATCAGGATCTCAAAGGCGACAGAAACACAAATGGTAAAGACTGTTGCAGCCAAAGGAGGGACGCACTGGGGTTTGTCTTTGGAATGTTCCATAAGAAACAGTTTAAAACAGCGAAGGGCAAATTAGGCAGCAAAACCAAAGCACGAAGGTGGCACGAATGCTTTGCTAAGTTGCATCCCTACATATGGTGGCCCTGGTCAGCGCATTCTCCCTGCAGATGCCTAAATGTCCCTGCCAGATGCCCTCCGACAATGCGTTGCTGAGTCAATACTGTTTCTCCTGGAAGTGACATAGCTCTATTCACATTTTCTGAATTTCAGAAAGGAATATATTGGAGTCACTTTGTACCTTTCTTTTTTGAAACAGGGTTTCTCTGTGTTGCCTGGGCTGAACTTGAACTTCTCCAGCTAGCCTTGTGCCTCAGCCTCCAGCAGAGCTGGGACTAGAGGTGTGGGCCATGGAGTCCTGGCTCTAGGGTTGCTTCATTTGACTTTTTTGAATTGAACTCAGGGGCTCTTAAACACTGAGCCACATCTCCACTGAGTTGCTTAGGGCCTTGCTAAGTTGCTGAGGCTGGCTTTGAACTCTCGATCCTCCTGTCTCAGCCTCCTGAGCTGCTGGGATTACACGCGTGTGCCACTGCACCCAGCTTGTATGACAAGTCTTGCCAAGTTGTTCAGGGTCTCATTAAATTGCTAAGGTTGGTCTCAAACTTGCACATCTCCTGTCTCTGTCTCATGTTGCTGGGATTACAGATGTGCACCACCATTTCTGGCCTAGAGTCACTTTAAGTAGGTGCTTTAAATAGGTACTGAGGTCTGAGGGCTGGAACTTGGAAATTCAGTTTCCCTAGCAACTAGTGTGACTTTGGAAAATAAATTCTTCAAGCTTCTAATTCCTCAGTGAAAAAGGGAAACTGGGTGGTAGAGCATTTGCTTAGCATGTGCAAGGTCCTGGGTTCCATCCCAGCACCATAAAGGGGGGGGGGGGGAGCAATAGCCTTTACTTGTAGTTGATGGAAATTTATTTATTTATATTGGGGTACCAGGGATTGAACTCAGGGGCACTGGATCACTGAGCCCCATCACCAGCCCTATTTTGTACTTGATTTAGAGACAGGGTCTCACTGAGTTGTTAGGGCCTCACTGTTGCTGAGGCTGTCTTTGAACTTGCGATCCTCCTGCCTCAGCCTCCTGAGCCACTGGGATTACAGGCTGTGCCACCATGGCCGGCTGAGTCTGACTTTTCTAAGACAAAGTCCTCTTGCTTATAATTTGTTCCTAGCCTCTGGTACTGCTGGGGTCTGACAGAACCTTTAGCAGATGGGGGCATGCTCTTGAAGGGAATATTGGGACCAAGGGCCTTTTCTCTGTTTCCTTGTCACAGTGAAATGGAGTCTTCCTCCACATGTGCTTCTGCCACGATGTACCATGCACGAAATAACAGGGCCAAGTGACCCTGGAATAAAATCTTTATACTGTCATGTATATCTAAAAAGAACAAAAACAAAAAACACATACACATCCGGGTGCAGTACAGCATTCCTGTAATCCCAGCAGCTTAGTCTGAAGCAGGAGGATCGCAAGTTCAAAGCCAGCTGCAGCAACAGCAAGGCCCTAAGCCACTCAGTGAGACCCTGTCTCTAAATAAAATACAAAATGGGGCTGGGGATGGGTTGAGTGTCCCTGAGTAAAAAACCTTTGAAACCATGACCCAAAATAAACCTTTTCATCTTAAATTGATTTTCTCAGGTATTTTGTCACAGTGGCAGAAATCTGACTGATACACTTCTCTCAAACATTCTCAAGGAATATTTGTTTACTTGTTGAGTAGTAGCCTCTCAGTCAGTATATATCATCATTACCTTTCTATCCCAAACTCCTCTTCGTTATGAAGGAGACACAATAACAACTCACACAGTGAAGGAAGAGTTTCTTCACAGTGTGTATAAATCAAGCTACTTTGCATCCTTGGCCGCACAATTGAGCTGGAATAAACTCTGAAATGTGGGATTTGTGAGTAGGACCGGTGAATCCCACTTAAGGCCAATTTCTTTTATTATCTGTCATCCCCCCTCCCGCAAATCAATTCAGTTTAACTGTTACTGATGCATAGAAAGGACTGCTTCTGATTTCGTTGAGTTCTGCACAGAACACGAGGATAAACTCTCAGCCCTTTTCTTTAATTGATACCCCAGGGCGGCCCCTTCCCCTCTAAACATCCTTACCTTTCATTACATCCCATTGCTGTCCCCCTCCAGTCCTGTTATTCCACAGCTAGAGTCTCCCTAAAAATAAAAGGTTTGTTCTTGTTCAGGTCAGCACTTTAAAAAGAATCAAACTGGGTTCAAGATAGTGGCAGAAATGTCCTTTAAGAGAAATAAGGTAACAAACTGAAATCAACAACATGGACATTGTAATTGACTGTCTGCTGACAGTTATGGTTAGAGAGAGCTGGAATGATCCAGAAACATAAAGGACTTAAGTCAATGGTAGAGTGCCGAAACCGATACTGTGCTCTGGTGACATCCTAAAACCCCTCAAAAACAGGTCAGGAATTCAGTGGATCCCTAAGGATGCCAAACCACTTGTTTGATGCAATTCATTTTGTCAGATTTGATACTAACACGAGCAATAAACTGCCGTGTGTGTGGGTGTGTGTTTGCTGGGAATGGAACCCCATGATGCAAGTACTTTATCAAAGAGCTACACTCCCAGCCCCTAAGCTGCCTTTTAAAAGAAAGAAAACATACTGGATTAAAAATACTTTTTATTCAAGTATAATAGATGTAAAGAAAAGTGCACAAATCTTCAATGTTTAGCTCACTGAATTTTCACAACCTGAGCATGCCCACAGAGTTAGCACCTATAAGACCTGGAAACAGAAATGTCAGTGGTTCCAAAAAAGAAGGTTTCTTTTGTGGCCCCTTTCCAGTTACTATCCAACCCCTCTTCCTTTTAATATTTTATTTTGAAACAGGGTCTTGCTAAGTTGCTCAGGGCCTCGATAAATTGATGAGGCTGGCCTTGAACTCATGATCCTCCTGCCTCAGCCTCCCAAGCTGCTGGAATTACAGGCATGTGCCACCATGCCCAGGTATTTTTTCTCTTTTAGCATATAATATATTTTAGTTATTTATCTACTTTATAATCTATATCTTCAACCAGAATGTAAATTTCATGATGTTCAAGTGATGTACCCCCAGCTCCTTGAACCATGCCTAGCATATAGTCATCACTTAGCAAACAGATGAAGCTCTGCAATAAGGAATGCTAAAAAATAGATCTAACCATCAACAGGTGAACATATATAGAAAACATGCTATACCCATGTAATGGAATAGTATTCAGCCATAAAATAGGATGAAGTACTGACACATGTTACAGCTGGAAAAAAATTCTGGGAGTAGAAGCTCTAAAAAATACAGCTATTGCTGGGTGTAGTGGCACATATCTATAATCCCAGCAGATTGGGAGGCTGAGGCAGGAGGATCATGAGTTCATAATCAGCCTTAACAACTTAGTGAGGCATTCAGCAACTCAGTGAGACCCTGTCTCTAAATAAAATACAAAATAGGACTGGGGATGTGGCTCAGTGGTTAAGTGCCCCTGAGTTCAATTCCTGGTACCAAAAAACTGTTTTGAGTATTCTCCATCAATCAGTATTGGTAAAATACTATATTTTTATTTCCGGAATCAGATACCATATAAATGTATCAAAATTCACGTGTAGCCTCTTGTAAGTTCATGTTGTTTTAAACAATGTTTCTCTTTAAATGAACCCGTATGCTTATTTTATTAAAAAAAAAGAGTTGCAAGTATTCATCTTATTAATTTCTTTTTTTTTAAAGAGAGAGAGAGAGAGAAAGAGAGAATTTTAATATTTATTTTTTAGTTATTGGCGGACACAACATCTTTGTTTGTATGTGGTGCTGAGGATCGAACCCGGGCCACACGCATGCCAGGAGAGCGCGCTACCGCTTGAGCCACATCCCCAGCCCCTTATTAATTTCTTTCTTCCTGTGTATTCTCTCTTGAATTTGTTAAGTTATGCTCAATTAAAAGAAATAATTGCACTAAAACAACAACAACAAAAAATATGTATTCTGAGTGAAAAAAGCCAGATACAGGCCACATGCTTTGAGATTCAATTTATATGAAACTTCCAGAATAGGCCCATGTATAGAAATAGGAAATAGATTATTGGTGGCTTGGGGCCAGCAGTATGAGAGCCTGGGGAGTAACTGCTTAAGGGGTGCAGGTGTGAGGGTCATAAACATGTGTTGGAACTAGATAGAGGAGATGGCAGCACAACATTGTGGATGTTCTACTAAATGTACACTTTTTGGTGGTTCATTTTATACTATGTGAATTTCATCTTAGAAGAGCCAAAAAATTGCTTTTGGTACCAGGGATTGAACCCAGAGGCACATAACCACTGAGCCACATCCCCAGCCCTTTTTATGTTTTATTTAGAGTCAGGGCCTCGCTGAGATGCATAGGGCCTCACTAAATCGCAGAGGCTGTCTTGGAACTCATGATCCTCCTGCAGGAGATCCTGGGTTATGTCCTTTTAATCATTCCTAGAAGGAAAAATGTGGAGACTTCAGGGCTGAGAGAGGAAGTTCGGGAAGAAGCAGGTTAATGTGATTTTTTTCAGCCCTCTGGGATATCAACGATGACTCTTAGACACAAAATGTTAATGAAGGCAACACCGGGGAGACTGGTTTGAAAGCTCTTACAAAGACAGATCAGGAAGGCAGGTGCAGCGACACACACCTGTAATCCCAGCGCCTTGGGAGGCTGAGGCAGGAGGATCGTGAGTCCAAAGCCAGCCTCGGCAATTTAGTGAGGCCCTAAGCAATTTAGCGAGACCTTGTCTCAAAATTCAGTGGTTAAATGCCTCTGGGTTCAATTCCCCATATCAAGAAAAAAAAAAAAAAAAAAAAAGAAGGAAAGAAAGATAAAGAAATGCTTCTAAGTCCAGGGAGACAAGGCTTTGTGGTCAATCTCCCCTCCCCCCAAAAGATGTGTCTCTGTTCTAAACTTGGAACATGTGAATATGACCTTGTTTGGCAAAAGGGTCTTTATGGATGTAATTAAGTTAAGGATCATCAATCAAGATGAGATCACCCTGGATTATCTGTCTAGGTCTGATATTCCAAAGGCAAAGATCCTATGAGAGAAAGGAAGAGAGAGATCTGAGACAGAAGACAAGACACAACACACAGGAAACAGGACAATAGAAGAAGAGATTGGAGCAATTCAGCCACAATCTAAAGAACAGCAAGGATTCCTGGCAGCCACCAGAAGTTAGAAGGACCTTGATTAGATGTCTGGCAGTCAGAAGTGTGAGAGAAAATAAAAGAACAGATTTCTTTTTTCCTTAGTTTTTGCAATCTTGGAAATGGAGCCTAGGGGCACTTTACCACTGAGTTCCATTCCCAGCCTATTTTGGTTTTTTTGAAATGGGGTCTTGCTAAATTGCTGAGGCTGGACTCTAAATTGCAATCCTCCTGTTTCAGTCTCCCCAGTAGCTGGGATTACAAGTGTGTACCATAGCACCATCTTGAATTTATGCTTTTTCTTTTTTCCAGTACTGGGGATTGAACCCACAGGTGTTTTCTGAGCCAAAGTCCCTAGTCCTTTTTATTTTGAGTCAGGGTCTTGCTAAATTGCTGAGTCTGACTTCAAACTTTCAATCCTCCTGCCTCAGCCTCCTGAGTCTTGGGGATTATAGGCATGTGCCATGACACCTAGTTAAAATTTCTGTTTTTAGATGTTGATGGACCTTTAAAATAATGAATAAAATATTAATTTATTTTTATGTGGTGCTGAGGATCGAATCCAGTGCCTCACACAGGCTAGGCAAGCTCTCCACCACTGAGCCACAATCCCAGCCCTCAATTTCTGTTCTTAAACCACCAAATTTGTGACAATTTGTTACAGTAGCTGGAGGGATCCAGGGCTTTATCAGTAAACTCCCCAAATTGGAAATTGGGGGTGAAATCACATGCAAAGCCAAGAGTTTGGGTCCCTGGGGTCCAAGAAGGTGTCTTCTTTGGTTTTTCCTTTTGAAAAAAAAAAAAAAAAATCAGTACCAGGAATTGAAGTGAGAACGTCATGCACAGTAGGCGAGCACTCAGCCACTGAGCTGCATCCCAGCCAGAAGTTCTGTTCTTTGGGTCTGTGGACTTGCATACTGGCCCCGTGTGGGTGACTGGTTTCAGAGGAGAACATTCTGAGCACTGAGTCCTGGGCATTTCCCATCAGCATCAGTGCTGCGGGGATCAGTAGATGCTCTGTACACAAATGAAGAGTGACAAGATTTTTAAAAAGCAGCCAAGGAGAAAGCAATTTATATTTGCTTGGTAGAAATAAAATTTTACTGCTTTGTGAGCCAGGCTTATTAATTCAGAGTAAGGAAAGGAAATTGGCAAATTTCAGCCACCTTTTATTTGATAAAGTGACCAGCCGCCTCAGGAGGGCATGTTTTAAAGACCCTGGGTGGAAATACTCATTGAGTAGGGATGGAAGAGGGAGATGACCAAATTTGATTTTGAAAGAACAGTACCACAGAGATTTTCCATTTTCCATCTCCTACGAAAAATGTTAAATGTCAAAAATCTTCTCTGGAAACTCTTTTAAAGCTTCCTTGGTGTGGCGGTGCACATCTGTAATCCCAGCAACTCTGGAGGCTGAGGCAGGAGGATCACAAATTCGAGGCCAGTCTTAGCAACTTAGTTGAGATTATGTCTCAAAATAAAAAATAAAAGGGGCTGGGGAGGTGGCTCAGTGGTTAAGCACTCCTAGGTTCAATCCCCAGTACTTGAAAAAAAACAAAAACAAAACCTTCCTTTCTCTGTTAAAGAGAAGGAGCTACATGGAGGTTAAAAGTAAAGGATCTTTGACATATTTGTTGACTTAATGTTAAAGCCTTGACTATACTCTTCAGCAGTATCCGGTTGGATATTATCCTGTTGGATTTTATAATGTTTACAGATCCTTGCTCCTGTCACAATGTAATTTTATACTTTGTGTTTAAAGAACTGGATTTCCTAGGTAAGAATCACTTCCTTCTCGTTCAATTCATGGAGAATAGTTACTTAGAAGATAGAGACTGGGCTGATTATTTTCTTTGGCTGAGTCCTAAGAAATCTACAGTTTAACTCAATTGAAAATTTCCAAAGACTAAAAAAATGCTTCACTATCAATTCCTACCCCTTGTCCATCTTTTTAATCTTACAAAAACGAGATAAAAAGATTGCTATATATTTTCAGTTATTTCTTTCTCATCTCTTTTCCCAATTTGGTTTGAATGTAAGGAATACTATTCATCCTTTACCTGTTCATTTAATAACCCCCCTTGCTTATTTCCCACAGAACCTGATGAGACAGGAGGATTGCAAGTTGAAGGCCAGCCTCTGCAATTTAGTGAAATCAAGCACATGGGATATATAGATTTTAAATACCAGGTGGGATTTTTTTTTCTCTGTCTTTCTTTTTTTAGTACTGGGGATTGAACCCAGAGGCACTTAACCACTGATCCACATCCCCAGCCCTTTTTATTTTTATTTTGAGACAGTCTCAGTAAGTTGCTGAGGCTGGCTTCAAACTTACAATCCTCCTGCCTCAGCCTCCAGAGTTGCTGGGATTATAGGTATGAGCCACAATGCCTGACTATCAGGTGGGATTCAACCTTACAATCCAGAACAATTCTTTTCCTATGCTAGTTGTCATTGAAAAGTCACTCAAAATCCATAAGTATTATGTTAGCTGGGATTTTTAAACAGAGAAGCAAAGTCACTACAAGTATTCTAGGAATCAAACCTTCACCAAATTTGGGAAGAGCAGGGGAGGTGGCTGTCTGCAAGAGAGGAGACAAAGGATCCGAGTCACTAGCCACTGCCGGAAGCACGGGTGCAGTTGGACAAATCAGAACTTGCAGGAAAATTCCAGAAGCCTAGCACATCCCGCTGCCAGGAAGGGGGAGTTGGTGGGGAGGTTTATGGGAAGCTGTGGCCTCTGTGTAACTCCCATCTGTGCAGAGTGACAGCCAAGCTCCTGGTGGTGGGCCCAAGCAGCTGCTGGTGAGCAGATCCAACAGTAAGAAATGTGAGCTGGGAGTGGAGCCCAGGAGAGCGGGAAGGGCTGGGGGCTGAGGGCACCTCTGTCTCTGTCAGTCACTCCATCTGATGGGAACCTGCCTCCCACTCCTCCCATAGGCTTCTCTTTTGGCCAACTCTAACCGGGAATCATACAGGAGGGGGTGGAGGAAGCCGAGTTCCCAGGCTTAATCCAGCTGCCCTGGCACAGGACCCCTCCACCACCAGACAGCTGAAATGACATCACAATCTGAGCAAAAGCTTTTTTTTTTTTTTTTGGTACCAGGGATTGAATTCAGGGACACTCGACCCCTGAGCCCCAGCCCCAGCCCTATTTTGTATTTTATTTAGAGACAGGGACTCACTGAGTTGCTTAGGGCCTCACTTTGGTTGAGGCTGGCTTTGAACTCGAGATCCTCCTGCCTCAGCCTCCTGAGCTGCTGGGATTAGAGGTGTGTGCCACCGTGCCCGACAACAAAAGCCATTTGAAAATAGTTCCTTCATTCTACTGTCCCTCTGCTCGCAATGCAGAATGCATGCCTGCCTCGTCCTACTTAGGATGGCTAAGTAAGCCACAGGCCTTAGTCCTGACTCTGACTCATAGGTGGTCCCTGGGTAAATTCCTTTCCTGCTGTCTCTGGTTTCCTCCCTGTAAAACAGGCAAAATGGTACTCACCGGCCTCTTGGTGTGGATCAACAGAGAGAACAGAAACACCTTGTAAATTGCTTTATTTCAAGGAATATTCTTCAGCGTGGCAAATGTTTAGCACTTATGTACAAAATACAGACTCAAAAGCAATTTTGAAGTGAACGAATTACTGAGTGAATGTCCAAGCATCACGGAGAAACAAAATTGAAGATGTTGATGGGAACCTGATTTCAGGTATGGAAGATGCCAGAAGAGCATTTTCAAAAACATATTTGATAGACCTTTATTTATTTATATGTGGTGCTGAGGATCCAACCCAGTGCCTCACACATGCCAGGCAAGTGCTCTGCCACTGAGCCCCAGCCCCAGCCCCCAAAACAGCATTTTTCTTCCCCCAATCAGACCACTCTGTGGACTCTCAACCATGCCATGAACCCAGAAGTTTCCATGACTATACAGAGATGTTTGTTTTCTAGTTAAAGAGTGGAGGGGACTTCATTATCAACCTCTCCATCATTGTCAGTATTTGGTTAAGGTCCCAGAATACACTGCGGTGGTGCTCCACCCACCGGAGAGGGATTAGGGTTGACCTCTTTGGAGTGTGATATTGGAAGTGCAGCTCATGACCTAGTAATTCCTCCTCCTGGAGTTTATCTGAAGCACGCGTTCTAGTAAGTCCACATGTGGAACAGCCCGGCTTTAGCAGGCCAAGAAGGAACAAGCTTTATAGCACACAAGGCTGTGTTTTGCATTGAAGAAAATCCCTGAAGGAACTTTGATGATACATTCTATTTGGGGAACACGTGTGTTGTAGAAAGCAGACTGAGAGAATTAAAAAGGCTTGTGGAGCAGCCAGGCACAGTGGTGTACGCCTGTAATCTCAGAGACTATGGAGGCTGAGGAAGGAGGATGGAAACTTTGAGGCCAGCCTCCACAACTTAGCGAGGCCTAAGCAACTTAGCAAGACCCTGTCTCAAAATAGAAAAATAAGGGGTGGGGATATAGCTCAATTGGTAGAGTGGTTGCCTCACATGCACAAGGCCCTGAGTTCAATCCCCTGAACCAAATAAATACATAAATAAATAAAATGAAAATTGCCTCCTTTTTTACAAAAAAGTAAAAATTAAAAAATTAAAAATAAAAAGGACTGGAGATGTAGCTCAGTACTAAAGTGCCCCAGTACCAACAACAAAAAAAGAAAAAGAAAAAATTGTGGAGCAAAGAGATAAATAAAACATAGGAATCAATATATTTGAAATGGCGGGACATGAGTGGTAGAATGATGAATAATCTTTTTTTTTTCTTTGTTTTAATATAGAGAAAACAATAAATATTTTTTCAAATTCACTGACATGTGACTAAGACTGCACTTCTTATCATTTTTATGTTTTATTAAGAAAACATGTTGGGCTGGGGCTGGGGTCAGTGGTAGAGTGCTTGCCTAGCACGTGTGAGGCACTGGGTTCCATCCTCAGCACCACATAAAAAAATAAAGTTATTATGTCCATCAACAACTAGACAAAATTTTAAAATTTTTTTAAAAAGAAAACATGTTGAGGAGAGAAGGTGAAGTCATTTTTATGTTAACATGTTGCCTAACTACATTGGAATTTTAGGATTATCTAGGCTTCTGAGTCCTTGAACCAAGTTATAGGTTAAACTGCTCACCCCAAGACAAGGGCCTTGACGTATTTTAGAGGATTAACCATCTTTGTAGGGGTTCAAAGTACACCCACGTCTTCAACTATCCAGTATTTGTATTTCTGATCATTTTTCAATACCTCATCTTGAAATCATTTTTTTTTTTTTTGGTATGGTGTGGGATGCATGTTGATTTTCATTTTCTTCCTACTCTGATAATGTTTGATGAAGTCAATATAAGTAATTTCTATTTCTTTGTTTCCCCAGTAACTGCTTACCAGGAGAGGACACAGATGGAAAACTAGTCCTGAGCAAATTAACCACGTATAAATCTGTAACGCAACAATCCCTGATTTTTCTAGCAGGATCGAGAAGTGCTATATATCACTTTTCCTTTTTGGTGGACTTGGCTTGTCTCAGAAGATTTAGTACACTGCTGTCTATGAAATATTTTCATAAAACCAAGTCTTAAAATGAAACTGCTGAAACCTAGATGATATATCACAGCGACATGCACAGGGAAACTCATTAGTCTGTTTTGTGCCTATGATCCCAGCAATTTAGGAGGCTGAGGCAGGAGGATCGAAAGTCTAAGGCTAGCTTCAGCAATTTATTGAGGCCCTAAGCAACTTAGTGAGACGCTGTCTCAAAATGAAAACTAAAAAGGGCTGCAGGTGTAGCTCAGGGGTAGGGCTGGGGCGTGGCTCAGTGACCCAGTGCCCCTGGGTTCAATCCCTGGCACCAAAAACCAAAATTCATCTGTAGCACTGATACAGAATCAAGATGATTCTGGAAGGCTTGGACGCGCTCAGAGCTCTCGCGGTTGAAAATGTTGATTGCCAAAACAGATCTTGATGTTCCCAGATTATCATGTGTTATTTTATGGTCTGGTTCCCTAAGATCAAAGAACTGCAGAAGATTCTCTGGGTTCAATGAGAGGAAGACCAATGAACAGACCTGTTGTTGGTAGAAAGCAGGCTTCAGAGAGGGGAGCTGCCAGCTTTCTCTTAGCCACAGAGCCCAAAACATGGCCACTCCTGCTCCTTTAGGTGTGCATTAGCAATCTTGGTGTTTGTGCAAAGCACTCCTGACAAACTCGTCCAGCACGGTCCATTGCTTTATGTGTACACAACAAAATCATCAATCATTAACATAAAAAGCCTTCCAGGGCCGCATTCCCAGGTGTTGGGTAAGGCGAGATCATGGTCCCTTGGAAAGGTACAAGAAGTAATCAACCAGACACACTGGATTGCTGTTTCCTAAATCCTGTTTTCCAGCAAGGGAGAAGGGGGGAGGTACTGGGGATTGAACTCAGGTGCACTTTCCCTCTAAGCTGTAACTTCAACCCATTCGATTTTTATTTGCAGGCAGGGTGCTGCTAAATTGCTGAAGCTGGCCTTGAACTTTGTGATCCTGCCTCAGCCTCCCAAATCGAGGGGATTATAGTTGAGTGCTAACATATCCAGCTCCAAGCATACTTCTTTAATAAAAATCCTGCATATTAAGGTCCATGAACATTCACACACATACACGGATACGGTCTCTTGTTGATTAACCTGGAAGGCAGCACCTGATCCAAGATGGACCAATCAGAGCTTTTTCCCTGCACTATTGAACTCTGGAATCCCAGAGGCTAAGTCACAGCCTCTGTCTGGAAAATAAGAGTCTGGCACGGTGACCCACACCTATAATCCCTGCCACTTAGGAGGCTTAGGCAGGAGGATTGAAAATTCAAGGCCAGCCTCAGCAATGTCTCAGAGCAAAAAATAAAAGGAGCTGTGGATGCAGCTCAGTGGTGCAGTGCCTCTGGGTTTTACCCATAGTACTGAAGAAAAAAAAAAAAAGTTAAATTAATCATTGTGACCCACAAATCCCATTCCTAGGGAAATGAAAATATAGGTTCACACTCAGAAGTTCATAGCAGTGTTATTGATAATAGCCAAAGGGTGGAAACAATCCAAATATTCATCCTGTGGTGAATGCATAAATAAAATATGGTCTACCCATACAGTACACCATATGATCCCATTAACATGAAATGTCCACAAGAGGCATGTCTATGGGTGCCTGGGGCTGGCACTGAAGAGGATGTTCTAAACTGGGATGCCAGACGCGGTGGCACAGGTTTATAATCTCAGAAGTTTGGGAGGCTGAGGCAGGAGGATCACGAGCTCAAAGCCAGCCTTAGCAAAAGTGAGGCCCTAAGCAACTCAGTGAGACCCTGTCTCTAAATAAAATACAAAATAGGGCTGGGGATGGAGCTCAGTGGTTAAGCGCCCCTGAGTTCAATCCCTGATACAAATAAAAAAGAAAAAAAAAAGGATTGTAGCAATGATATCACAAGTCAGTAAATACATTACAAATCATTGAATTAGACATTTAAAATGGTTAAATTTTATGCAAGTACATTATGCCTTAATAAAGTGGTTTAAAATTTTTCACATGGGATCTAGAATATTTAATAAATAAAAAAATTAAAAACCAAAAATCAAAGGGGGATCTAAAATGAATTTTTAAAAGACAAATAGGGCTGGGGTGTGTATGTCAGGAACAGAACACTTGCTTAGCATGTGGGAGGCCCTGGGTTCCATCCCTGGCACCGCCACCCAAAACTAAAAGTTAAAAAGAAAAAGTCTCAATAAATTCATTTCAAAAAAAAAAACCAGAGACAAATAATTCAACCAAGTCCTACTTTTTCAAGCCGCTTAGACATTTTGTACTCTGACTCAGGATGTTTTGTGGACACAGGAGAGGCTCAAGCAGTAAATCATGTTGTCCCTCTCTTGGAGGACAATGAAATAGGATCTAGAATTGATCAGTATCATTAGATAAAAATGGTAATCAACTTAAAAAAAAAAACAAGTCTGTGGATAATATGCAGGAACAAATGGGCCAGTGTTTACTTTCATCATCCGTTTAATAATTTCTACATGAAGAATTAATTTCCTGTTAGCGACACAAAAATCAGTACAGGGAGTCACTGCAACTGCTGTGTTCAGTCACCCTCCAGATTTGTGAGCAAAATATCGTATTTGTTGGAATTCTCCACTGGGGGAGAATTTTTTTGTTTCACCAAAAAATCAATAACATGCATAGAATAGCTTCCAGCTGAGCAGCCCCCGGGTGAGGGTGTGTGTGTGTGTGTGTGTGTGTGTGTGTGGGTAGGCATCTCCCACCTGCGGGTCCATCCGTCTTTCCAGGGCTTCCCAGCCTCCATCTTTCCCTGGCTTCCCAGCCTCCATCTTTACGTGGCTTCCCAGCCTCCTTCTTGCCTAGTTTTGAAACTACAGCAAGATTCTGCACCACTCTCCCTCATGGCCCAGGTCTGGTCATTGTCAAGTGTTGTCAGTTCTAAACTGTTTGCCTCATTTCCCTTCCTTCCAGGACCTCGGCCATGATCCCTTCTTATCTGATCACATCAATCACCTACACTCCATCTCTGCCTCCAGGCTCCCTTATTCGAATTCACAGCCTCCAAATCCTTCATAGTTCTTGTAGCCTAAACACTGCCATTCAACATCTCTCCTCAACTCGTCCTCACCTTCCTATAAGGGTTAATTTGATGTGCCAACTGTCCCGGGCCACAGGGTACACAGATATTTGGTCAAAAATGATTCAAGGCTGGGTGTGGTGGCACATGCCTGTAATCCCAGGGGCTAGGGAGGCTAAGGCAGGAGGATCGCCAAGTGTAAGGCCAAACCTCAGCAATTTAGTGAGACCCTGTCTCAAAATAAAAATGAAAAAGTGCTGGGGATGAGACTCAGTGGTTAAGTGCCCCTGGGTTCAATCCCTGCTATTAAAAAAAAGAAAAAAGAAAAAAAAAGAAAGAAAAAAAAATAATCTAGGTGTTTCTGTGAGAGCATTTTTGGATGAGATTAACATATAAATTGGTGGACTCTGAGTAAAAGTGATGCCCCGCCCCATGATGTGGATGGGACTCATCTAATCAGTTGAAGGATAGACTCAAACAAAAAGACCAGCCTCTCTGAGCAAGAGAAAATTCTCCAGCAGACTACCTTTGGACTCCATCTGCAACATTGGCTCTTTCCAGTTCCCCAGCAGACGGCCTTTGGACTTGAACTGGAGAGCTGGCTCTCCCAGGCTCCAGCTTGCCAGCACACCCTGCGCATTTTGAACTTGCCAGCTTCCGTAATCACATGACTTGATTCCTTAAAATAAATATTTTCCTATTCTGTTTCTGTCTGTGTCTCACTCTCTACCCTTCCTACATCCTGTTGGTTCTGTTTTTCTGGAGAATCCTAATACACTTTTTTTTTTTCCTTGAATAATGAATTGAACCGAGAAGCACTTAACCACTGAGCCACACCCCCAGTCCTATTTTGTATTTTATTTACAGACAGGGTCTCACTGAGTTGCTTAGCACCTTGCTAAATTGCTGAGGCTGGCCTCCAAGTTGCAATCCTCCTGCCTCAGCCTCCTGAGCCACTGGGATTACAGATGTACACCACCTCACCTAGTTTGTTAAAACTATTTTTCAATATGGTGCTATCAATTTTCACCTTACAATGTTCCAATTGCTCTATGTTCTTCAGATGGTGGTTAACACCCGATGTTAAATAAACATTTTGAACTAGGAAACTTGACATACTTTAAAAAGTTTATTTGGAAAGTGGGGTTCTGAATGGGAAGAAATTTTAGGAATACCTTCACCGATTTATTCTGTTTGTGTTTTCTCCCTTTTTAAAAAATATTTCTTTTTTAGTTGTAGTTGGACACAATACCTTTATTTTATTTATTGAATTTTACGTGGTGCTGAGGATCGAACCCAGGCCTCGCATGGTAGGCAAGTGCTCTACCTCTGAGCCACAACCCCAGCCCGTTTTCTCCTTTTGTGTATATCCAAAAGTGATATGTGAGAGACACAAATGGATAGCTAAGTCTAACAAGAAAAAAAAAAAAAAAAAACTTTAAAAATAAATACAAAATAAAAATTTTAAGTGCTTGAAAACACATATTTTGTGCACACATATTTAAATCCATCATTTTTCAATGAGATGGAGGAAAAAAATAAAATAAGTCTAGCAGCCCACCCATTAGAATCCATCCCAGAAATTCCAGAACTGAAGCTTCCTAAGCACTGTCCAGACAGAAGCTGGCAGGCAGATGGCTGGGCCTCTAAAGGCTGACCGAGGCCACGTGAAGGTCATTAGTTGAGTGACTAGGCCAATTCCTGACCTAGTTCATTTCTAGGCTGCAGATTCCAGGGTTCACTCTGAAAGGGCATCTGTGGTGACTTTCTGACATTGTTCAATTCAACTCTGCTCCCCAGTCACAACCCTGACAAAGAATCTAGAGCAGCCCAGTGCTCCCCACTCTCCCACCAACCAGCACCAGCCCCCAGACTCTCCTTCTGCATATTGTGCCTCTCTTCAAGTGTTCTCAGTCAGATTTGTCAGCAATCCCTCCCCCAAACAGTTAAAGGATCATATGCGGTAGAGCAGGCCTCAGCAATCAGTGACTCAGGAGGCTGAGGCAGGAGGATCGTGAGTTCAAAGCCAGCCTCAGCAAAAGCGAGGCCCTAAGCAACTCAGTGAGACCCTGTCTCTAAATAAAACACAAAATAGGGCTGGGGATGTGGTTCAGTGGTCAAGTGTCCCTGGGCTGAATCCCTGGTACCAAAAAACAAACAAAAGGAGTGATCCTATTTCACAAACATGAAGTACAATGTATAAAGTCACTACTAGCTGAGGGATCACAAAGACCAAGCATTGGGCATAGAATTCAATTCTAGCTGAGTCCCCACAACCGGATGGTGGGGTGTTAAGGTAGTTTCATCAGCCTTTCCTTTGTATATTTAAAAAAAATCAAGAATAAGTTCATTTAGTTTTATATAAGCAACAGCGACCTTTCCTGCATTTTATTCAATTCTCAGAACTGTTATTAGATCCAAATTGCATTCACAGATACAATGTTTGTCAATTTTTCTTTCTTACCAAGATTCAGTATATTATTTGTTCCTGACCCATGTGATTCCCAGGTATCTAAAAGGTGTAAATTATTTATGGTCCAGATGGTGATCTGATACTACTCTGCATCTCAAAATGTTCTGTGCTTTTGTGGCAATAGTTACTCAATGACAAAATTCAGGTCGGTCATTAGGTACTGTCCTAAGAGCTGAGGCATTCTTGATTACAAATAAATATTCTTGGTTCCAACAGCCTTTTTTTCTTGGTTTTCATGGCTCAGAATGAAAAGCCATTTCTCTTTGGGAACTACCAAATTAAGGAAAGGAAGGGAGAATTCTATCTTTTGATTTTGTCAGAGGGTGGGGATTTTTTTCTTGATCTCACTAAAAACCTGCAAATTCCAGAATGGGAGGCTGTGGATTGATAGACAGCCAATTGTTCCCCAATATTCTTTTTGTCCTTTTGTAAATACTGACAGAAACCCTGAATATAAGAAGGTAAAATGGCTTCCCAGAATAAAGACTACATGACCCAGCCTGCCTTTCAGCCAGGTGTGGTCATGTGACTACAGGCTGAGTGACTATATCTGAGCAGAACTCCTGTCTGCAACTTCTGGGTCATATCCCTAGAAGGGCAGAATCTGGCATCCCTCTCCTCTTTCCCATTCTTCCTGGTTGGAAGAGGGATGTGGTAATGAGGCATCTTGGACCCTGTGGATAAAATATCTCAAGGATGGCAGTTCCAGAAAAGACTAGAAACCAAGGAGTCATAATAATCTGACAGAGGGTCTGGGGATGTGGCTCAAGCCTTAACGCGGTCGCCTGGCACGCGTGGGGCGCTGGGTTCAATTCTCAGCACCACATAAAAATAAAATAAAGATGTTGTGTCCACAGAAAACTGAAAAATAAATATTAAAAAAATTAAAAAAAATAATAATAATCTGACAGAGCAGTCCTGGACTGTATCAGCCCAAAGAGAGAAATGAATTGCTTTCTTTTAAGACACTGAAAAATATAGGTACCTAAGCAGAGAACATTTTGATTAAAAGACCAAGAAATGATCAAGAAAAGTCTCCACATTCCATTTTCATTTGAGAGTGAAATCAAAGGAAAGGCATTAATACTTATTCTTTTAAAAAAATATATTGGAGCTTTATTTTCCTCTGTTATATTATTAAATAGAGCCAATTTGTTGCTATGCTTTTTTAAAAAAATATTTATATTTTTAGTTTAGTTGGGCACAATACCTTTATTTTATTTACTTTTATGTGGTGCTGAGGATTGAACCCAGGGCCTGCATGTGCTACGTGAGCGCTCTACTACTAAGCCACAACCTCAGCCCTTATTCTTTTTTTTACATGTATTTTTTTAGTTGTAGATGGACATAATTATTTTATTTTATTTATTTATTTTTATACAGTGTTGAGGACGGAACCCAGGGCCTCCCACATGTTAGGCAAGTGCTCTACCACTGAGCCATAACCCTGGCAGCTTGATACTTATTCTTGATACATGGTTATAGAGATGTTTTGACCAGATGCTTAAAGAAAGGCCACTTCATGTCTGATGTTAATGGACTTTTTGTCTCCTATTAAGCCTGCACCAGGGACAGATTTAACACTCAGAAACAAATCTGGAAGGGTCTCAAAAACAAAAAAACAAAAAAACAGAAAGAGTTGCAAACATATTAGGAAGAGTGTCAAAAATGTCAGAAGTCTCAAATACAGAAGGATGAATCTCAAAGAGGTCAGGAAAAGTCTGAGATATGTAGGTAAAAGTCTCAAAAAGGTTTGGAAGAATCTTACATATGTCAGAAAGAGGAACAAACAAGTCAAGAAGCCTCCCAAATAGGTAAGGAAGGGTAAAAAAAAAAAGGTCAGGGCCTGGGGCGGTGGTGCATGCTTGTAATCCCAGCAACTCAGGAGGTTGAGGCAGGAGGATCACAAGTAGGAGGCCACCCTCAGCAACTTAGTGAGGGCTTAAGCAAGGCCACTTAGCAAAACCCTGTCTCAAAATAAAAACTAAAAGCGCTGGGGATGTGGCTTAGTGGCTAAGCACCCCTGGGTTCAATCCTTGGTACTAAAAAAAAAAAAAGAAAAGAAAAGAAATGTTTAGACACATCACAAAGGAACTCAGACAATAAAGGGCTCAAATCTACCAGGTTAAGGTTTAAAACATGTCAGTAAAGTTCTTAAGCAGTCAGCAAGAGATTCAAATCCATAACAAGGGATGGCAAAGTTTTAAGGAAAAGTTTTAGTGATCTTTGGAATAGAATCAATAGAGTACAGAAGGGGAATGGGGGAGAGGGAGGGGGAGGGAAGGGGAGGGAGGTGGTACTGGGGACTAAAATGGAGCAAATTAATTTCCTTGAATGTATGGTTATGTCAAAATGAACCCAACTATTATGTACAACGATTCTGCACTAATATACTAGTGAAAGCAAAAAAAAAAAAAAAAAAAAATCCATGAAGTGTCTGAAACATGTCATCAAAGACTGTCCTTAAGACACATTCTCAACATCATTGGGAAATCTTGAAGAATCAGGAATGGTCCGAAATAGGTCAGGAGGTATCTCAGACAGGTAAACAAGCATCTCAACTATGTCGAGAAGAATCTCAATCTTATCAGGAATAGGCTCAAGCAAGTAAAAAAAAAAAAAAGAAAAGTTTTAAATACAACAGAAGAGTCTCCAATATACTCGAAAGGATCTCAAATTCACTAGGAATGATTTGAAGCAAAGGAAAAAAAAAATCTTTACCATTGAGAACCTTTTGAAGTAAGTCAGTAAGGTCTGAAACAAATTAGGAAAGGTCTCAGACTTATCAGGAAGAATTTCGAACAAGTCAGGAAGGGTCCCAAAGAAAGGGGAAGAATCTTAAATGCACCATGAAAAGCCTCAAAAATGTCAGGTATTTCAAGCATGTGGTGAATGGTATCAACAAGTCAGAGAAGAACTCAAATATGACAGAGTCATCAGGAAGAGTCTCCTGAAGGTTCAGCAGGGTTGGGACTTCAAATGCATCCAGAAGAATCTCAAATGTTTCAGGAAAAGTATCTACTACAAGAAGTCAGGAAGGATCTCAATGATCCACAGAAGAATTTGACTTGATTTGGAAGGTGCTCGAACATTTTGGAATAGGTCTCAAGTAAGTTAAGAAAAAGCCTTGAACAAGTTAAGAAGGATCTCAAGGTCAGTAGGAAGAATATCAAATCATCAGAAGGGTCTCAGACAAGTCAGAACATTTCAAATGAACAGGAAGAGAACTGAACACATCAGGAAAAGCATTTATTGATGATTGATTGATTGACTGATTGATTGTTTTTGGTACCAGGGATTGAACCCAGAGGCACTTAACCACTGAGCCACATCCCAGCCCTTTTTATTTTTTATTTTGAGACAGGATCTCGCTGAGTTGCTGAGGCTGGCCTCAAATATATGATCTACTTGCCTCAGCCTCCAAATCTCTGGGATGACAGATGTGTGCCGCCATGCTCAGCAGGAAAATCTCCAATTAGGAAATATATCAAACAAGGCAGGAAGAGTCTCAATCAATCAGGAAGGGTCCAAAGCATGTCCAAAGGATCTCAAACAGGTTTGTCAAGGCCTGAAACCATCAAGAAGGGTCTCAAATAATCATAAAAAAGGTCTTTTTTTTTTTTTTTTTCCTACAGGAAAAGCATCTTGATCAGACAGGGAGTGTTCTCAAATAATTAGGAAAAGATTTAATTCACAAACATTCTCAACCATGTAAAGAGGGAATAGAACAAGTCCGCAAGGGTCTCACTCAAACAGAAAGGAAGACTCAGGTATAACCAGAAGGGTCTAAAACATGTCAGGAAGTGTTCCATAGAAATTAGAAAAGATCTCAAGAAAGACAGAAGGATGTGAAATATTTTAGGGAGAGTCTCAAACAAGTCAGTGTCCTAACCATGTCAGAAGGAGTCTTTAGAAAAATTTTAAAACAGGCTTTTATGAGTTATTATACACGTAGCATATGATTCACCCCAAGTGTACAAATTAATGGTCTTTCGTATATTCACATTTATATGCAGTCATCGCCACAATTTTAGAACACTTTTATCACTTCACAAAGAAACTCTACACCCTTTAGCTATCACCCCCTATTGTCCCCCTCTTCTCTCAGCCTAAGCAATCACTAACCTACTTTCTGTGTCTACAGATGCTCCTATTCTGAACTTTCTTATGAACTAAAACACATATGTGGTCCTTTTTGATCGACTTCTTTCACTTAGTGTAATGTTTCCAAGGCTCACCCATGTCATCATGTATGTCAATACTTCACTCTTATGTACTTATTTATTTAGAGATGGGTCTCACTATGTTTCCCAGGCTGCCCTCAAACCCCTCATCTCAAGTGATCCTCCTGTCTTATCCTCCGTGAGTAGTTGGGACTACAGGTGTATGCCACTGTGCCTGGCAATACTTCATTCCTTTTTTATGGCCAGATAATATTCCATTGAATGAGCTGGGCACGGTGGCACAAGCCTATAATTCCAGGGGCTCAGGAGGCTGAGGCAGGGGGCTCACAAGTTCATAGCTAGCCTCAGCAACTTAGCGAGGCCTTAAGCAACTTAGTGAGACCCTGTCTTTAAATAAAAACTAAAAAGGGCTGGGGATGTGGCTCAGTGGTTAAGCATCCTTGAGTTCAATCTCTGGTTAATTTATTTTAATTTTAAATATATACCATTGGGGATTGGGGTTGTGGCTCAGTGGTAGAGCACTTGCCTAGCATGCGTGAGGCACTGGGTTCAATCCTCAGCACTGCATAAAAATAAACAAATGAAATAAAATATATACCATTGTATGGATTACCTAATTTGTCTATTCATTCATCCACGGATGAACATTGGAGTTGTTTTCATTTTCGGCTATTATAAATAATAATAATTCGTGTATAGGATTTTGTGTGGATATGTTTTCACTCCTCTTGGGTTTATACTTAAGAGAGGAATTGTCAGATCATATGGTAAATCTGTTTAATTGTTTGAGGAATTGCCAGATTGTATTTTAAATTGGCTACCCCATTTTACATACCTACCAACAGTGTATGAGGGTTCAAATTTCTCCATATCCCCACTAACACTTGTTTTCTGACTGATTCTAGCCATCTTAGTGGGTAAAAAATGGTATTTCATGTGCTTTTGATCAGGAAGAGTATTATACTTGTCAGGGATATTTTTTAAACAGAAGAGTCTCAAATAGAAAATATCTTACACACATCAGAAAGGTTCTCCTGCAAGTCAGGAGAGGTCCAAACATGTTGAGTGGCTCTAATAACAGTCTAGGGGCATCTAAAATAGTTGAGAATATACATAAACAGATATGTATATTTTTTGGGGGGGGTACTGAGGATTGAACCCAAGGGTACTTTACCACCAAGCCACATCCCCAGCCCTTTTTATTTTTCATTTTGAGACAAGGTCTTGTGAAGTTGCTTAGGGCCTGGTTAAGTTGCTGAATCTGGCCTCGAACTTGTAATCCTCCTGCCTCCTCAGTCACTGGAAATACAGGTGTACACACCACTGTTCCTTGCTAGAGAATATTTTTTTTTTTAACTTGTTCTGGTTAATTATAAATGACAGTAGAATCCAATTTGACACATCATACATAAATGGAGTATTATTTTTTCCAGTTGTACGTGATATATAATTACATCGATTGTGTAATCATATATGCACATAGGGGAGAAAATTCTTTAATATTTCTGGAAAGGTTTCCATGTCTCAAACATATTTTTAAAGGTCTTGAAAAGTCGGAACAGGTCAGAAATTTTCTCAAAGTTGAAAGTCATTAGGAACAGGGTTTTTTTGTTTTTGTTGCTTTTGTTTTTTCATACTAGGGATTGACCTCAGGGGCACTCAACCACCGAGCCACATCCCCAGCCCTATTTTATATTTTTTATTTACAGACAGGGTCTCACTGAAGTGCTTAGCACCTCGCCTTTGCTGAAGCTGGCTTTGAACTCGTGATCCTCCTGTCTCAGCCTCTGGAGCTGCTGGGATTACAGGCATATGCCACCATGCACGGCTAGGGCAAGTTTTTTTAATAATAGAATTTTTATTGATATATAATTCACATACAGTAAAATGTACCACTTTGAAAAGTATTATTTGGTGGCTTTTTTGAATATACCCAAGCTTATGCAAACATTACCACTATTTAATTCCAGAATATTTTCATCACCCTACAAAAAAGAAACTGTATCCATATTAGCAATCACTCCTCATTCTCCCATAGCCCAGGCAGTGGCAATGACTAATCTTTGATCTTTATGGAGTTGCCTATTTTAAATTGGCTACCCCATTTTACATACCTACCTACAGTGTATGAGGGTTCAAATTTCTCCATATCCCCACTAACACTAACACATCCCATTTCGTATAAATGGGATCATGTAGCATGGAGTCTTTCCACCTGGCTCCTCTTAGTATAATGTTTTAAAATCCATGCATGTTGTTCCATGTGTCAATATTTCATTCCTTTTTATACCTAAATATTATTCCATTATATGCATATATCTATTTATCAGCTAGTAGATGTTTGAATTGTTTCTACTTTTTGCCTATTATAAATAAAACTGCTGTGAACATTTTTTTTTTAAACCTGTATTTTATTGATTTATTTTTATGTGGTGCTGAGGATTGAACCCAGGGCCTTGCATGTGCTAGGTGAGTGCTCTACTGCTGAGCCACAACCCCAGCCCTGCTGTGACCATTTGAATACAAGTTTTTGTGTGAACATGAGTTTTCATTTTCCTTTGGTATATACTTAAGAGTGGAATTGTTGGATCATGTGGTAAGGAAGAATTTGAATTACCACAGGAAGGGCCGTAAGTCAAACAAGCAGAGTTTCAATCATACAGAAAGGATTCAGATATATCAGGAAGGGTCCCAAATGTGTCGTAACCACTCAAAGAGAGAGGAAGAGTTTCAAAGACATTATACATAAGTCTCAAACAAGTCCATAATAGCTTCAATGTAGTCAAGAGGAATCAAAATATGTCTGCAAAGGACTGAGGAGAATACCTGAAATACATCATATAAGATCTTAAACTTAAGGGAGTAGTATCAAATAATCAGGAATGGTCACAAATCTATGAAGGATCTAAAAATATCAGAAAGGATCTCAAATAATTAGGAAAGGTAGAACTATATCAGGAAGCATCTCAAATACATCAGGAGTTATCTTATCCAGACAAGAAAGGTCTCGAATAGTCTGGACGAACATCTAACATGATAGAAGGAGACCAAAACAAGTTAGTAATGGTATAAAATTGGTAAGGAAAGCTCTCAAATTCATCAGTTTTGAATGTTTCTAATAGTTCCAAACAGGTGACATTAGGAAAAGTCTCTAATATTTTAGGAGGCATATCAAAATTGTCAAGAATTGTCCCCACCATGGTGGAAAGGGTCACAGATAGAGAGCAAATACATCAAAACCTTCACAGATCATCACAAACTGGACAGGAACAGTTTTCAAAGTGGTCAGGAAGAGTTTCAAGTAGGTCAGTAAGTGTCTTAATCTGAAAGCAATAGTCTCATACAGCTGGGAAAGGTCATGGATGCGTTAAGAAGTCTCAGACTTGTCAGGAAGAGTCACAAACAAGGACAGGTCTTAGTTATTGTCAGTAAGTCAAATAGATTCTCCTGAAAGTCAGAAAGGGTTTCAAATGCCCTCCAGAGAGAACCTCAACATCATCTGGAAGAGTCTCATATACACCAGGAAGAATCTCATCATGTCAGATGTGTTTCAAACATTGCAGGAAGTGCCACAAGGAGAGAGGAAGTACATATAATACTTCACAGATTATCTGGAAGGTTTTCAATGTCATAAGCAGAACTTTATAATTTGTCAGTAAAGGATGCAAACAAGTAGGGAAATGTCTCAAGGAAGTAAAAAAATGTATCTCACCTGATAGTCTAGAAGGCTCTTAAACTGTTCCTGCATGTTGAGATAATTTGTGTTGAATTTGAGGCACTTGCTCTACTAATGACCCTTTCTACCATGTTTTCTTGAGAATTTTGAGACTCCTTCTGTCAGGAAGAGTGTTAAATACATAGGGAAGTTTCTCTAATACATCAGAAAACCTTCAGGCACACTAGAAGATGTCTCAGACATGACAGGAAATATCTAGAACAGATAGGAAAAGTTTGAGAGGAAGCATCACAAACAAGTCTGGAAGTTTTTGAAACCAAAGTAGTAAGGAAGAGTTCCAAATAAACCAGTAAGAGGCTCAAACAGAAGTGGAATATCTCTGATACAGCCCTGAGTATCAACATGTTAGGAATGGTCTCCAACTGTCTGGAAGAGTCTCAACTAAATCAGGAAGAAGAGCCAACATGTCAGGAAGTGTTTTAAATAGAGAGGAAGGGTCTCACATGCATCAGGAATCTTCTCTAACAAGTGTGGAAGTCTCTAAGTAGTCTGGAAGTGTTTTACTTGTGTAAATAAAGGACTCAAATAGAGACTGAAGTGTCTCTATAAGGTTCCCAAACTTGTCACGAAGGGTCTCAAGTGAATCAAAGAAGATACCTAACATGACAAGAAGTTGCAAAGAAGTCATGGATTCTTTAAAATATAAGAGAAAAGGGTCTAAATACATTAGGAAGTTTTTCAAATATGTGAGGGAGAATCTCAAACATGATAGATGGGTCTAAAACTTCTCAGGAACTGTCCAAATGCAGAAGAAGAATCTCAAATACCCAAGGAAGCATCTCAAACAAGTTAGGAATATTCTCAAGGTAGTAAGGAGTTTACCCAACTGAAGGAAGAGTCTCAGATTATTTTGAGAGTCTCAGGTATGTCTGGAAGCTTCTAAAACAAGTCAGGAAAGGTCTCAAGCAAGATAGAAAACACCTCATGTATGTCAGGAAGCATTTTAAAAATGTGCTGAAGAGTCTCAAATATGTCAGGAAGAATCTCAAATAGGAAAGAAAGATTCTCAAAACTTCCAGGAATAATTAAAAGGAAATAAGAAGTGTCTCAAACATGTCCTAATGGTCTCAAACAGTCAGGACATGTCTCAAAGACATCAAGAAGATTCCCACACACATCAGAAAGTATAGCCAACATATCAGGAATAGTTTTAAACATCAGAAAAGTCTCAAACAAATCAAGTATAGTTTTTACCATGTCAGGAGGCATCCTTAACAAGCCAAGATATTTCTCCAACAGAGAGGAAGCAACTTGAATACTTCTGGAATGGTTAGATACAGGTCAGAAAGGGTCTTAAATGTATCAAGATCCATGAAAGTCAGAAACATCATCATGATGTCTCAAATACATCAGGACGAGTCTCAAACATCACATAATGTTTCAGAAACATGACAGGAAATGTTCTGGAAGAAAGGATCTGAAATGTTAGCAATCCTCTCAAACTAGATAGGAAGGATCTTAAAGCAGACAGAAAGAGCATGAAATTTGTCAGTAAAGGTCAGTAACAGTCTTAAATACATCTGGAATGGTGTTAAACATTTCAGTTAGAGACTCAAATGAGATGGGAAGTATCTCAAGCAAGTCAGAAAAGGTCTTTAAGATGTTGCAAATAGTCTCAAAGAAGTTCTTAAGACTTTCAAATGTGTCTGGAAGAATTTTAAATATTTTAGGTTCAAAAACATGACAAGAAATGTCTCAGACACACCAGGAATGGTCTTAAACATATTAGGAAGTGTCTGAATCATCTCAGGAACCACCTAGAAGAGAGAGGTGAATATGATCAGTAACTACATCAGTAATCCTTTCAAACAAGTCCAGAAGGGTTCAAGAGCTTGAGATATGTCATTAAGTGCCCCCAAACAGACAGAAAGAGACACAAACACCCCCAGACAGTTCTCAAATATGTCAGAAAAAAATACTAAGAATCTCAACTCATGAAGGGTATCAAACATGACAGAAAGAGATAAAAATATAATAGGAAGATTTTTATATATGTCAGAAAGGACCTCAATCATAATAGCATGTACGCAAACTTCTAAGAAGTTTTTAGAGGAGCAAGGAAGAGTCTCAAGTATATCAGAAACCACTTCATGTCAACATAAAGGTTCTCAGACATGTCAGGGAGAGTCTAAAATATGTTGTAAATACACCAGGCAGGTTCCCAAATAAGTCAGAATGAACTTATTTGGCAGAAGATGTCATGAGAGAAAGTTTCTCAAACCTCCTAGAAACTTTCTAGAATATAGAGGAATGTTCTCAAATACATCAGGAAGCATCTCAAACAAATTTAAGATATTCTCAAAGTAATAAGGATGAGATGTAAATGATTCCATAAGATGTTACAAAAAGACAGAAGGGTCTTGGGTCATCTGAGAGTCTTGGGCATGTCAAAAAGTGTTTCAATAGGGGCATGGTAGTGCACCCCTATAATCCCAGGGTCTCAGAAGGCTGAGATAGGAGGATCGCAAGTTCAAGGCCAGCCTCAGCAACTTAGCCAGACCCTGTGTCAATATAAAAAATAAAATAAAATAAAAAGGGACGGGGATGTGGCTCAGAGGTTAAGAGCACTTGGGTTCAATTCCCAGTACAAAAAAAAGTATTCTTATCCTCCCTCCCCTCCCATCTTCTCTCTCTACCCCATCTACTATAATTCATTTCTCTCGGTTTTTTTTCCCCTTTCCCCTCACTTCCTCTTATATACAATTTTGTATAACAATGAGGGTCTCCTTCCATTTCCATGCAATTTCCCTCTCTCTCCCTTTCCCTCCCACCTCTCGTCCCATAGGAAGGGCAGCAGAATACAACAGGCACTAGTATGGCAGTATGTAAAAACGTGGATGTGTAACCGATGTGATTCTGCAATCTGTATACGGGGTAAAAATGGGAGTTCATAACCCACTTGAATCAAATGTATGAAATATGATATGTCAAGAGCTTTGTAATGTTTTGAACAACTAATAATAATAAAAAAAAAGTATTCAAAAAATTTAGGGAAGGAGGGCTGGGGTTGTGGCTTAGTGGTAGAGCGCTTGCCTAGCATGTGTGAGGCACTGGGTTCGATCCTCAGCACCAAATAAAAATTTTAAAAATACAGATATTGTGTCCATTGTATCCATCTACAACTAAAAAAATTTAAAGACAAATTTAAGGAAAGGCACAATTAAGTCAGAGGAGATGTCACATTCATAAGGAAGAGTCTCATATAAGTCATAAAGAGTCTCAAATATGTGACGAGTTCTAAAAAGTAATCAGATTCATCAGGAATGGTCTAAAACAGACAAGAAGAATCTTAAAAATGTCAAAGCAATCTCAAATACAGAAAATATCTCAAATGCCTCAGGATGAACATAAAAAACATGTCAGAAATGGTCTCAAACACGTCATTAAAGGTTTCAAACAGGAAGATTGGAAGCAAGTCAGAAAAGCCTTTATGTACATCAGGATGTGTGAACAAATAAATCAGAAAGGGTCTTAATCTTGTCAGGAAGGGTCTAAAAAATTACAAATCTCAAACCAGACTGGAAGGATCTCTTGCATCACAGGAAGAACTTTAAATTTGCTGGTAAAGGTTTTAAACAAAGAGAAAAGAGTCTCAAATAAATCTGGAGGGGTTTAAGTAAGGGATTCAAGTTCAGAAGTGTCTCAGGCATGTCAAAACAGGTTCCTAATATACCACAAAGAGTCTCATGCTATAACATCTCTCAAACAAGCTTGGAAAAGTCTTATATACATCAATAAGTTTCTCACATGTGGTAGGAAGGGTCTCAAACATGTCAGAAAGGATATTAAACTTGTCAGGAAGTATCTAGAACAGTGAGGCAGACTCTCAGATACAGGAGAAAACACCTCAACCAAGTCAGGAAGGTTCTTCAAGGAGTTAAAAGGAGTTATAATTAAGTCAGGAAGGGACTCAAACTTGAAGGGAAATGTCTCATATGTAATTAAGAATGTCATCATTTCAGGAATGGTCACAGGAAGGGTCTCAAATACATCAGGAAATATCTCAGATACATCAGGCAAAGTAGCAAAATGTCAGGAAGCCCTGCAAACAGTGGGAAAGGGTCTCAAATACATCAGGAATCTCATCAATCAAGTCTAGAAGGTTCTCAGAGTACTCAGGAAGAGCTCTAAACAAGTTGATATGTATCTCCAATGAAGAGAGAGAAACCTGAATACCTCCAAAAGGATCTCAAACATGTGAGGGAAGGTTTGGAAAGTTGGGGAGGATCTAAAGCAAGTCAGAAAAAAAGTGACTAATTTGTCATGAATAGTCTCAAACAAGACATGAACCATTCAGGAAGTATCTCAAATTCATCAGAAAAGAGTCTCAAACATGGGGAAGGGTCTCCAACAGGTCAGAAAGCATCTTAAACAAATCGGGAAAGATCTCAAAGTAGGCAGAAATGCTTCTAGATATGTCAGTAAGGCTCTTACTTTGGGTGTGGTCTCAAACAAGTCAGGAAAAGCCTGAATGTCATCTGTACAAGTCTAGAATACATCAGGAAGGTTCTCAACAATACAGACTCTCAGATCCATCTGAAAAGGTTTCAAATACACAGACAGGGATTAGTTACATCAGTCAGTATCTCTAATGCCCCAAAGAGCGTCTCAAACATGTCAGGAAGACAATCAGAATTGGTGTCTAACAAGCCAGGAAAGGGTTGAATGCGTTAGAAAATGCCTTAATCTATTCATGCATGGTCTCAAATACAGCAGGAAGGATCTTAATGTTGTCAGGAAGAGTTTTCATTACCTCAGGATGGGTCTCAAATAGACAGGAAGAGTCTTTGTCAGAAAAAGCTTCAACAAGAAGAATCTCGAATACTTTTGGAAAGGATCATAACAGACAGGAAGTAGCTTCAGTAGTCAATACTGTAGTCTAACATGTCAGGGAGTTTTTAAATACATCAGGAGATTTATGAAATAGATCAAGTTGTCTCAAACAACTTTGGAATGGTGGCGAAGATGTCGAGAAGTTTCTCACCAGTTAGACTGTCCAACAAGTCCTAAAAGGTCTTTAATATGTCAGATTCTAAAATGTTCAATGAGGTCTCAAACATATCAGAAATCATCTCAAACAAATTAGAAGTTTCTAAAATAATCCAGAAAAGCTTTATGTATGTAAGACACTCAAACAGATGGGAATAACCTCACTACATCAGAAATGTTCTTAAACAGGTCAAGAAAAGGTGTCAAGTAAGTCAAGTCAGAATGGGTCTCCAAGTTGTTTGGCAGAGTTTGAAATAAAAAGACTGGAAGAGTCTCAAATATGTTGAGAACTGTCTCAAATGTGTCCGGAAGTATGTCAAAGTCCTCAGGATAAATCTCAAATACATCAGGAAGGGTCTCAAACATGTCAGGAAGGGTTCCAAACAAGCCAGGAAGAGTCACAAATAGGTCAGCAAGAATCTTATACAATTAGGAAGCCCCAAACAAATCAGCATCTCAAATACATCAGGAATTACCTTGATCAAGTCAGGAACTGTCTAAATATGTCAGGAAGGGTCTTTCACGTGAAGGGATAGGTCTGAAACAAGTTAAGAATGGTCTCAAACATGACATGAAGGGTGTTCCAGAAGTTAGGAAGGGTTGCATACTTCTGAGGAACTGCATCTAATTCATCAGACTCTGAAACAGGTCAGAAAGGACTTAAGTCAAAAAGAATCTTGAACAACTTTAAAACCCTCTCAAATATATCAGTCAGGGTCTTAGCTTGGACAAGAACAGTTCATTCTGAGAAAATGCTTTCGATAGTTCTTTCTTCACCATGAAGATTCCAGATCTCTAGCTATATGTTCTGCTACACTCACAATTTCAGAAAAGTAAAAAAAAAAAAAATAAATAAAAAGTGCCCAACCCATCCCCCATCCATCCCCTCCCACCCCACCCCCCCAATCCAGGATTTGTTTTCTGGCCAAGTGAATCCAATGCCAAACTCTTCTGACACAACTTCCAGATCATGGTCAAAGACACAGTGTGTATTTCCTTCTCTGTGCATTTATATCCATCTGTCAGCTGGGATCTTCTCAATAGCAAAATGAATTCAAGCTTAGAAGCACCTAGGTTTTTTTTTTTTTAAAGAACTCTTTTGTTCTTTGTTTTTTTTCCCTTGGATAACCTGTGTTAATAGCACTTAAGAATTCTACACAAACAAATTCTGTGAACAAAAGTGATTTTTCTCTCTCTCTCTCTTTAATAGAAAACCCATAAGGGGTTCTGTTGTATGGAAATGAAGCTGAGGCAAGCCTGTGATTAGCAGTTTACATCCTCTTTCAATGGAAAATAAACAAAGTGCTCAGCATGGCCCGTCCTCCTCTTCCCTGTTTACAGAGGTGTCTGTATCAATCATTTGTTTACTGTAAATGGCTCTAATTAGACATTGTTCAAGCTTGCCTCTAACTTTGCATATTTAAGCTCTAGGAAATAAATGTTTCCTTCCCCAAATAGAAGATTGGTAATTGCATAATGCACATTTAAAACGGGAGAAAAGAAACCACTCTCCTGGATTAGTATTTTAGATAATGTCAGAGAAAATATAAAAGTCAGCAGTTGTTGATTAAAAGGTAAGAAATGGAAATCTGCTGTATATTCAAATAAAGAATCAAGGCTGAGTGAGGCGATGCACACCTGTAATCCCAGCTACTGGGGAGGCTGAAGCAGGAGGATCACAAGTTGGAGGCCATCTTCTGCAACTTAAGAACTTGTCTTAAAATAAAAAATAAAGGGTTAGGGATGTAGCTCTTTGGTAAAGCACCTCTTGGCTCAATCCCCAGTACCAACAAACAAACAAGTAAACAAACAAATAAACAGTAAAGAATTATGGAAATAATACCTTGAAAGATGGCTCTAAGAGTTCCTTAACCCTCAAGAATTATAGAATATGAGCCAGGTATGGTGGCGCATGCCTGTAATCCCAGCAGCTTGGGAGGCTAAGCCGCAGCAACTTAGTGAGGCCCTAAGCAACTTAACAAGAGCCTATCTCAAAATAAAACATTAAGCTGGTTGCGGTGGTGCCTGCCTGTAATCCCAGCAGCTTGGGAGGCTGAGGCAGGAGGATCGCGAGTTCAAAGCCAGCCTCAGCAACAGCAAGGTGCTGAGCAACTCAGTGACACCCTGTCTCTAAATAAAATACAAAATAGTGGCCAAGTGCCCTGAGTTCAATCCCTGGTACCCCCCCTAAAAAAATAAGAAAAAAAATTTAAAAACAATTAAAAAAAAAAGGGGGGGGTTGGGCTTGAGATGTGGCTCAGTGGTTGAGCATCCCTGGTACAAAAAAAAAAAAATGCGAAAACAGTATTGAACTACAATTTGTCAAATTAATGACAATAATTAAATACAGATGACCAAATTTGGTCTCATAAATTATTTTTGAGAACCACTGACTCATGGCCAGGTAACTCTGCAGTGAAAACTTAGTCCTGTTCTAGTGGTTTTGATACCGCTGGTTACTGGTGAGTCCTGCTGCCCCACAAGTTGAAGTCTGCCCCCTTCCCCTTCTCTCTCCTTCCTGTACAAGAGTAGGCCCAGGAAAGGTTTGGTGGGGTGGCCAAAGGTGGGGAACTGGTGGGCTGAAGGGGGGGAAGGGCAGGATGGTGCAGACAAGGACACCTTAATTAACAACTTCATAGCTCCCTGTAAGGAGGGACAATTCCTGGGACAGGTTACCTAGGCGACAGGTTGGAGCAGTGGCAGGTTCTGGTTAAAGGTGGAGGAAGGGCTCTGAAGGAATGAACATTTCAAGTTGGGGGGGGGGGCGGTCCCCTAGATTGAGTTTTCTTGGTTTGTGATTCCTTAAGGCCCTGTCTCCTGGTAGACATTGAGGTTAGTCCTGACAACACATGAAAACCCAGTCTGTCGACTAGTGGTCAATCCACACACTGACTTGAGAGAAGCTCCCACCGGAGTGATGGAAAATTCAAGTTTTCTCCACGTCAGAGAAAACTCTTTACCCTATTAGGGATGTCTCCCCAAGCTTGAGCTTCATTGTGGGTTTCAGAAAACCCATCTGTCATCACCGGCTTTGCCAAAGTTATTTCTGTTCCCCTTTAACAAAGTGCTAGGTCCCAGTTTGCCCTGTGCCAGAGACCCTGGGAGGATTCAGACTTAAGGCCATTACTGCTTTCCTCCCTGCCTCTATAATTCCTGATTGTGAAAAACCCAAGAAAAGATAATTGTCTATGTCTTAACCTTTTGTGCCTGATTATCCTGTAGACTAAAGGAATCTCCAGTGAGTAAGGGGAACATTTATTGGTTGTTAAGCACAGAACAAACACCCTTTTGCAGAGGAGTTTAGGGGAGGGGTTGGTTAAAATAGAGTGTCTCCCTCTTGCAGCATTAAAAAAAAAAAAATACATTGAGGACATCTGAGCACAGGAACGGTACTGGGAGGTTTTAGACTGGCTAACTATGCGGACAAAGGGAATCTGGATACTTTCTCACTAATCATCCCATGTTTGTCTCAGTCCCACCATCTGGATTGCTAGTGTTTCTGATTGGCAAAGAAAAGGAGCATCCAGGACGAATTGGATGCGGGGGTGGGGAGTGCTGTGTGGCCCGCAGGTCGCAAAAGTAACTGGGGCTTTCCCTCAGTGCCATCCATCTACCGATCACCCCTTAGGGCGGTCGGGAGGGGTTTGAGAGAAGGAACCTTAGAGTTTTTCGCCTGAGTGTAGCCCAGGGAGGAAATTCCACAGTTGTCCCAAACTCCTTCCCCCACCTCCACTCGTCCAAGGCAGATCAGGACTAGGGACACTGTGCACGCACGCCAATTGCTCTCCAGGCCTGGACAGAAGAGTCCGAAGTGGCTTTGGGTTCTGCCCATCCCCCTCCAAAACGAAAGAGACAGAAAGATGCACCTCAAACAGAATTGGGGTGCATGGAGAGGAGCTCACCTCCGTGTAGATCTCTGTGGGAACCTCCAAATATGATACTGCCGGTTGCTGGGACGAGTCCTGCTCCCCCACATGTTGAAGTCTGAACATTGGAGAAGCTCCGCGAGGCAAGCATATGAAGCAGGGTTTATTTAAAAAGGGGTAACATAGACTTCTGGGAGAAGAAGGGGGCCATGGCTGGCATCCTGCTATCCCAAGAAGCCAGGTGATCTGCCCTTTTAATAAGTCCTGGGCTTCCTTTTAATTCTGCTCTCTCCTCCTAGTCTCTCTCCTTCCTGTACAAGACCAGGCCCTGGAAGGCTCGGTGGGCTGGAAAGCAGGTGGGCTGAAAGGGGAAGGGCAGGATGGAGCAGCCAAGGCCAAATTAACAATCCTATAGCTCCCTGTAGGGAGGGGCAATTCCTGGGACAGGTTACCTTGGCAACAGGTTGAAGCTGGGGCTGGTTCTTGTTAAGGGTGGAGGAAGGGCTCTGAAGGAATTAGCATTTCAATTCCTCTGGGGACAGTCTCCAACTTGCTGGACTCACTCAAAATAGGCCTCCTTGATCTGACCTGACTCGATTTACCTATCTATGCTCATGGCCTGTCTGATTCTGGCTTCAGTTTCTCTTCTTACCCAGCTCTTCTCTAGCTCCTTCTACCAGCCTGGGCCTGGGCTTAGTCAGTTGAGCAGTAGGAAGAATGTTCGCCAGGGTGGTCCATAGCAAGCACGTTCCAGAGATATATATTGAATTCTTTTTTGGTGTATTTCTTTGAAATCCATATCTTTATCTATGGACCAAATGCTGAGGAGACAAGGATACTTAATGTGGTCTATCATAAATGTCCACTGCGCATGATGGTGCACGCCCCTAATCCCAGTGGCTGGGGAGGCTGAGGCAGGAGGATCATGAGTTCAAAGCCAGCCTCAGCAACTCAGCGCTCTACCTCTGAGCCACAACCCTAGCCCTCTGTCCCTTTTATTGAGATAGGAGTCTCACTCTGTTGCTCAGGCTGGCCTGGAACTCCTGGGTTTGAGGGACCCTCCTGCATTAGCCTCCTGAGTACTGGCACTACAGGTGGATACCACTGGGCCAGTTTTTTTCTTTTTAGAAGTTGATCATTTCAGGTATTTGTTACAGTAATGGCAAGCTGACTGACACAGATGCCTAAAACTCTGTCTCTCTCCCCATTAAGAGGCGGAATTTGGGACTGGGGTGTGGCTCAGAGGTAGAGCGCTTGCATGAAGTACTGAGTTCTATCCTCAGCACCACATAAAAATAAAATAAAGATATCGTGTCCCCCTATAACTAAAAAATAAATATTTCGAAAAAAAAGAGGTGGAATTTTTCTCTTTCATTGTATTGGGGCAGACCTTCTAACTCATAAATCAATATAACATGGCAGATGGGCTGGGGACATAGCTCAGCTGGCAGGGTGCTTGCCTCGCATGCACAAGGCCCTGGGTTAGTTGCCCTTAAAATTTTTTGTTTTTAATTGTAGATGGACACAATACTTTTATTTTATTTGTTTATTTTTATGTGGTGTCAGGGATCGAACCCAGTGCCTCACACATGCTAGGCAAGCGCTCTATCACTGAGCCACCACTCCAGCCCGCCCTTAATGTTTATAGGGCATTGTGAGGCACTATGCTGACTGCGTTGTATTCTGTATCTTACTTAATACCTCAAACAACCCTTATGAGATAACAACTATTATTGCTATATCTGTTTGATCACTGAGATAATTGATCTTCAGAAGTATCTGACAGGGTGAGAGAATAGTGGTACCAGATTTCAAACTGAGACCCAATTTCAAAGCTCAGCCTTTCTGCCATACCTGCAGCCCTCCTGATGATCAGCTTTTATCAGATTAGGCAATAGGAAATTCCCATCCATTTAGGTAAGTTAGTCAGTCAGCTTTCTGTCACTGTGACAAAATACCTGAGATAAACAATTTATTAGAAGGAAAGGTTTGTTTTGGCTCACAGTTTTGGAGGCCTCAGTCCATGGCCAGTTGGCCCATTGCTCTTGGGTGTGTGCTGAGGCAGTATACCATGCTGGGAGTGCCGTGTAGAAGAAAGTGTTCACCTCTTGGCAGCTTGTAAACACAGAGGGAGAGACAGGGAGGGGCCAGGATCCCAATATCCCCTTCAAGGACACACCCTAAATGACCCAACTTCCTTGTATAAAGCCCCACTTCTTAAAGGTTTCATCACCTCCCAATAGTGCCACAGGCTAGGGACCAAGCCTTTGACACATGAACCTTTGAAGGATATCCTGGATAGGAACTCTAGCACCAGGCAAAGAAGATATTGATTTACATGGGAAAACATACTCAGGGCTCAATTCAGTGTTTCAAAGAACCATTTTTTTTTTTTTTTTTTTTTTTAAGAAAAACTTTTGTTCTGGAACATCTGCAGTATATGAACCACCATCCACCTATCCCCTGGTTACAACAATTATGAACACCATGGCCAATCTTGTTTCATCTATATTCACAGCTATTTCTCTCACCCCACCCTAAAATTATTTTAAAACAAATCCTAGACTATATCTTCACAAGATATATTACAAGATATAATGGAAATATATTGGAAAATATTTAAGTATATATCTAAGACAACTAAAAAACTTTTTTTTTCAAACATCACTACTATCCCAACTTCAAAATACTGGTAAGAGTTTCTTAATGTCAATTCTATCCAGTGAGTGTCCAAAGTCCTCTACATTATCCCATAATGATACTTTATAGTTGGTTCCCTCAAACTAGGAACCACACAAGGTCTCTTATCACATGTGGTTAATAGTCCCTTAAGTCTAATTGATAGGTTACTCTTGTCTCTTGGATTCTTGCTATTTGTGGAAAAAAAATGGAGCATTTGACCTGGAAGATTTCTCAGGACCAGTCCTTTTGCTGAATTCATTCAGTCTTTTGTGTCATTTAATATATTCCCTTAAACTCTGTATCTCCTATAAACTGGTAGGTAGATTTAGAAGCTCTGTAAAATTCAGGTTTGATTTTGATTAGCAAGAATACTTTGCGGGTGGTTCTGTGTATTTCCCATCACATCACATCAGGAGACCTGTATGTCTCGCTGTTCCATTTTTAGTGATATTGATGTTAAACATTGGACTCAGGTGTTATTAACTCCACTTTTAAGTTCTCATTGACTTCTGATGTAATAGAAAACAGTGCCTAGATCCATTTTTTCATTAGGGCTTGCAAACTTGCGAGATTCTAATTCTGTCATTTCTTCTGCCTTTATTAGGGAGAACTGTCCTATAATAAAGAACTTTCTTTAACTATTTAAGTACCTCCAGGTATAGTACTTGTAAGAAAGGGAGACAAGTGCTTAGTTCCTGTGTTAGTCAGCTTTTTGTTGCTGTGACCAAAAGTCCCGACAATAACAATTTAGAGAAGAAAAAGTTTATTTTGGCTCATGGTTTCAGAGGTTCAGTCCATAGTCGGCCAACTCCATAACTCTGTGTCTGAGTTGAAGCAGAACTTCATAGTGGAAAGGTATGGTCGAAGAAAGCTGCTCAGTTCCTGACAGCCAGGAAGCAGCAGACAGCTTGAGTGTGAGGAGCCAGGAATAATATAATCCCCCAAAGCACCCCCCCCGCCCACTTTCCCTCAGCCATGCCCTACTAGCCTGCAGTTATCACTCATTCATTCATTCAAATTATTAACCCATCAAATGGTTTAATCCACTGATTATATTACAGCTCTTAAAATCTAATAATTTCACCACTGAACATTCCTGCATTGTTTCACACAGGACCTTTCAGGGGACACCGCATATCCAAACCATAATAATCTCCTTACCTTGATTCACCTATTTTCATAAAAATGACTCGATTACCTAGCATTGTCTAAAACTGACCAAAGAGTTTTTTTAAAAGATCATTTGTAGGTTGAGGTCATAGCACAGTGGTAGAGCGCTTTCCTAGCATGTATGAGGCACTGGGTTTAATTCTGAATGGTACATATAAATAAATAAAATAAAAATCCATTGACAACTAAAAAAGCATTTTAAAAAGAAAATCATTCGAGTCAGGCATGGCAGACCTGCCTGTAAATCCCAACTATTGGAGAGGCTGAGGTAGAAGGATAGCAGGTTCCAGGCCAGTCTGTGTAAATTAGCAAGACAACTGTATCAGCAAAAGATAAAAAGGGCCTGGTATGTAGCTCAGTGGTAGAGCACTTGCCTAGCATGTACAAGGCCCTAGGTTCCATCCCTAGTACCGAAAAAAAACAAAACAAAACATGGATTTTAACATCTTCGTTGTATCTCAATTCATTACTCAGATTTTAGTTTCTCATCTTTTAACAGTTTCATGGATATAATTCACATATCATAAAATTAGTTAAAGTACAAAATTCAACAATTTTTAGTATATTCACAGGGTTGTGCAACTATTATTAAAATATAATTTTAGAACATTTTTGTCATGCCAAAAAGAACCCCTATATCCATTAGTAGTCACTCCCATTCTCCTTCCCCACAGCCGTTGGCAACCATTGATCTACTTTCTGTTTCTATTGATTTGCCCATTATAGACATTTCATATAAATGGAATTACATAACACATGGCCTTTGTCTATCCCCTTAGGATAATATTTTCAAAGTTCATCCATACTATGGTATGTGCCACAACTTCATGCCCATTTATTGCCAAATAATATTTCATTGTATGAATGAAGCATATTTTGTTTATCCATTTATCAGTTGATGGAAAATTGGTTTGTAATGGGTTGAATGATGGCCTCTCAAAAGATACTTTTTTTTTTTTGGTACTGGGGATTGAACTCAAGTGCACTCAACCACTGAGCCACATCCCCACCCCTATTTTGTATTTTATTTAGAGACAGGGTCTCACTGAGTAGCTTAGGGCCTTGCTTTTGCTGAGGCTGGCTTTGAACTCGAGATCCTCCTGCCTCAGCCTCCTGAACCACTGGGATTATAGGCATGCACCCCAGTGCTGGGCAAAAGATACATCTTTTATGTCCCCTATGAATGTGACCTTACATGGGAAAAGATTCTTCGCAAATGTGATTGAATTAAAGATGTCAAGATGAGAAGCATTCTGGATTATTTGGATAGGTCCTAAACCCAATGACAAATGTCCTAATAAGAGACACCTAGAGGCAGAGACTGGAGTTAGGCAGCCACAGGAAACTAAAAGCTGGAAGAGGCAAGGAATAAGGGAGAATGTCTGTACCAACAGTTGGATTTAAGATTTTTGGCTCTAGAAATATGAGAAAATAAAGAAGGTATAAGTCCTCCAAATTTGTTTTTCTTTTTTTGGACTATTATGGATCTCTTGCATTTCTATATGAATTTCAAGATTAGCTAGTCCATCACTACAAAAAAGCAAGCTAGGATTTTGATATGTATTACATTGAATCTGTAGATCACTTTGAAGGTTATTGCCGTCTTAACAATTGTAGGCTTTTCTGACCCATGAACATGTGATAAATTTCCATTTATTTAGATCTATAATTTCTTTGAACAATATTGTGTTATTTCCAGCATACAAGTTTTGCACTTCTTTCGTTAATTTTATTACTCAGTATTTTATTTTTTGATGCTATCACCAATGGAATTCTTTTTATTTTCCAATTGTTTACTGCTAGTGTATAGAAATACGATCAATTTTTGTATAATGATCTTGTATCCTGCAACCTTGCTAGTTTTTTTTTTAACTGGTTCTAATAGTTTTTTTTAGTGAATTTCTGAGGATTTTGTATTTATGAGATCATGTCATTGGTAAACAGATCATTTGACTTCTTTCTTTCTCATATGGATTTCTTTTCTTTCTTTTTCCTGGGGACTTGCCCTGGTTAGAGCCTCTAGTACAATGTGGAAGAAAAGCAGTGAGAAGAGATATCCTTGACTTGATTCCAACCTAAAGATCATTATTCTTTTTAATCTTCAAATTGTCTCATCTTTAGCAAGTAGAACCCCTTAAGTCTGTTACTGTGTCCTTTTGACATGACATCCATCATATTGCATAGCTTCCTTGTTTTCTTCTACAATACCTTGTACATCTTGTACATTTCCTGCTCCAGATTTGAAATCAGATACTTCTCCAGGGAGTCCTGGATTCCCTTTAGTCCATAAGGACATTGAGAAATGACTATCTGAGTACCATGAGTACTCATTGTTACTAGACTGATAATTGCCTTTTCAGTGAGAAGAACTGGGAAGTTCATACTTTTTAGAAAGATAAAAATAATTCACAATTTTTATTAGTATATTCAATTTAAAATTAAGAACCTATGGCTTTTAGATCATTTCATTGAATTTATATTGGTGTGTCTTTTTCCTTAGGCTGAAAATATTCATTTCTAATAACATTAATAGAGTTACCTTTTATATTTGCTTTATCCTAATATATGTGTGAGTGTATATTGATGTCTATATAAATGTGTTTTTGTGTCTTTCTACAATTATACATATTCATAATTTCAAAATAACAGTAGGAGAATCATCATCACCAGTTTTGTGATTTTCTTGTGCATTTTCTCATCCATAGGATATATCTTATAAGAGATGAACAGTCAATACTATATTTTTAAAATATTTTTTTAGATGTTGATGAACCTTTATTTTATTCATTTATTTATATGCAGTGCTGAGAATCAAACCCATTGCCTCACATATGCTAGGCAAGTGCTCTATCACTGAGCCACAACCCCAGCCCCTCAATACTACATGTTTAAAGTTATTTGAAATGATTTCTTTCCATGTTGTTAAGCCAATTTGATATATCGATTAATTAGTTTCATTTGTCTTTTGTTGTTTGGGGCTTGATTTTTATTCTCTCTCTCTCTCTCTGTCTTTATCTATCTATCTATCATCTATCTATTTTTGAACTTTGGGGATTGAACCCAAGGGCGCCATCACTGAGCCATATCTTCAGCCCTTTTTATTGATTTTGAGACAAGGTCTCACCAAAATGTCCATGCTGGTCTCAAACTTGTGATCCTCCTGCCTCAGTCTCCTGAGTTGTTGGGATTACAGTGGTTTAAACCTGATAAGGATTTGCTTATTTTTTGTTTGTTTGTTTTCTCCTGTAAAAGGAGTTCAGAGGTAGACATCCAGGGCTGGTGTGGTGGCCATTCCACAGGCATCCGGGATGCAGGCTCCTTCTCTCTGCTTCCTTAGATTTTAGCACATGGCTCCCGTGACCAAGGCTGCTTCGGAGTGGGGAGTTGGTGAGGACTACTGCAGCTCCGCGTCTACGCACATTCCAGGCGCTAGGCAGGAGGAAAGGGCGAGGGCAAAAGGTGAAACCGCTTACATTAATCAGTTCCCCTTCCAAAGCTTCTCAGAAGCTGCAGGCAGTAACGTTTGCTTTTTTCTTATTGACTACAAATATCTGCAGGGAAAACTGGGAGAGTCTTATTTTAACGTTGGGCACATTGCCATCCCCAACAATATAAGGTTTCTGTTCGTAATGAGAAAGGGAGAACTAGCAATCTGTGCTGCAATCTGGACATCTCAATGCTCATGGTTTTGGGAACTGTTCACAGCATACTGGGAGCACTGCCACTTCAAGACAATGGAGGTCATTCTGACCAATAAGGCTGATCCTTTTTTTTTTTTTTTTTTGGCACCACCGATTGAACCCAGAAGTGCTTTACCTCTGAGCCACATCCCCAGCCCTTTTTAGTTTTTATTTTGAGACAGAGTCTTGCTAAGTTGCTGAGGGTCTGGCTAAGTCACTGAAGGTCTTTGCTAAATTGCCCAGGCTGGCCTCAAACTTGTGATCCTCCTGCCTCGGCCTCTCAAGTTGCTGGGATTACAGGCGTGCACCGCCATGTCTGGCTATAATGAGGATGATCTTCAACAGGGTCCTGTCATGGTAGACAGGTATCCCCAACACTCTGCCTAAGGCATTCTGGATGCTTCCTATTTTCCACTACTTTGTTTTCTTGCCAGCACTGTCCCCACCACCTCTTACACACCAAGATCTAGGTATGCTTATAGCTACTGGTCTATCATTGCTTATGGGCTCTCTCAGATGATGGAGCAAGGAAATATATGTGCATATGTTGACCAAGGTATACCTGCAGAACTGTAAATATTTCTATGAGCATCCATCCACATCTATATTCAGCTAAACAGGACAGTGCCATACTGAATGTCTCACACTGTCATCCAGTACCATGTAGCCTTCTCCCTTTGCTTATCTGTAACTCCCACTCCAATAGCAAGATACCGCTATCTGCCATGCATTGGTTACATTGTTCATTTCTAACATGCACCAGGAAGGATTCGAACTGCTAATGTGTATCCTGATGGGAAACAACTTTAACAACTAGAGCATAGTGTTTGTGTATAGTTCCTTTTGCCTTTAATCTTACACTTGCTTCCAAAATTACTGAGGTGAGCATCCTTCCCTGTTGCCTCCTTTAGTGAAATTATTTCATACATTTGGTTTTTGTTTTCATACCGGGTATTGAACACCGGGGTACTTAACCTCTGAGCCATATGCTCAACCTTTTTTTTTTTTTTTTTTTTTTTTTTGTGGTGCTGAGGATTGAACCCAGGGCCTTGTGCATGTGAAGCAAGTACTCTACCAACTGAGATATATTCCCAGCGGCCCCCCCCCCAGCTCTTTTTAATATCTTAGTTAAAGACAGGATCTCACTGAGTTGCTTAGGACCTCGCTAAATTGCTGAGGCTGGCTTTGAACTTGTGATCCTCCTGCCTCAGCCTCCCGAGCTGTTGGGATTACAGATGGGCACCACCGTGCCTGACTTGAAATTCTTATTACATATGTCTGTTTGGGACAATTATGAATAAAGGGGCTTTAAACATTTGTGTGCAAGTTTTTGTGTGGGCATAGCTTTCAAATCAGTTGGTTTAATACCTAGTAGTGCAATTGCCAGATTGTATGGTAAGACTATGCTTAGGTTTAATAAGAAACAGCCAAATGATCTTCCAAAGGGACTGTACCAATTTTGCTAATCTCTGCTAGCAATGAATGAGAGTTCCTGTTGTTCCACATCCTTGCCAGAAATTGATATTGTCAGTTTTCTTTTTGTTTTATGTCCAGATTCTGATAGATGTGTATCAGTATCTCATTGTGGTGAGACACCATCTTGGCTAGACCTCACTATTTCTCCTGCTCTGACACTTTATGTTGCTTTCTCCTTGGGGACTTATATCTGGGTTTTGGAGTATCCTTTATGTAATAAGATCCTCATCTTCTCCAGATTTCTTGGTAGAAAGACAGCTGTCTACAGCCTTGGTACAGTTTCAGTGGCTCTGTGCATGGCTGATAAGGAGCCACAGCATTTCTCTGTAATGAAATGGGGTCTCTAGAGAGTACTTCCTCACTCACCACCCTCGAATGGCATAGGTATTAAAGGTCCAATTTCAAGTTTTTGCTGACAATCAGCCAGTCTAAGCTATAATGCCCAGAGAACCAAATTCCTCCATGAACTACAATGTGGTTCACTCCAAACTGCTTCTGATCCCTTTCCCATCCATTTCTGCCAGGAATTTAAAATTCTGTCTTGGCTCCAATTCACGGTAAAATTCAGCTTTTGCACGGTCACATGTAGTTGCACAAAATTCTTGGCCCTTGGATGGTCTCTAGAGGTTCACCAGTCCTCTCATCTTACTTGCCTCTGACCAGCTGGTCGGGTCCAGTTGGCAGTCCTAGGTGACTCCAACTACCACAGTTTCTCCTGGATGTGTCACTGAACAATATTTTTATTATAAAATACAACACAGAAAAGTCACACTAAGCAAATGTGTGGAGTAGTGAATTTTTAAAAGGCCGCACTTTCCTAACTACCATCAACAAACAGAACTGGTGCTTTGTTCCTCCCCTGTTCACCCTCCTGGTTTGCATAGTAATCATTTCTTACACTTCATGGCTTTGTGCCTTCCAAGTGTGCATCCTTAGCCACTTTCAGATTTCTTTTAATCTACAGTTCCCCTCTCCACCCTGTTCTTTTCCTCGTAATTTACCTATCTGTTGAAGAACGCAGACAAATGAATCCACAGAGTTTCTGGAAAAAATCTGACTTTTGCTGACGACACACTCATGGTACATTTGATCCTGCATTCTGTCCCCTGCTTTTCCTGCCAATGGTCTTTTGGATCCAGTGGTTTGATTAAATTCTTCTTCTTCTTCTTTTTTTTTTTTTTTTCAAGACTGAGTGGTGCTGAGTTCTGTCACCAGGACACCATGATATCTGGTTGTGTCTGTTTTTGTGATATTAGCAGCTGCTGATTCTCATTGCCTAGATCAATTCATTCATTGAGTGTTGCAGTATGGTGATTATCTAATTCTGTCATCTTATTTTCATTCATTAGGTGGAATAATTTTAGAAAGAGATGTTTTCCCGATTCACTAATTGATCACCTAGTGGCACGGTTTCTTTTTTTCTTTCTTTCTTTGTACAAGGGACTGAACCCAGGAGCACTTAACCACTGAGCCACATCCCAAGCCCTTTCTAGTTTTTATCTTGAGACATGGTCTCGCAAAGTTGCTTAGGTCCCTGCTAAGTTGCTGAGGCTGGCTTTGAACTTACAATCCTCTGGCCTCATCCTCCCAAACCACTGGGATTAGAGGCGTGTGCCACCGTGCCTGATTTTCTATTGAAAAAGCAGGATATATATCTTATTCATTCCCTTTATTTATCAGTTTTCAGATGAGGGATTGGGTCCTAACATCCTTCAAGGTGTCTGATTTTTAAATATCACTGTGAATTAAAACATTTTATTATGGTAAAATATACATAACATACAATTTAATCTTTTTTTTTTTTTTCTTTTTTTGGTACTGGGGATTGAACTCAGGGGCACTGAACCACTGAATCCCATCCCCAGCCCTATTTTGTATTTTACTTAGAAACAGGGTCTCACTGAGTTGCTTAGGACCTTGCTATTGCTGAGGCTGTCTTTGAACTCATGATCCTCCTGCCTCAGCCTCCCGAGCTGCTGGGATTGCAGACGTGCACCACTGCGCCTGGCTCAATTTAACCATTTTTTAAGCATAGTTTTTTTTGTGGCATTAAGTATCCATTGCATTTTAATACCTATTGAAATTGTGCTCCCCTTAAAATCCATTTAAAAAATCATTTTAAAAAAATCTATAACTATGTCCTAGTCCAGAGCCTTTTGAATGAAAATAGGAGAAGTCAATTCACACATTTGCTTTCCTCTTACGTCCTTACTTTCCAATCAGCACAAGCAAACATGTACCAAAGTGAGAAGTGAAACACCCCACCTCCCAGATGCTGTCTGCAGTGTCAAAGTTATGACTCACGTTTAGCCTGGAGGTTGTCGCCAGAGTCAGCAGGCTCAATAAATGTGCCAGGGCTGAGGTTTTAAAATTAATATAGTTTCAACATTGATGATGTTTAAATCTGAGCTGAATTGCTTCTATACTGCTTATGTGTTTTATTAAAATTTATCACTGAATCTTTAATGTGTGAAAATATTTGAATTTCAAGTACTTTAGCATTTTTTTTTGAATTAGAAAATATGTGCATGGAGATCTTTCCCTTTGAACTTTAACCCAGACTTGAACTGCTAAGCAGACAGATGCAGAAAATTTGCACAATGCAGTTGGGTGGACAAGTTGTCCTCATCTTTATGCATTTCTCTCCTTTTGAGTCTGTTGATTCTCCATTTCTGGCCTCATCTGCATCTTTTTTCCTGGGCTTACACACTCATTTGGACAAATGTCCGGGAATCAAACCTACAAGTCTTTGTGGACGCACTACTAATTTCTTTTGTAATTTCTACAGGAAAAATGTTTGTAAAGAAATCAAAGCCCATGAGGCTGGGATTGTAGGCCTAGCACGTGGGAGGTCCTGGGTTCGATCCTCAGCACCACATAAAAATAAGTAAATAAAATAAAGATATTGTGGCCAGTTACACCCCAAAAATATAAATATTAAAAAATTTTTTAAAAAAGAAAGAAATCAAAGCCCACATGTAAAATAAATTTCAGAAAAGTAGGAACAAGCTGGGTATTGCATGCCTGTAATCCCAGTGACTTGGGAGGCTGAGGCAGGAGGATCTCAAGTTTGAAGCCAGCCTGGCAACTTAGGGAGGCCCTAAGTAACTTCGCAAGTCTTTATCTCAAATGGGAAGAGGGGAGCTGGGGATGTGGCTCAGTGGTTAAACACCCCTGGGTTCAATCCCCAGTTCCAAAAAAAATCAGTAGAATACATCTCCAGCTACTTCAGTGTTATGACATCATCTCTCTTTCTTTCTATTTTTTTTTTTTTTTTGGCTTGGAATTTAACTCAGGGCCTCATGCATGTTAGAAAACATCATTATTTTAACAAGCATGGGGGAGGTGTGAGAATGCATAGAGTACCAGGAACAGGAGATTGATGACCTCATCAGGGAAAAGGTATCTTCAAGCCTATCTGCCAAAAATAAAGATTAAATAATGATTAATTTATTTGTTCAATAAATATTTCAGAAACGCATATTGTATGGACACTGGCAGAAGACATGAGAATCCTGGGTCAAAAGCAAAGAATTTTATTACTCACAGCACATCAAACAGCATGAGTAGATTTTCATCAGGTCCCCTCCCCACCAGTCCAATGAGGGTGGTGTGAATGAGCTCAGATGGATGCCTGTACACACAATTTTTAAAAAGACTAAAATTTTTAAAAATCTCAAATATTTGAGGGCTGGGGTTGTGGCTCAGTGGTAGAGCGCTTGCCTGGTGTGTGTGAGGCACTGGGTTCCATCCTCATCACCACATAAAAAATAAACATATAGGGCTAGGGATGTACCTCAGTTGGTAGAGTGCTTGCCTTACATGTACAAGGCCATGGGTTCAATCCCCAGCACCTCAAAACAAACAAACAAAATAAAGGCACTGTGCTCATCTATAACTAACAAAAATATTTTTAAAATTTTTTTTAAAAACTCAAATATTTGAAACTCAAATATTTGCACACATGATAGGAGCAAAACACTAAAGTTAGGGAGCCTGAATCTTTTATAATAAGTGGTAAGTGTGCTTGGCCTTTTCTATGGGGGAAGATAAAAATCTCTATCTTCCGTGTCTGTTTGCTATAGAAGCATCCTTAAAAATATATCTGAGGGGCTGGGGTGGTGGCTCAGAGGTAGAGCGCTCATCAAGCATGCGTGAGGCACTGGGTTCCATCCTCAGCACCACATAAACATAAAATAAAAGATATTGTGTACACCTATAACTAAAATATAAATATTAAAACAACAACAAAAAAAAAAAAAAAAAAAAAAACAGCCAAGAACAAGCCAGAACAATTCCAGTCTCCATCAGCCAATAGGCAGCCATATTCAGACAAGTGACTGAGCTGATCCAGGAGGAGCCGGGTGCCTAGTTGGCCTCCAGGTGACCCCAGACATATGAGTGACAAACACTGCTGTTTATCACTGAGATTTTATAATTTATGCATACCATTATTGTAGCAAGAAACAACTGATACCATCACCAATGGCTTCTTAATTCCAAAATCTAATTTATTTCTCTCATTGTAACCAGAGTTCTCTTTCTGAACTACAGATCTTATCAGATCACTTACTGTCTAAAAGCCTTCAGCTATTGACTACAGCCCCAACATGGAATCCAAAGTCTTCGGTGGTCTGGTCCTCATTTTCTCTCTCTCTCTCTCTAATATATATATTTTTAATATGTTTACTCATTTATTTTTATGTGGTGCTGAGGCCCCATCCCCAGCCCCTCTCTTCTAATTTATTTATTGACAAATAAAAGCTGTGTCCATATATATATGGTCCACTACATGAGATTTTGCCCATTGTTTTTTCAACTTTACCATGCGCCTTCTTCCCTCCCATTCTATTTCCCTTTCATCCTCTTTCTTGCTTCTGGCAACATAAATGTCCCTTCACTTGAAAAAGAAAAACAAAATCTATAGAATACTTTTTAAGGTCATAAAAGTCATTCATTCATTTTGGTACATGTGGAAGGTACAGAAATGTGAAAGGCTCATCACTCAGGCCAACACTCCTCTCAGGCTCTTGGCCCCACAGGTCTTTTTGCATATATGCAAAAAGATGCTTTGCTTTTCTTTCTTGCAGTGCTGGGGATTAAACCCTGGGGCCTCCTGAACCTCCTGCATGCTGAGCTACATCCTCAGTCCCCAGATACTTTTCTTCCTCATTACATATGAAGGTACTTTCATATTTTCTTTTTTCTTCTTTTTCTTTTGTACCAGGGACTGAACCCTGGGAAGCCGAACCACTGAGCCACATCCCCCAGCCCTTTTTATTTTTTATTTAGAGACAAGGTGTTGCTGAATTGCCTAGGGCCTCACTGAATTGCTGAGGCTGGCTTTGAACTTGTGATCCTTCTGCCTCAGCCTCCTGAGCCACTGGGATTACAGGCACGTGCAACCATACCTGGAAATTTGGAGTAAAAAACCACCACTAGTAAAATTAAAAGACAATGGGCAATTAAGTAAAACAATTGCAGTCTCTATAATAGATGATAGGCTAATATTTTCCCATATAAATACATTATGCAGATTAACTAAAAAGTATGTATGCATTATTAAAAAAGCAAAAAACAAGAACAGGCAACTCTCGAAGAACTACAAGTGAACCAAAATCAAAAGAAAAGAAAAGAAAAACATGTTCAACTATAAAGTTGCAAATTGCATAAGTGAACCACAAGATTTGGCCTGTAAGATTAGCCAGGTAAAAAATAGTAGGTCTAGGGCTGGGGCTGTAGCTCAGTGGCAGAGCGCTTGCCTAGCATGTATGAGGCACAGGGTTTGATATTCAGCACCACATATAAATAAATGTATAAAATAAAGGTCCATCAACATCTAAAAAGTTATTTTTAAAAATAATAGGTCTGAGTGTCCATACAGTGTTGTTGACATATAAAATTAACCCAGTCTTTTTGGTGGGCAGTTCAGCACTATTTGTCAAAGACAGTGCTGGGGATGGTGATGCTCACCTGCAATCCCAGCAGTTTGGGAGGCTGAGGCAGGAGGATCGCGAGTTCAAAGCCAGCCTCAGCAATTTAGCCAGGCCCTAAGCAACTCAGTGAGACTCTGTCTCTAAATAAAATATAAAAATGGCTGGGGTGTGGCTCAGTGGTTGAGTGCCTCTGGGTTCAATCCCTGGTACAAAAAAAAAAAAAAATTAGGAATGGTTATTTCTAATTAAAAAATTAAAAACCTATTTTTAAAATGTCTACTTCTCAATATATCTAAAATTAAATATGGAGTAACTTATACATAACTTATATATATTTAATTATGAATAAATGGAGGATTGGTTGATATTTTCTTTTAGTTTTTTAAAATTATATTTTCTTACGTTTCTTGCGTGTACCTATAGCCAGTGTACCAGCTAATAAGTTAGGAATGTTGTTGTTTGGACTTTTGATGGGTTCCAGACACCAGGTCACTTTGTAATTTCTGTCAAGTTGAGAATTTCTTTGCTCAGTCCGTGGGTGGCAGCCTGGATCAGGGGGCCCCTATGGCGCCTATTCAGAGATTCCCGATTTGACTTGGATCAACCATATTTCATTTGACAAGATTTAGGAACTCTGGGAAGGATTTAAATTTATAGTGGCATGGATCCCAAGGGTTCAAACAGAATTTCCCGTGGGAAAATTCTGTTGTCCTTTTTTTTTTCCCTAGAAACCACACTCTTTACTTCCTTGTATATTTCCTGTATTGGTTACTTATTGCTGCATTAAAAAACTATTCAGCTGGGTGACGTGGCACATGCCTGTAATCCCAGCAGCTCAGGAGGCTGAAGCAGGAGGATCACAAGTTCAAAAGGCAGCCTCAGCAATTTAACGTGGCCCTAAGCAAGTTAGGAAGACCCTGTCTCAAAATAAAATATATAAAAATGAAAAGGGTTGGGGATGTGGCTCAGTGGTTGAGCACTTCTGGATTCACAAACAAAACAAAATAAACAACAACAACAACAACAAAATATTAAAAACTCAGTGGTTGGACTGGGGTTGTGGCTCAGTGGTAGAGCACTCGCCTGGTGCGAGCAAGGCCCTGGGTTCGATCCTCAGTACCACATAAAAATAAATGAATAAAAATAAAGACATTGTGTACAACTAAAAGAAATAAATACTAAAAAAAAAAAAAAAAAAAAACAAAAAAAACAGTGGTTTAGTTGGGCGCGGTGGTGTATGCCTGTAATCCTAGAGGCTGGGGAGGCTGAGGCAGGAGGATCCCGAGTTCAAAGCCAGCCTCAGCAACAGTGAAGCCCTAAGCAATTCAGTGAGACCCTGTCTCTAAATAAAATACAAAATAGGGCTGGGGATGTGGCTCAGTGGTTGAGTGCTACAGAGTTCAATCCCTGGTACAAAACACACACACACACACAAAAAAAAAAAAAAAAAAAAAGAAAAAAAAAAAAAACACAACTCAGTGGTTTAAACAAGAATAATCCTTTCTTAGGTCTGGGGTTGTGGCTCAGTGGTAGAGCACTCGCCTAGCAAGAGGCACTGGGTTTGATCCTCAGCACCCTATGAGAATAAATGAATAAATAGATAGATAGATAGATAAATAAAATAAAGGTATTGTGTCCAATTGTAACATACACACACACACACACACAAAAGAATAATCCTTTTCTTATCTCCGATGCCTTCTGTAGATCAGGGATTCAGAGGACCCACAGGGACAGCTGGTCTCTGCTCCACCATGTCTGGGCCTCAGCTGTGGAGACCGGGTGAGCAGGAGCGGGAGCCATCTGAAGCTCCATTCACTCAGTATCTGGTGGCTGAGGCTGGCTGCCAGCCAGAACATTTACACATCACTGTGGCCTTCTCACATGGCCCACACAGCCCAGTGCCTGGATCCAAGAGCAAGTATCCTGAGAGAGCCCAGTGAAAGCTGTATCCCTTCTGCCACTCAGCCTTGGAACTGGGGTTGGCATCATTCCACTGTACTCCATTGGTAGAGCCTCTGCCCAGATTTCAGAGAAGGAAACAGACCCCCATCTTTGGTGAAGATTGAAAACAAGAGAATGCAGGAGAGGATACATAGATGGGAGCGGCCATATTGGAGAAACACAATCTGGCCCACTCCCCAAATTTCCACAGGAACTCATTAGCCATCTTGGATCTGTATTTAAAAAAAAAAAAGAAAGCAAAATCTCAGAGAGATTTGCTCTCTTTCCCTTCCCCTGCCCTCTCTCCTCTATTCCCTCCCTCTCTCCCTCATCCTTCCTTCCTTTCAGTTATAAGCAGTTATTGTTTCACAGTGTGAAGTCTTGCCAGCAGGGTCATCTTGATAATGTGCCTGGTGGCTCCCTAAATAATTTTATTTTTCTTCTGTTTATATTTTATTTTCCACCTCACCACATCCTTTACACTCTAGAGACCAGAAGGCCATCTTTTCAAATAATCCTTTGTGATCTCTTACCTAATTACTTCCAAGAAAGATTTCATAACATTAAAAACCTTAGGCTCAGGACAATGTTCTTATTGAACAGATACCTTAGAGCACTCACTATGTGACAGGGGATGTTCTAAGCAGGCCCTTTATAAAACATTCACTTGCTTAATCTTCAGAACTTTGTTTCCAGCCTACAGATGAGGAAACTGAGGCACAAAGATGTTAAGTAACTTGCCCAAGATCACAAAGCTATCTCACGGCAGAACAAGTTGTCAATTTCGGGGCATCTGTCTCCCAAATCTATATTCTGAACCATCATAGTGTGCTGCCCTTCTGTCACTGTTCCATTTGTCCCTTATCTGCTTGAGCAACAAGCTCTTAGATGTACAAAATAGTGGGGAGCTAGGGAAATATACCTGGATGCTTGGAACAGGCCTGGGAGCAGGGGACTGTGTACCAGCCCCAATTCTGCTGCTGGCCCTGCCTTTGCCTCTGCCCTTGCCCCTGCCCTGACAGGTTCACAAGGAGCAGTATCCATCCTGGGCACGGTGCTACATGCCTGTAATCCCAGCGGCTCCGGAGGCTGAGGCAGGAGGATTGTGAGTTCAAAGCCAGTCTCAGCAACTTAGCGAGGCACTAAGCAACTCAGGGAGACCCTGTCTCTAAATAAAACACAAGAAAGGGCTGGGATGGAGCTCAGGGGTTAAGTGTCCAATACAAAAAAAAAAAAAAAAAATTCAACCACAAAGCCTAAGGCTCTTGTCTGGCTGGCCCTAACACTTCTAAATTTCAGGGTGACTGAGTGGAAAGAAGGACAGACAGAACATCTGTCCTTTAACATACAAGAAGATCAAGGTATTTTGTTGATGTTTTGTAATGTTTTACTCGTAGAACTTCTGGAATGGAGTATTGCTCTCTCCTTACCTTTTTGGAGTTGGAGAGAGACAAAGAGATTTCTAGTGGCTTCCCCAGACCCCGCAGTCAAAAGACTTTTGAGAACTGAACAAAATTCTGCAGACCTCAGGCCTCAGACTGTTACCATTGCAAAATAATCGCCCCCAAATGGCCTCTTCCTGCAGGCTCAGGTTTCATGGCTGAGGATTTAGGAGACTGCTGGTGAGTCTAATCACTTGGGACATCTTAATAACTAAAGTCGCATTTGACATAAAAAACTCATGAAGAGGCTGTGGGTGATTGAGGGTATGTTGTCAGAAGTTTGGCTCCCAACATGCATGATGCCACATATTTGGAATTCTGCAGTGAAAATGTAGAACTATTTCAATGAAAAAGCATCAGAGGGATTTATCTGATTCTTCTTCAAATACAGCATTTTCCAAAGAGGAAAAAAAAAAAAAAAAAAAAAAAAAGTTCTCCATTAGCTGCAAAGCACCATTTCTTCAAAATAGCAAATGAAGTATTTGTTATTGGAATAAACAAACCTATAACATGGATCCCTGAGGCAGACTGTTGGAGAGCCAGGGGGAGGGAAAGAAAAGAACTACAAGAGAAATGTGCAGTTTGGCCGTGGACATTTGCCAGGAAAAGTTGGGTAATGAAGGATTAAAACTAAAACAAAAAAGAAAAGAAATAAGGTAAGAAAAGGGCCACCAAGAAATGAAGAGCTGCTGATGTGGTCAACATAAATGAAAAGATCTGAATCTTGCGGGTGGGGGTGTGGGAGCAGCTGGCCAAGGTCAAACTCAGGGTGAAAAAACCCGAAAACTAAACCCCAAACCCCAAACAGCAAATAAATGAGAAGGAGGTGGGGGGGGGGGGAGATGAATAAGGCGCCAGTATAGAAAGAGAAAAGGGAAGCAATTTTGACAGGAAATTGACCAAAATAGACTAGTGCAGTGTGACCTGAAGGGAGACAGGGAGAAAAGGCCATTAAAACCGCGCCAGCAGAGGAATTCAAGGGGAGAGGATTTTAAATGTTAAAAAGCAGATGCCCTGCCAGGAGCGCGCCTGGGATTCCAGCAGCTGGGGAGGCTGAGGCTGGAGGATTGCAAGTTCGAGGCCAGTCTCAGCCAACTTAGTGAAGCCCTCCGCAACTTAGTGAGACCTGTCTCAAAATAAAATGTCAAAAAGGGTTGGGGATGTGACTCAGGGGTTAAGCATCTCTGGGTTCAAATCCCTGGTACCAAAACAAAAAAGCAAACAAACAAACAAACAATAAAACCCAGGGACTGGGGTTGTGGCTCAGTGGTAGAGTGCTTGCCTAGCATGTGCGAGGCCCTGGGTTCGATCCTCAGCACCACATAAAAATAAATAAATAAAATAAAGGCATTGTGTCCAACTACAACTAAAAAAATTATATATATATATATATATATAAAATAACCCAGATGCCCTTGAAATTACCTGCACATTCTATTCCTGTGGATTACAGAGGACAGAAGATTCAGGTGTTCTCTGTCATAGGAATGGATGGCTCACATAATTTGGGCAGGATCCAGATCACTGTTTGTTAAGTGCTTCAAAGGTAAAGGGTGTCAGTGGAGCACAGAGACAAAGAGATGTGCAAAGTCATGAAGCAGGCTTTAGGATGGATGGGTGGGTTTGTTAACAAGAACTGCTTACCACCTGGCTCTCAATATTATAGTAGGGGACAGGCTGGTCTCAGAGAAGTTTCTTCCCTTACTACAAGGGCCACCTGATGTGCATTGGTGATGCAGTCTTCTCTAAGCTCTAGGACAAATCCTGGCCTTAGCTGTAGTGTCTCAGGAACCCTCGTCCCCTATTCTGGGACTCAGAAACACGGAGTCGTTGCTGCTTAAGTTATTTTGACCTTGGGCTTTTTGCCTCCCTGATTGGAGGTCCCAAAGCTTGGCATACTTTTTTTTTTTAATGATTATTTAATTAATGTATTTATTTTTGTAGCAGGGATTGAACTCAGGGGTACTTGACCACTGAGCCCCATCCCCAGTCCTATTTTGTATTTTATTTAGAGATAGGGTCTCACTGAGTTGCTTAGGGCCTTAGTAAATTGCTGAGGCTGGCTTTGAACTCTCAATCCTCCTGCTTCAGCCTCCTGAGCCGCTAGGATTACAGGCATGCGCCGCCACCTGGCCCCAGCTCTGTTATTAGGTCCAGTTCTACTTTTTTTAAAAAAAATTTTGTATTTTTTTAAATATTTTTTTTAGTTGTTAATAGACCTTTATTTTGTTTATTTGTATGTGGTGCTGAGAATCAAAGCCAGTGCTTCATGCATGCTACGCAAGCGGTCTACCACTGAGGCACAACCCCAGCCCCTCCATTTCTACTTTTGAACTTGGTCTTGGATTTGTTTCTCATATTCAAGGTTCTGATTTGGTCACCTGTCTGCTTCCTGACATCCTCTATGATTTGGGGACCTGACTAAGTCTTGGGAAGTTCATCCTATAATACCACGACCTTCCCAAACTTTTTCCCATTGTTTGGCTCCAACTTCTAGAGACAGATAACTGTCACTCATTGTCCATCTGTCCCCTTGGCTCTACATGCCTTGCTTATGCCTGGATTCCTTCGAGATCTTCATAGCTATTTTTTCCCCTAACTTTGACTTCTAATGCTGTCTGCATCACATGGTCAATTGTCCTTCACCAAAAGCTGTTAGGCGCCATGGGGTGTCTGCCATATTGGACTGTTCTCAGCCCAGAAGCTGTGTCTGTGGCCCCACATCCCTGCAGCTGTGTCTCACTAACATCTGTGTCATTCTGTGTGTGGGGTGCAGTCTGAGGTGTCACTCCTTCCCAGTCTGGTCCATCTTTTTTTTTTTTTTTTTAACATCAGTATGCAATTTTATGGATATTTATTAATAAATAAAATAAAGTCATATTTCAGTTTTATTACAAATATTGCCCTTGGAAATATTACAAATATTCGGGGCTTCACCTGCAAAGCTTTTTAAAACTTGAGACTAAGCATGTTTGTCTGAAGACTTTTCATTTCCTGATTAACCTCTCTATAAGAAGAGAAGGTGTTGTTTATTACTTTAAAAAAATTTTTTTTTTGAATTTGTTCTTTTTAGATAAACATGACAGGAGAGTGTATTTTGACATACATACTTGGAGTATCACTTCCCATTCTTGTGGTTGTGCATGATGTGGAGTTTCACTGGTCGTGTATTCATTCATATATGAACAGAGGAGAGTTCTGTCTAGTTTATTCCACTGTCTTTCCTATTCCCATCCCCCTTCCCTTCATTCCCCTTTGCCTGGCCCATCTTACTGAAGCCAACTTGGTTGTTCCCAGTTGGCTTTTTGGACTTAAAAAAAAAAAAAAAAAATCAAAATCAAAATCAATAGCTTGTTCAGTATCTTCAAAAATATTTTACTAGCAGGGTTGTATATTTAACTACACTGGAGCCAAGACGAGACTAGGAAAAACACACTTAAAATTCAGAGATGTGGCAGATCCTAACATTGACCCATTCATATTCCCTTGGCACTCCCTTCCAGCACAACACAGGCTTCTGCAGCAAGGACCTGTGCTTCTCAGAGTGAGCATTTTCTCTCCACTGTGGGCAGGACAGGCAGGAAGTGCCAGAGGGTGAATATCCGGGGAGTGGCCTTCTGCCAAAGATGGAAGGGAGTTTAGGATAAATACCCTGGCTTCCTGTCTTCAGTGTGTGGGGGAGAGGAGGGGTGTTCATTTAGCCAACCCCAAAGCTTATTCTAACTACCTCCCAGAGTCCTCCAGTGCTTTGGAGTCTCAGTTGCCCCAAACCGTAACCTGCTCCATAACAAACCCTTTTTAGCTTCATTCTGTTTTTTGTATCATTTTCCCACTCCCTTACTAGTATTTCCTAAAGTGGGCTCTCCCTTTGCCCCCCAAAATTGTGCTCAAATACTTGTCTTGGGTTTATCTTCTGGAAGACTCCAAACTAGGACAAAAGGCCTCATATTCTAGGTTAAGGATTTCAACATTTTCTGGAAAAGCACATCTGTGTCCAACACTTTTTATAATATACTGTGAGAGAGAGAAATACCAAAGTCCCCTGTAAATAGCGCTTCCTTCTTGGGCCACATGACTCTACTGGCCTTTGAGATATTAATAGGAATTATGAGATTTGCAGGTCAAATAATTTCAGCAAGGAAATTCAAGATATAAAGAATAACTGAATAGAGACTTTAACACTAAAAAATACAAACTGAAATATAAAATACATCGAATGGGCCAACAGCAGAATGCAGAGGACAGAAGACAGAATCAATGACCTTGAAGATATAAATAGAAATTACCAATCTGGGGCTGGGGGTATAGCTCAGTTGGTAGAGTACTTGCTTCACATGCACAAGGCCCTGGGTTCAATCCCCACCTCCACCAAATAAAGAAAAAAGAAATTTTACCAATCTGAAACAAGAGAGGAAAACAGACCGAAGAACAACAGCAAAAAATAGGCGCTTCAACAATACACAGGGCTCTGATAAAATATCTAGTCATCAGGGTCAAAAAGGAAAGTGGGGGGGAAATGTGAGCCTGAAAAGTTCCTAAATTTGGCAAGACATAAAAGTATAGGTTCAAAAGCTGAGTGAACCCAAAATAGGATCAATCTAAATGCATACAAAGACACATCACAGTTAAACTTTTGAGAATTAAAAACAAGGATAAATTATTGTTGGGTGCAGTGGCGCACGCCTGTAATCCCAGCAGCTAGGGAGGCTGAGGCAGGAGGATGGAGATTCTAAAGCCAGCCTCAGCAATTTATCGAAGTCCTAAGCAATTTAGTGGGACCCTTTCTCAAAATAAAAAGGGCTGGGGGTGTGGCTCAGTGGTTAAGCACCCCTGATACAAAAAGGAAACAAACAAAGCAAAACATGGAGGCCAGAATAAAGTGGCACAGAACTTTTTTTTTTTTTTTTTGAGGGGGGGGTACCAGGAATTGAACTCAGGGGCACTCAGCTACTGAGCCCCATCCCCAGCCCTATTTTATATTTTATTTAGAGACAGGGTCTCATTGAGTTGCTTAGGGCCTCACTTTTGCTAAGGCTGGCTTTGAACTCGCGATCCTCTTGCCTCAGCCTCTGGAGCCAGAGCCGCTGGGATTACAGGTGCCAGATGACACAGAACTTTTAAGTACTAAAGAAAAAGAACAGACAACCCTGAATTTTACAAGCAATGAAAATCTACTTCAGGAATGAAGGGGCAAAAAAAAAAAAAATTCTCAGATGAAGGAAAATCAAGAGAATTTATTACCAGAAGATCAATCCTAAAGAATGGCTAAAACAAGTTCCCTAATAAAAAGGAATCTTGGGAGAAAAGAAGGAATCTTGGAATATCAGGAAGGAAGAATGAAGGAAAGAGCAAATTATGGGTAAATTCAATAAACCTTCCTTCTCCTCTTGAGTTTCATCAATTATGTTTGATGGTTGAAGCAAAAATTAGGGTGTTGTCTTATATAGTCCTCTATGTATGTTGAGGAAATATTTAAGGCAATTATAAATTAGGAAGGGAAAGGGATACATTCAGACTGCTGAAATGATGACACTAAGAAAATAAGTTATACTTACATAACTCATGATGCATTACATACATAGTATACAAATATAATATTATCTAGCAGAACCAATAGAAAAGTATATAAGAATATGCGCTCAGTAATACTGAAGATAAATCAAAATGGAGTTCTAGAAATGACTCAAATAACCACAGAAAGGCAGGAAAAAGAAAAAGGAAAGCAAAGGATAGAGAGAAAACGAAAAATAAAATGCAGACTTAAGCTTTTACATATCAATAATTATATTAAATTTAAATGGCCTAAATACATCAATTGAAAGACAGGGAATGGCAGAATGGATAAAAAACATGACCTAACTACATGTTGTCTACATGAAACACAGTTCAAATATAATGATATAATAGGTTGAAGGTAAAAATAGAGGAGAGCCACATAATTCAAACATTATTCAAAGGAAAGCAAGAGTGACTCATTATCAGATATAGGAGACTGTTGAGAAGATAAAATTACCAGTGATACAGAGTGACATTACACAATAATAAAAGTGTTAATGCATCAAGAAGAAATAAATTTCTATGTGTGTATGCAGCAAATAACAGAGTAGCTAAATATGTGAATCAAAAAACCAATAAAACTGGAAGGAGAAATAGACAAATTCCCAATTATCATTGGAGACATCAATAAATAGTAATGCCCAGGAGAGAATACCCAGCTCCACAGGGGATATCACCTTTCTTGTTCTAAAACAGTACCTTTATTAATATGGCTATAGTCTTCCTAGGCTTTATAAGTATCCATAGCACATATTCTTATATTGTTTTTAGTTTTATAACCAAGCGAAAGCTTCAGATTGTTGCTTAGAAAGAAAAATAATTTCACCATTAGTTGTTATAGTCCATTATAAACCTAAATGGAAGAGCTTTCATTAATCTTTATGAGATTTAACCTTGTTGAATTTGGTCCAACTCTATTCTAGACATCAGGATAGTTCTCAAATTCTTAGTTGTCTATAATGAGGACTATGTTTATCTTATGAATCAGCTGTGATATGTCACTATCATTTGATAACTTTATTTCAGTAATTGTTCCCCAAAATATCGAGCAGCAGCTATGGAGGTATGCTACCCTGGTCTTCAAGAGGAGACCTGCAAAGAACCAAGTTAGCTAAAAGCTTCAGCTGTTAATGCCTTTAGGTTTTGCCTTAGCTTTTTAAAATTATAGTTAAAAAAACATACAATCTGAGTCCTACCCTCTTAAGTTCTTTCTTTCTTTTCTTTTCTTTTTGCAATAATTGCCAAATCCAATTTAGTGATAAGAAAAATCTTTTTAGAAACTAGAATGAATCAGACATTACTTTCCTATTCTCATATATGAATACACGACCAGTGAGACTCCACATTATGTACAACCTTGAGAATGGAAAGTTATATTCCATGTGTGTATGATATGCCAAGATACACTCTATTGTCATGAATATCTAAAAAGAACAAATAAAACAATAAAAATAATAAAAAAGAAAAAACCTTTCAGTTATGAAGTACTGCTTTAGTTCAACTATACATAAGAAATTACTTAACCTTCTGCTATTCCAAATATATTTAGTGCTCTTTTTTTAAAAAAATACTTTTAGTTTGTAGATTGCACATGATATCTTTATTTTATTTACTTTTTTTTTGTGTGTGTGTGTGTGGTGGTGGGGATTGAACCCAGAGGCCTTGTGCATGTGAGGCAAGCTTTGCACCCACTGAGCTATGTAACTAGCCCTTGTTTGTTTACTTTTCCGTGGTGCTGAGGATTAAACCCAGTGCCTCCCACCTGCTAGGCAAGCACTCTAGCACTGAGCCACAGCCCCAGTTCCTTAGTACTAATTTTTTAAGATAAGCCTTCCTTTTTTTTTTTTGGCAGTGCTGGTTCTGAGCATCAGACCCAGGTCTTGTGCATGCAAGGCAAGCACTCTACCAAATAAGCTTGCTGGGAATATAGCTTAGTTGGTACAGTGCTTGCCTTGCATGCACAAGACCTGGGTTTGATCCTCAGCAACAGCACTGCCAAAAAAAAGGAAGGCTTATCTTAAGAATTGTAATGCAAAAAAAAAAAAAGAGAGAGAGAGAGAGAGAGAGAGAGAGAGAGAGAGAGAGAGAGAACATATAATGGCATAATTTGGCGTGAACATACTTTATATACAGAGTTATTAGAAATTATGCTGTATATGGGTAATAATGAGTGTACTGCATTGCACTATTGTCATGTATGTTAAAAAAAAAAAAAAAAAAAAAAAGGATAAGCCTTCCTGTCCCCTAAAGTAATTGCACTGTATCTTTGAAATTAAGCAGAAAAAATAAAGGAACAAACAAAATCCAGTATTGTTGACAACAAATATATAGCAAATCACTTCTCATATATTTTGATTAAAATGATGCAAAAGCTGACTAAAACACTATTACTAGTTATTTTCTGGTTTTTATTTCTTTTGTTTTTTAAAATCATGGTCATCCTAACAAGTGTGAGATAACATCTCAATATGGTTTTCCTCCTCCTCCTTCTTTTTTTTTTTTTTGAGTACTAGGGATCAAACCCAGGGGAGTTCTACCACTGAGATACATCCTGAGCCTTTTTTGATTTTTTCTTTTGAGATAGGGTCTCTAAGTTGCTGAGGTTGACTTCAAACCTGTAATCCTCCTGCCTCAGTCTCCAGAGTAGCTGGCATTGCAGGTGTGTACCATGATGTCTGCATCTCATTGCGGTATTCATTTGCATTTCCCTGATGATTCTTGATTTTTGATCATCTCTTCCTAAGCCTGTTAATTATTTGTATGTCTTCTTTTGAAAAAATATCTATCAAGTTCTTTGTCCATTGTATAATCTTTTTTTTTTTCTATTGAGTCGTTAATGTTTTGGAAATTAAACTCTCTCTTTTTTTTTAGTTGTAGTTGGACATAATACCTTTATTTTATTTATTTATTTTATGTGGTGCTGAAGAAACCCAGCGCTTTGCATGTGCTAGGTGAGCGCTCTACCGCTGAGCCACAACCTCAGCACCCCCTCCTCCGGAAATTAAACTCTTTTTTTGTTGCTATTTTGGGGTAACAGGGATTGAACCCAAGGGCACTCAGTCACTGAGCCCCATCCCCAGCCCTATTTTGTGTTTCTTATTTCCAGATAATGTGTCTCACTGAGTTGCTTAGGGCCTTGCTGTTGCTGAGGCTGGCTTTGAACTTGAAATCCTCTTGCCTCCCACTCCCGAGTGGCTGAGATTATAGTCATGCGCCACCAAGGCCTGGCTCCGAAATTAAACTCTTATCATATATATAGTTTGAAAATATTTTCTTTCACTCCATAAGTTACCTTTTTGCTCTGCTGATCATTTCCTTTTTTGAGCAAAAGCTTTTTAGTTTAATGTAGTCCTGCTTGTTTATTTTTGGTTTCATATCCAAGAAATCATTGCCAAGATCAAGGTGACAAAGCTTTCCCCTATCTTTCCTTCTAGGATTTTTGTAGTTTTAGGTCTTATGTTTACATCTTTGTTCTATTTTGCATTGACTTTTGTGTATGGTATAAGATAAAGGTCAAAGTTATTCTTTTGTATGTGAGTGTCCGCTTTTGCCAGAACCATTTATAGAAGAAATTCTCTTTTCCTCATCATATATTTTGGTCCTCTTGTTGAAGATCAGTTGATTATATATGCATTGGTTTATTTCTGGGCTCTATTCAATTCCACTGCTCTATATTTTTGTCTTTATGCCAGTACCATGCTGTTCTGATGACTGTAGCTTCTTAATATGTTTTTAAATAGGGCAGTATAAGGCCTCCAACTTTGTTCTTCTTACTTGATATTGTTTTGGCTATTTAAAATCCTTTTGGTTACATTGGAATTTTTTTCTATGTGATTTTTTTCTATTTCTGTACAAAATACTCCTGGAACTTTGATAGGAGCCGTATTGAATCTGTAAATCACTTTGGGTAGTATGGAGAGTTTAACAATAGAATATCTTCCAATCCATGAACACAGGATGTCTTTCCATGTTTCATCTCTTTAATTTCTTCCAGCAATGTTTTACAGTTTTCTGTGTATACGTCTTTCACCTCTTTGGTTAAGTTCATTCCAAAGTATTTTCTTTTTTTTGATGCTATTATAAATGGAATTGTTTTCTTAATTGCATTTTAAGATTATTAATTGTTATTGTAGAGAAACATGATTTTGTAACCTGAACTTTTACTGTATTAATTTACTAGTTATAACAGTGTGTGTATGTGTGTGTGTGTGTGTGTGTGTGTGTGTATGTAATCTCTAGAGTGTTCTACATAGAACATCATATCATCTGTAAACAGGGATAAATTTAATTCTCCCTTTCTAATGTGTATGCCTTTTATTTCCTTTTCTTGCCTAAATCCTCTGGCTAGGACTTCTAGTACTATATTGAATAGAAGTGGTGAAAGTGGACATCTTTGCCTTGTTTTAGATCTTAGAGGAACAGCTTATAGTTTCTCGCTGTTGTGTACGGGCTAACATCTACGCTTTTTTTTATGATGAGGTAATTTCCTTCTACCAAGTGTTTCTATCATGAAAAGCTATTTAATTTTGTCAAATGCTTTTCTGCATCTGTTAAGACCATCATGTGATTTATATACTTTATTGTGTCCATGTGGTGTATGACATTGATATTTGTGTCTTGAATCTTTCATTTCCCTTTCCTATTTGTGTCTTGTCCTTTCATTCCAGGGCTAAGTCCCACTGGTTCATGGTGTATGATCATTTTAATGTGCTTTTGAATTTTCTGCTAATATTTTGGTGAGGATCTTGCATCTATGCTCATCACAGATATTAGCCTGAAATTTTATTTTTGTGTGCCATTTTATGGCTTCAGTATCAATGCAATGCTGGCCTCATAAAATGAATTTGGAAGTGTTCCTGACTCTTCCTTTTTTTTTTTTTTTAAGTTTGAGAAAGACTGATGTTAATTCTGCTTCAAATGTTTGGTGGCGTCCATCAGCAAAAGCCATCTGTTCCTGAGCTTTCCTCCCTCCCTCCCTCCCTCCCTTCCATCTTTCCTTCCTTCCTTCCCTGTCTCTCTCTTTCCAGTGCTGGGGATGGAACCCAGGGCCTTGTACATGCTACCCACGTACCCTCCCACGGATCTGTACCTCCAGCTCCTGACCTTTTCATTTTGTTTCAAGGTATTTTCTGATTTTTCTTTTGATTTTGTCTCTGACCCATCAGTTGTTCAAGAGTATGCTATTTAATTCCCGCATATTTGTGAATTTCCCTGTTTTCTTTCTGCTATTGATTCCTAGTTTCATTCCACTGTGGTCTGAAAAGATGTTTGGTATGAATTCCATCTTAAATTTGTGAAGATTCATTTGTTGACCTAACATGTGATCCATCCTGGAGAATGTTGTGTGTGCTTGAGAAGAATGTGTATTATTTTGCTGTTGGGTGGAATATTCTGTATATATCTGTTAGTTCCATTTGGTCTATAGTGCTGTTCAAGTTATTAATTATTATTAATAATTGTTAAAATTATGATTAATTTTCTGTCTGGATGTTCTATGCGTTAGTGAAAGTGGGACATTGAAATCACTTAATATTACTGTGTTGTTATCAATTTCTCCCTCAAGTTGCGTCAATGTTTGCTTTGTATATTTAGGTGTTTAATGTTAGCTGCATTTATCTTCCTGGTGCATGAACCCTATTATCATTACAGAATGTCTTTCTTTGTGTCTTGTGATAGTTTTTGACTTACAGTCCATTTTCTCTGGTATAAATTTGTCACCCCTCCTTTCTGTTGTGTACCATTTGTACAGAGTATCTTTTCCATCTTTTTGGCCTGCAGCCTCTGTGTGGCCCTTAGGAGCAGCAGCCTACCACACTGTTCTTCTTTTCTTCCCAGAAGCCTCCGGGCAACTAGAATATGCTGACTCCTGACCACTTTCTGGGAGAGACAAGACAGAAACCAGATCCCTCCCAAAACTGGAACACCAGACTCTTCTCTTTCCCCATAGAAGGAGAAGCCAGTGAGCAGTATAGGCCTGTGTGCGCAGTGTAGGCCTCTGCGTGGGCAGTATAGGCCTCTGTGTGCCTTCCTGCGGGTCCTCTGGATCCACTGCATACCACCCAGCTCTATTTTGTTCTCAGAAGCCCTCAGGCACCTAGAGTATGCTGGGTTCTGTTCTTGCTCTGAAACAGGCAAAACAGAAATTAGTCCTTCAGGCAGTGCCTGAAAAATGATAATGCTGAACTCCCTCCACCTTTTTCATTCCCCTGAGGAAGAGGACACAGAGCTTTATTGGCCCTTGTCGGTCATGTTGTGGGGAGGGGGTCCTCCACAGCAACTGCCCGCTGTCCAGCTTTTTCTTGTCCCAGCAGCCCTCAGGCATCTAAGGCATGCTGAATCCTGTCAGCACAATGATACAGGCAAGTTCCAAGCCAGTCCCTCAGGCAGCCCCTGACCCCAGAAAAGTCAGAATGTTTGACATCTGTCCAGTCATCTCTTTCTCCACAGGGAGAAGCCCCAAGCTGAGTTTCCTCACAATCATGTGGCAGTGTGCTGGGGAGAGGGACTAGGGGGAGAGGGTGTCATGAATTCTCCTGTTCACTTCCGTGTGCCTGGTTTCACACTCACCAGGGTGCATCAGCTTCTTAGTTTGTTTCTGGATTTCTCACAGAAGGTATTGGTGTGTGTATTGTGAAATCAGTGTGGCCCCAGTGAGAGGAAGGAGGGTGTGGGGCTTCCTGTTTCCACCATTTTGCTGATATCACTCTGCCTCAGTTTTTGAGCCAAAGCCATGCTTTTCCTTGGTAGCCCCCAGGCAGGGACTGGATATCTTGTGGGAACAAGGGCCTGGCCATGGCCACACAATGTGGAACTCTTCAAATAAGCAGTCTTTGTCCTGGAGCACTCTCTCTCTCTCTCTCTTTTTTTTTTTTTTTTGCTGAGACTTGGCCAAATGTGGATGGCAGTCTGAGGCTGATCCTACCCAGCCTGCAATTCTTCCTCTTTTCCTTCTCACATGCATTATCTATCAATAAATCTTTTCCCTCCAAACTGTCTTAGCATTCATTCATCCTAAGATAATATTTATCATTTAATTAACACTCTCTGGGGGAAAGTATTCAAGGGGTTTCTCTCCAATTCAACCTCCGTTACCACCCACTTGCTTGTGACAAAGGTTCACCAAACCTCCTACCTTTTCTTGTTGGGAGCATTCCCAGACTACATTTCCCAGCCTCCCTTGCAGTTAGCTGATTGTCAGAAAAAAATATCTGCATTTTCTTCTCTTGATTCTTATAGTGATTCAGGCATGTTGGAAAGAGTGGACAATGGATTTCGAGATGTATGATTGGTGTTTTCTTTTTTCTGGTTCTTGCATCAATTACCTTAAAAATGGACTCCTAAAGACAGTAGAATGAACTGGACAGAACTTTCCTCTGTTCATATATGACTACACGACCAGTGAAACTCCACATCATGCACACCCCCATGTTGGTTGGCAAGACCTGGCAGGGAACTCCTTAATTGGGCAAAGAGGGATTAGAGTTATTCTTCGTCACCACCACCATCTGGAGGTAATACTAGAGTGTTCATTCCCACAGGGCTCCATTAACATAAGTGCCTGAGCTGGCCAAGCCTGCCCTGGGCTTACCTGAGAGAAACCCAACTCCTTGTGGCACCTGCCCACGAAGGCTGAGCCTCTTATTATGCTGCAGTGACACTTTAAGCATTGGTTATGAAAATTGAAAATATTATTTCTCCTCCTGGGAATGATTTTCATCCCTCTCATCTAACCTGTGCCAAATTCTCAATGAAGCACACAATGGCTTAATTAGTAATGTCATCCTAGAGGCATTGATATCAGAGAAGAACACGATTTGTGGCGTGTCTAATGATCCTCTATCTGCCCCTAGACCCTTGACATTCACCACCTAACCCCTGCAGCATTTCCTCATGCTGGTATAGGCCACATTCTATAGTATAATCTCTACAGGGATGGGTGACAATATGACAGAGGTTAACATCCAGCCTAAACTTCACCCAGAACGGCACCAGCATATTCTTATCTGTTTTGCTCTTATTATCACTGTAAACTCAAATTAAAATTTCATTTTATTAGGGGTATATCACTCACTACTTATTTATCTCTTCACCAATTAAAGGACATTTGGGTTGCTTCCAGATTGGAGCAAGAGCAAAAGAATTTAAAAATTCACATACAGGTTTTTGTGTGAACTTAAGGTTCCATTTCTTTAGGGCAGAGATTGACCATTTTTTTCTGTCAGATAGTAAATACTTAAGCTTTGTGAGTCATGCATGCTCTTTGTCACATTTTTTTTTTTTTTAGTAATTCTTTGAAAATGTCAAAAACATTATCTGCCTGTGGGTCCTACAAAAGTAGATAACTGACTTCATTTGACCTGTTTATCTTAGTTCGAGGGCACCTGCTCTAGGGTAAATAGCTAGAAGTGGAATTATTGCAACATAAGCTTAACTTTGTAAGAAACTGCCACAGTTTTCCAGAACATCTTGACCATCTTGCATTCTTACCAGTAATGTCTGAGGATTTCAGTTGCTCTATCTTTGACAGCATCTGGAATCAGAGGGATTTTGTTTCGCATTTCCTTAATAGCAAATTATGTTGAGCATCTTTTGAGTGTATATTTGCCATCCATACCTGGTACCAGGGATTGAACCCAGGGGTACTTAACCGCTGAGCCACATCCCAAACCCTTTTTATATTTATTTAGACATAAGGTCTTGCTGATTTGCTTAGTTGCTCACTAAGTGGCTGAGGCTTGCTTTGAGCTTGTGATCCTCCTGCCTTAGCCTCCAAGTCACTGGGATTACAGGCATGTGCCACTACCACACCTGGCTCCATATATCTTCTTGCATAAAAGGCTGATTATATATATATATATATATATATATATATATATATATATATATATATTTTGCCCATTTTTTTTCTTTTTTCTCTTTCTTTCTTTTTTTCTTTTTTTTTAAATACTGCTTTGAGTGTTCTTTATATGTCCTAGACAGGAATCCTTTATCAGATATGTGGTTTGCAAATAGTTTCTACTGGCTATAACTTGTCCTTTTACTCTCTTTTTTTTAATCTTTATTTTATTTATTTTTATGTGGTGCTGAGGATCAAACCCAGTGCCTCGCATGTGTGAGGCAAGCACACTACCACTGAGCCACAACCTCAGCCCCCTTTTATCCTCTTAACAGGCTCTTTCATAGAGAAAAAGTTTTAAATTTTGGTGAGGTACAGTTACTTTACTACATAGTAACTATATTACTATAACTATATAGTAAGTCTTAAAAACAGGTATTGTGGTTCCTGTGACGTTATTCTTCTTTTTCAAAATTGTTTTAGCTACTCTAGTTTCATTCCCTTTTTACTTTAGAATCGGGTTGTTTAGATCTAAAAAAAAAAAAAAAAAAAAGCCAGGTGCACACGCCTGTAATCCCAGCAGCTCTGGAGGCTGAGGAAGGAGGATACTAAATTTTCAAAGCCAGCCTCAGTCAGCAACTCAGTGAGGTCCTAAGCAACTCAGTGAGATCCTGTCTCTAAATTAAAAAAAAAAAAAAAAAAAAAAAAAGGGCTAAGGGTGTTGCTCAGTGGTTAAGTACCCCTGGGTTCAATCCCTGGTACCAAAAATAAAAAGAAAGAAAGATTTTGTTGGAATTATAACAGATCATTTTTTGGGGACTGACAGGTCGAGTCCTCCAATTCATGAAGATAGCATGTATCTCCACTATTCACATCTTTGACTATTTCCATCAGTTTATATTTTTATATTTTTGGCAGTGCTGGGGATGGAACCCAGGCCTCCTGCATGCACACTAGGCAAGCACTCTACCACTGAGCCACATCTGCAGCCCAGAGCCAGCCCCAAGAGGAAGCCTGCAAAGCCACCCTGGTGGCCGGGGGGTCCCCAAAGCTACTGATCCTGCAGCTCACAAAAGAGTCCACCTCTGCTCATTTCCACTGAGCCCTGAAAAGAGCTGGCTTGTTGGGGTACCTGTGGTGGGATCTGGGAGCCCGGTCCTCACACAGTCCACAGAGGCCCTGAGTGCTGGCTGGGGGCGCTGGTGGGCCTTTGCCCAGGTGGTCCAGCCTGGGGGCAGGAGGGGGCCGATTCCCACACTGAGAAATCTCTAGTGTCCCTGGCCACCTAGGGCTGCTTCCCTCCTCCTTAGCCACCTGCCCCAAGGGTGCAGCTCATAACAAACGTCCACACCCGCGGAATCCTCTGAGCTGGAGACCTCCTGCCCTGCTAACAGCATCTTTGTGACTTTGGGGGTACATGTCCTATAATTCACTAAGAGGATTTTGTTGTCTCCTAGATTCATAGTACATGTTAACCTACGAAAGGCTCTGAAAAGTCTTGTACAAGAGAAACTGGTTTAACTTTTTTTTTTTTTTTTTAATTTTAAGATGTTATGAATTTGTCCACAAAGACACCCCGCTGCCCGAAAGTTCCTCTGTGGCTAAGGACACCCCGGGCATCATTGTGGAGTAAATGAAATGGCTTCGTGTTAAATGTCTCAGGGTTTTTTTTTTTTTTTTTTTAATATTTATTTTTTAGTTGTAGGTGGACACAATATCTTTATTTTATTTGTATGTGGTGCTGAGGATCGAACCCAGGGCCTCACATACACTAAGCAAGTGCTCTACCACTGAGCCACAACCCCAGCCCAAATGTCTCAGGTTTTTATAGTTTTTAGTATATTGATCCTATTCATAATTTGTTAAATTTATACTGAGATATTTCATCTTTTGAAATTACATAAATGATATTCTTTTTAAACTTTGCTTTCCAAATTGCTAGTACGTATGAACTTGATTGCCAAATTGTTGGTACAGTATATAGAAATATTGTGTGTTAACCTTGTGTCCTGAGACCTTGCTGAACCCCCTTATTTTAGATTTTTTTGTGTGAATTTTTTGAAATTTTTTTCCATAGACCAATATGTTGTCTGTGAATAAGGACAGTTTTATTTCATGCTTTGCAACATGAATGCCTTTTATTTATTTTTCTTGCATTATTGCACGGTCTAGAACTTCCAGCATGAAATTTGATAAGAGTGAAAGTGTATTCCTTTGCTTGTTTGCAACCTTAAAAGGAAAGCATTCACTCTCTCATCATTAATAAAGATGTTTGCTGTAAGTTTTTTGGTTTTTGGTTTTTGAACATGCGTTTTATTAGCTTGAGAAAGTTTCTTTGTGCTATTGGTCTGCTTGAGAGTTTTTTTTTGTTTTCTCATGGATGGCTGTTGATTTTTGCCACGTGATTTTCTGTATCATTTGATATGATCATGTGTTTTTTTCTTCATTAGCCTGTTGATATTATTGATACCATTGATTTTTTTTTTTTTTTTTTTTTGGTACCAGGGGTTGAATCCAGGGGTGCTCAACTATTGAGCCGCATCTCCAGCCCTTTTTACATATTTTAGAGACAGGGTCTTGCTAAGTTGCTTGGGGCCTCACAAAGTTGCTGAGGCTGGCTTTGGACTGGTGATCCTCCTGCCTCAGCCTCTTGAGACACTGGGATTACAGGTGCCTGGCTGATACAATACTTTTTAAAAAATATTTATTTTTTAGTTGTAGTTGGACACAATACCCTTATTTTTATTTATTTATTTTTATGTGGTGCTGAGAATTGAACCCAGGCCCTCACAAGTATGAGGCGAGTGATCCACCGCTAAGCTACAACCCCAACCCCATGATACAATCCTTTTAACTGAAGTATAGACTTTATTTGGACTTCCTCCTTTACCCTTTCAAGCTCTGACTCAGGATGCAACATTGCATTTAGTCCATATCACCTTAGTCTACTCAAATCCGTGACACTTCCTTGGTCTTTCCTCATCTTTAAGGAATATTTATTTTCGAAAACTTGATTATGGAAAAATTTAAATATATATATATATAAAATAACCCCCATGCATTAGTCACTAAGCTTCAATAATTCCAACATTCACTAATCTTGTTTCATTTAATCCATCTCCCAGTATATTTTTTGGGGGAGGGGGGCGGGTACCAGGAATTTCACTCAGGGCACTCGAACACAGAGCCACATCCCCAGCCCTATTTTGTATCTTATTTAGAGACAGGGTCTCACTGAGCCATGTTCCCAACATTTTTTTGTTGACGTAATTTAAAGCAAAACCCAGACCATATTATTTTATCCATAAGTGTTTCAGCAAACACCTCTACCTAATAAGAACCCTGAGAATAACATAAACACTATATCACTATTACTCTTTTTAAAATAAACAGTAATTTCTTTTTCTTTTTTTTTTTTTTTTTTTGTGGTATGGTATTAGGGATTGAACCCAGAGGTGGTGTGCCATTGAACTATATCTCCAGTCTTTTTTATTTTTTATTTTCAGATAGGGTCTTACCAAATGGCTGAGGCTGGCCTCAAGACTGTGATCCTCCTGCCTCAACCTTCCAAGTCACTGAGATTACAGACATGTACCTCCACACCTGGCTAATAATTTCTTAATATCATCTCATCCTAGGATATATCCATAGAGTCCCTGATTATCACAAACATATCATTTTCCTCAGGATCCAAACAAGGCTCATATAATGTATTCAGTCATAATAGTTAAGTTCCTTTTGTTCTATAATAGCCATATCTCCTTTTTCTTCCTATACCATTGATTTATTGGAAAAACAATATCATTTGTCTTACAGTCTGGATTTGGTTAATTGCTTCTGCAATCTCTCTGTATTCTCTATGTTTCATAAAAATGAGTAGTTGCAAAGCTTTACTAGATTAAAGTGTTTTTTGTTTGTTTATTTGTTGATATGAGGGATTGAACCCAGTGGTGCTTAACCACTGAGCCACATCCCCAGCCCTTTTTTGTATCTTATTTAGAGACAGGATCTCAATGAGTTATTTAGGGATTCCCTAAATTGCTGAGGCTGGCCTCAAATTTGCAATTCTCCTGCCTCAGCCTTCTGAGCCCATTGGGATTATAGGCATGCACCACTGTGTCCGGCTAAATTAAGTTTTTATAGGGAAAGATCTTTAGTAGGCAGTGCTCTCTACTTTCCACTACAACACATCAAGAGGTGGTAGTGTGTTGTCTTACCTGTAGAGATGCTAACATTGATTAGTGAGATCAGGTGGTGTCAGCCCGATTGGACTGTTTCCAATGATGATCATTGCTGAGATCCACTACTTTATTAGGGCTTGAAAAATGGTGATATTATTATTTCATTGTTTCTTTGGCATATCTTTTAGAAATTCATATGAATTATTGACAGATGAAATGGCATCATGACTGGCATTTGCTGCAAAATGATAAAGCGGGGGTGAGTGGGGATCCAGATAAAATGAGATTGGCTGTAAACTGATAGTTGTTGGAGCTGTATGGTAGGTATTTGGAGTTCACTCTACTAGTCTGTCTGCATTTTTATGTTTGAAAACTTTCCATGATAAAGATAAATGTTGTGGGAGGGGGTGTTACATAGATTCCATTTGCCCCTCTGGATCCACTATTGCCTACCATCATGCTTTGCGCCCTGTAGGCTGACCTCTCTGGATGAGTTCTTGGGCCCTGTGCTGGGTTTGGAAATTGAGACAGAAGGGTGAAAGTTGATTGAGGTTGGGCTTTTTCATTTCCTAAGTTCTGTCTGTCATGAGTCACCGTGAACTGTCTGCCTCCAGTAACCAATCACAAGTCTCAGTGCAGCCCCTCCCCTGGCCCTCTCTACCACTGTACCCTCCCCTTGCCCCAGGGCGCACCCTCTCCCAGGTGGCTTCCCTACACCCTGCCCATACTTTTATGAGTAGTCCTTTATTAAACTCTTCTCCAATTACCCAATTCGAGTGTGCCATCTGTTTCTTGCTGGGCCTCTGTCTGACAACGGAAGGCCATCTGCAAGGAACAGGCCTGATCAGGGGAGACAGCCCGGGGAAGGACGGAGTGGGAGAAACTGAAGTGAGAGGGACAGCAAGCCAGGGCAGAGGTGACAACTGAAGTATTCAGCAGCTGGTAGAGGACAGGTATCAGGGAGAACGTGAGGCATCGCCTGGCACTGTCTCAGCCCTGCTTGAAGGGATCCTAACCTGCAGGACAGGACCGGTTGGGTCACCTGAACTCAAGTTTTCCCAGATGGCTGGGGCCTGGTGCTTAGCAAGAGGAGATCTTTGGTGGCCTGTGGGAAAGCAGCCCCTAGGTCCTCCCCCAGGGAGCTGGGGTGGGAAGGGTAATTGGTGGCTCCCAGAGAGGACAGAGCTTGGGCTGCAAAATCCCAACAGGAGAAGGTGGGGGCGGGAGGGGAGGGGACAAGGGCCTCCTTCCCAGGCCACCTTGGTCTCCACAGGCAAGGACAGTGAGAAGCTGTGCTCAAACATCATGTGGGTTCTTAACTCTATTGGGCTAGAGCCTCTTTTAAAATGTTTTAATTATAAAGTACGTTCAGTTGACATTTTACCTGGCTGAGAGTTCAAAACGACACGGAAATAAAAGTATACCCAGGATAAATATAAATACATAAGATATATATATATATATATATATATATATATATATATATATATATTTTTTTTTTTTTTTAAATATTTATTTTTTTATTTTAGTTTTCGGTGGACACAGCATCTTTGTTTGTATGTGGTGCTGAGGATCGAACCCGGGCCGCACGCATGCCAGGCGAGTGCGCTACCGCTTGAGCCACATCCCCAGCCCCCATAAGATATATATTAATAAAAGGTGTCACCTGTCTGTATCTGCACAGTGAAAGGTCTCCCTCTAATGCTTACCCCACAGTCCCTGCCCTCCCCTGACAGACAGCCACTGCTACCTTTCAGGTATTTTTTTTTATAATAACTTTATTTATTTAGTTAGTTTTATGTGGTGCTGAGGATCGAACCCAGGGCTTCACATGGGCTGGACCAGCGCCCTACCCCTGAGTCACAACCCTAGCCCTCTTTCAGATATTTTTAAAAGCAGGTAGGAACAAATATAAATAGACATCCTCAATCTCCTCTTTTTAATGCAATATATACTCTTTTTTTTTGTGTGTGTGTGATGCTGGGGATTGAACCCAGGGCCTTGTGCATGTGAGGCAAACACTCTACCAGCTGAGCTATATCCCCAGCCATACTCTTTTCTTATAGCATGATGTTTTTGTGCCTTAAAATTTATTGGAGATCTTCCCAAATTGATACATACAGAGCTTCTTTGTTCGGGCTGCATGTGACTCCATTGCACAGTAATGTATGTAAGTGACGTGTAGGTCACTTCTGTTCTTCCTTTGTTTTCTTTTTCTTTTTCTTTTCTTGTGGTACTTGGAATTAAACCCAGGGGCACTTTACCACTGACCTACATTCCCACTCCTTTTTACTTTTTATTTGGAGATGGTGTCTCACTCAGTTGTGGAGGCTGGCCTCAAATTTGCAATCCTCCTGCCTCAGTCTCCTGAGTTGCTGAGATCATAGGCGTGCATCACCGATTACACCTGGCCTCAATCTTTACTAGTAACTATATATATATACATTGAATCAATGAACAAGTAGATGAGTGACCAAGTGGACAATGTCATATAGTAGAGTTTGTTTCTTACATCTGCTAATATATCTGTGGGGTAATTCCTAGGAAAGTAATTGCTGGGTCAAAGATCATATGCTCTTAAAATTTTGATAGAGGGCTGGGGCTATAGCTTAGTGGTGGAGCACTTGCCTAGCACATGTGAAGCATTGGGTTCGATCCTCAGCACCACATAAAAACAAATAAACTAAAGGCATTCTCTCCATCGACAACTACAAAAATTAAAATAAAAAAAGATATCAATCTTTGCTTAAAAAATTTTTTTTGATAGATATTGCTAAATGGACTTCTGAGGAGGTTGTGCCAGTTTATATTCTACCTGGCAATGTCTGAAAGTGGCCATACTCTTCTAAAGAGCAAATCATTTTACCAGGTGGCTTTAAGTAGCCTAACCCAGACATTAGGTGTTCTTAACTCAGCCAACCCCTGAAGGTGGGTCAGCTCTTCTGGGGTAGGATTCAGAACCTGCAGATGACCAGGGCCAAACACTAAGCCCATAACCAGCGGCCACACCATTCACCTCCTGATACCTCCTCTCTCTTGTCTGTATCAGGATTCCATCAATGCCCGTCTCTTCCTGATCATGTCTTCAAAATGTATTTCCCCTGAAAAAATCACTTCTCCTGTTATTGTGCTGATTAAATCAGAGAATGAGCCCCTTTGGTTGTTCTTGGTGCTGGGGATTGAACCCAGGGCCTTGTGCATGTGAGGCAAACACTCTATCAACTGCGCTACATCCTCAGACCTCCCCTGAATCTTTGTTTCTCACTCAGTCTTTTGGAATTGGGATGACCAAATTAATAGCAAAATTACTTCCCAACTTAAGATATATTTTCTGGACTAGGGATGTAGTTCAGTGGTACAGTACTAGCCTAGCATGCATGAGGACCTGGGTTCCACCCCAGCAACACACACACACACACACACACACACACACACACACATACACACACATACACACACAATTCATTTCCTAACTTTCTTACAGTTATCAAAGAAAGATAGAGGCTTCAAAAGCGTTTAAGAGTCTGCTGCCCATTGCCACCTTGCTAGGCCTTATTTCTCCATTAATCTGCCAAGAAACAAAACAAAACAAAAACCTTTTGACTTGACAAAGCTCATCTTTCTAGTTTTTTGCAAATCTACTTATAATGCTAGAGATTTTAGTTTTACCCAAAAAAGAAGTATTTGGTGAGTCATCAGGAGACCATTATTCTGTAACCATGTCTGAGACCATGGGTGTTTTCTCATGACAAATATTAAGATCTTTCAGGATTGAGATATTTTTAGCTGAAAATTCCCCTCTGATGCAGATTAAAACTGCGTTCGTCTTTTCATATACAAGTCACTGTAGTTAAATTTTGTAAACACAGTTCACCAAGTAAGATTTTAAAGTCCTTTATACCTAGGTCTAAGAATCAAACACTTGTCTTTACTGATGACTACAAATTTGACAGAGGATAATAGGGGAAGAATCTTCTCGAAATCAACTATATGTAAACACTGACATCTGACTATATTAGGTGCCAGGACTGACTTTAAAGAAGGTAGCAAAGAGTGCGTGTAAATCCCTCTACTACTAATGTGTCACCATGCCGTAAATCACACCATCAGATACCTTTCTTCTTAGTCTTGTAGGCTTTGTGCTCTTTAGGATCTCCTCCACTTCATTTCTTTTTAAATTACACGTTTTATTTGAAGATAATTACACATGCTTGTAATCCCAGCATCTTGGGAGGCTGAAGCAGGAGGGTCGCAAGTTCAAAACCAGCCTCAGTAACTTAGCGAGGCCCAAAGCAACTCAGTGAGACCCTGTCTCTAAACAAAATATAAAAATGGGCTGGGGATGTGGCTCAGTGGGTAAGCGCCCCTGAGTTCAATCCCTGGTACAAAAAGAGAAAGAAAAAAGATAACTCTAGATTCACATGAAGTTGAAAAAAAAGTATAGATTCCCATGTGTCCTTTCCTCAGTAGGAACATGTTGTACAACTTCAGTACATTATCACAAGCAAAATATTGACACTAAAAAAATCAAGGTACATGCAGAACATTTCCATCATCTCAAGGGTCCCTAACATTGGCCATATGTACTTCTGTCTCACCACTCCTTGACCTCTGGCAATCACTTTATTTCTGCGATGTTTTTCAAAAAATTGGTAGAAATGGACTCATACAGTCTTTAGAGATTAGCTTTATTCACTCAATTTAATTCTCTGGAGATTCATCCAGTTTTTGTTGCTTGCAATAATAGCTCATTCCTAGTGGTGGCGCATGCCTGTAATCCCAGCGACTTTGGAGGCTGAGATAGGAGGGTCGTGAGTTCAAAGCCAGCCTCAGCAATTTAGCAAGGCCCTAAGCAACTTAGTGAGACCCTGTCTCTGTATAAAATATAAAAAAAGGGCTGGGGATGGGGCTCAGTGGTCGAGTGGCCCTGGGTTCAAGCCCTGGTACAAAAAAAAAAAACACAAAAAAACTCATTTCTTTTTTGTCTTTCTTTTGTGATACTTGAGATTGAACCCAGGGCCTCCCACATGCTAGCCAAGTGCTCTACCATTGAACCCCACCCCAGTCCTCACTCATTTTTATCACTCTTATTCCATGGTATGGAAATGCCACAGTTTAACATTCACCTGTTAAACGACATCTGGGTTATTTTCAGTTGGAGGCTATTATGAGCTAATCTGCTATAAACGTGTGTGTACAGGTTTTTGTGTGGACATAAGTTTTCATTTATCTTGTATAAATGCCCAAGAGTTCAAGTGTTCAGTCATATGGCAAGTATATATTTAGTTTGTAAAGAAACTTCCAGACTGTTTTCCAGGGTGACTGTATCGTGTTACATTCTCATCTGAAAGGTATGAGTGATCCAGTTTCTCTGCAACCTCCTCAGCATTTAATGTTGTCACTACTTTTTTATTTCAGCCATTCTGAGGGGTGGTTTTAACTTACATTTCCCTAAAGGCTAAGGAATGTTAAACATCTCCATGTGCTCAGTTACCATCTATACAGCCTCTTGAGTGAAGTTTTTGTCCATTTTCTAATTGGATTTTTTTTTTTTATTTTTACTATTGAGTTTTGAGAGTTCCTTATATATTTTGGATTCCTGACCTTTGTCAATTTTTTTTTCTTTTTTTTTGGTACTGGGATCAAACCCAGGGGCATCTAACCACTGAGCCACATCCCCAGCCCTTTTTTATATCTTATTTAGAGACAGGGTCTTGCTTAGGGTTTCACTAAGTTGCTGAGGCTGGCTTTGAACACGAAATCCTCCTGTCTCAGCCTCCAGAGCTGCTGGGATTATAGGTGTGTGCCACTGAGCCTGGCTCCCCAATTCTTTATATTTTTAAATTTGAGACAGGGTCTTGCTAAGTTGCTGAGGTTGGCCTCCCACTTGTGATCTTCCTGCCTCAGCCCCCCTCGACCCAGGGATTACAGGGGTACACCACTGCAAATGGCCACAGCTTGTCTGTTCCTCTTCTTAGCAGAATCTTTCCCAGAGTAAAAGTTTCTAATTTGGTTGAGATTCAATTTATCAATTTTCCCCTTAGGCTTTGATTTGAGTGTTAGTCTCAGATCTCTTTGCCTCCTTCTAAACACCAAAGATCTCCTATGGCTTTTTTTCTCCTTAAAGTTTTATAGTTTCACGTCTTACTTTTCTAAGTTGGTGATCTATTTGAGTTATTTTTGTGTGACTCAGACTTAGGTTGAGGCCCACTTTTTGCCTAAGGCTGTCCCATTACCTCAGCATCGTTTGTTGAAAAGGCTTTATTTTCTCTATATAATTGATTTTGTAGTTTTCCCCATGTAAGCCCTATATATGTTTCCACCCATTTTTATTGTATTTAAGTATACATAGCATTTACTATTTTAACCATTTTGGTGGTGGGAGTACCAGCTCTTGAACCTGGGGGCACTCAACCACTGAGCCCCATCCCCAGCCCTTTTTCATATTTTATTTAGAGACAGGGTCTCACTGAGTTGCTCAGGGCTTTGCTAAATTGCTGAGGCTGGCTTTGAACTTGGGATCCTCCTGCCTCAGCCTCCTGTGCCTCTGGGATTACAGGCGTGCACCACCTTGCTCTACTCTTTGTAGTTTTCTCAGTGGCCTCTCTAGGACTCTTACATACATAACTATCCCAGTCTACTTGTGCCATCTCTTTACTAGTTTGAGTGAAGTGCAGAAATCTTGCCTCTATTCATGTCTTCTTGCCATCCTCCATTTATAACATAATTGTCTTGAAGATTTCCTCTAGAGGCATTTAAAACCATATCCGACACTTTTATAATTTTTGCTTCAACTGTCAAGCATACTTTACAAATCCCAAGAGGAAAAGAAAAGTCGATCGTATTCACTCATATCGTTTCCTTCCCATGCTCTTTCTTCCTTCCTATTGTTCCCAGCTTCCTTCCTTTATCACCACCTTTCTGTTTGGTGAACTTCCTTTACACATTATTTAGGGTAGATCCATCGGAAACAAATTCTCTTGATTTTCCTACATCTGACAATGTCTTGATTTCCTTTTCATTCCCAAAGGATATTTTCACTGGGTACAGGAATCTGGGTTCACTGTTTTTTTCTTTTAGGACTTGAAAGATACTGTGCCTCTTCTGGCTAGTCTGTTTGCTGATGAGAAATTCTGTTATTCAAATGTTTTGCCCTTGTTGTAAGGTGTCATTTTTCTCCTGCTGCTTACAAGATTTGGTTCTTCGTCTTTAGTTTTCAGAAGTTTGATTGAATGTGACTTAGTTTGAATCTCTTTGGGCTTACCCTTTTGGGGCCTATCTAGCCTCCTAAATCTATAGGCTTATGTCTTTTTCCATATTTAGGAAATTTGGGGCCACTTTTTAAAAAAATCTTTTTGTCTTCTCTTTCTCTCCCTCTTTTGTGACAGGGTTCTCACTAAGTTGCTGAGGCTGACCTCAAACTTGCAATCCTCCTGCCTCAGCCTCCTGGGTGGCTGGGATTACGGGTATGCACTACCACACCCTGCTCAGCCATCATTTCTTTAAATATTTTCTTAGACCTACTTCCTTTATCTTCTCCTTTTGAGATTTCAGTTATATCAATGCTAGATCTTTTGTTGAAGTCCTACCCTGAAGTTCTATTTATTTAGTTTTTCAGTTTACCTTTGCCCTATTGTTCAGGTTGGATAATTTCCATTGTTTTGTTTTCCAGTTCACTGATTCTTTCTCCATCTCCTCCATCCTGTTATTGAGTCTACCCACTTTTATTTTGGTTATATTTTCTTCAGTGTAAAATTTCTCTTTGGTTCTCCTTTTAGCTTCCATTTCCTTTATAGAAAGTATCTATTTTTTTTTTTTTTCGTTTGTGTCAAATGTGTTTTCAGTTTGTGCACTGAATTGTTTTTATGATGGCTGATTTAAAACCTTTATCAGATCATTTTAACATATGTTTCACCTTAGTGCTGGCATCTACAGATTATCTTTTTAAATTCAGTTTGAGTTTCCTTGTTTCTGGTATGATGAGTAATTTTTTTTAGATTTCATATTTTAATTTTTTAAAAAATTTGTTCTTTTTAGATATATAACAGTGGAGTATATTTTGACATATCATGCATACATAGAGTATCACTTCCTATTCTTGTGGCTGTTCATGATGTGGAGTTACCCTGGTCATATTCATATATGAACATATATGAACACCCTGGTGTATTCCATATATGAACATAGGAAAGTTAAGGACATCTCACAATTTTTTATCACAGATATGGTGAAGACAAAGTACAGCACCATCCTTGAACATCTTATCATTTCAGGTTCTGCTTTGATCATGTGACCCCCAAATGATGATCAAGGAGGGGGCAGGGCACTGGGACTGAATTTTCCATCAGCATCATGTGACGTCAAGGAGGAGCTCTTCAAGGGACACAGAGGAAGGAATGGGGAAGGAAAACTTTAGTTATGACAGTCCTCAGTAAGAACAAAACCAATCCTATGTCTTGAGTTTCACAGAAATGTTAAAATAACCAAGACCTCAGTCTCTTTCTCTTTTGTCTTTATCCACATTTATATAACTCAATTTAACAGTTCAGAATCACATTTTATAAAACCTAGAATAGGCTGGAATGGAAGAGACCATTTATCCCTTTATTATAAAGAGAGAAAGGAGGCTGATTAAGTATCTTGCCCAATTTCATATACATTCTTGCTTTATGTTTTCCCTTTCATTTATATGTATCATAAGAAAAATTTCATTTAATTAACAACTGCATAAAAAATTTTCTCTAACCTTAATATCCCAATACAATATTTTCATGTGTCTTCCAGTCTTTGGCAAATTTACAGTTGGACATGGTTATGATCATAGTGCACTTTGGCTTTCCAAAAAATGGTAAAAGGCCATTCAGATCTAATCTTCTAGCTATCAGCACATTTTTATAATGCAGAATTTGCGGTAATTGGCCTGTATGTGCCACCTGGCGAGAGGTATACGCTGTCTTGCACAGTGGCTTGGACCCTTGCTTTCCTCCTGTTTCTCTTTAGCTGGATTAGCAGCTCCTCCTGGCCAAGAGCTTCCAATTTAGCGGGGCATGGTGACAAATGCCTGTAATCCCAGCAGTTTGGGAGGCTGAGGCCAGAGGATCACAAGTTCAAAGCCAGCCTCAGAAACTAACTGAGGCCCTAAGCAACTCAGTGAGACCCTGTTTCTAACTAAAATATAAAAATGGGCTGGGATGTGGCTCAGTGGTCAAGTGTCCCTGAGTTCAATCCCTGGTACCAAAAAAATAAATAAAGAAAAAATAAATAATAATAATAAAAATTTCAGTTTCACAGTTGTGGGATGGGTGGAGGCCTCTGGAGCCTTAGCCTTTTCTCTTTTAAATCCAAATTTTCCCTTCAGTGCTGTTCCAAATCCTCATCTCCTCAACTTCTTCCTCTTCCTGGGGCCCTTTCTTCCTCTCAAGGCCTCAATGATGGTTTTGATCTTAAGAAAATTATCAACCTCTCAGGAACATTACTATCTGAAAATGATAACCTTTAAAGCTCAAACAGTGTTCCTGAACTGAAGAAAGAGAGGAACCTAAAAGGGCCCCCTACTTAAAATTAGCCCTGTCACAGTATGGCAAAGCCACTAAGCTACGGTCCCATCCCTCAAAGGCTGGTACCTAGCTTCACCCCAGGTACCTGGAGTAACTTCCGGTTATCTGTAGGCTGTCTCCTCTCTGCCTAGACCAATAATGGATACTCGGACCCTCCATCAATAGGTCCTGTCAGACAAGCCATCTGCGTCATCCCAAGTCCTAGAAGGAAACAGATGGCACCCTCAGATTGGGTAAATTGAGACGAGTTTAATAAAGAGACTATTTACAAAGGCATGGCAGGGTATAGGGAAACCACAGGCCAGAAGGAGCAGAAGGAGGAAGCAATTACTGGAAACTTGAGAGAGAAAATTCTGTGAAAAGGGCCTGTTGACAGGAGTTATGGCTTTTGGTCCAGAGATACAGCCAGCAAGCCCTTAAGGAGGTGTTTGGGGGAAATAAATACTCTCTCCTCACAGCCCCCATCTCTTACTGTTGGCCAAAGGTGACCGGAAGGCAGAGGGCCTAGGAGCCCTTTGGTGGGGGCTCACTGAGGCCCACCTCTGGGGGCATGGAGCTGGTGGAGAAGGGCGGAGTAGATCTGGGGGGACAAAAGGAAACCATGTGGCACACCATCTGCGTGGTCCTTGCCCAGGTCTTTTGCTACCAGCACTTGTGGGGTTTGGGGGTTGGGGTGGCCTTCTCCTTGTGTATGTCTAGTAGGACTTGGGGGCAGCCTACCTGGTCCTCTTCTGCTTGGGGTTTGGGCTCTTTTCTCTCTGTCCCCAGTGTTGACAAAAGGCAGTGCTGTTCATGAAAGAGCGTGCCTGCTCTGGGGGCCAGCTCTGTCCCACTGCCATGCCCCGACAGCTGGCCACCTCCACAATCACCCACCAGACACCCCTGTCACAGCCCATCCACAGGATCACCTCCCCCCCCCACACACACACACCTGGCCCTTCATGTGGCCCATGGCTGCCAGAAGTCACCCTAGACAAAAAGATGTACCTTCCTGGGGTCCCTACTTGTGCTCGCTCCCCTGCATGCCCCAGCTAGCCTCTGTCCCCTGCCTCTGCCAGTTCACTTCCTCTGTCTCCCCAGCCTGCCATGCGGGATCAACTGGAGTAGAATGCTTCTCCTTTTAAAACAAAACTTACCAATTTAATAAACCAAGATGACTGTTATGGTTTAGATGTGAGGTGTCCCTCAAAAAGTCAAGTATGAGACAATGATTGGGTTATGAGAGCCTCAACTTTATTGATGGTGCTGGGGATTGAACCTAGAGCCTTGTGCTTACAAGACAGGCACTCTACCAACTGAGCTATGTCTGCAGCCTGGGAGCCTCAATTTAATCTGTGAATTAGTCCCCTGGTGGCATTAACTGAGTGTCAACTGAAGGTGGGTAGGGTATGGCCGGAGGAGGTGAGCCCCTAGGGCATACATTTTATATATATATAATATACAAAATATACATACAAATAGGGTGGAGGAGGTGGATGCCTTTGGGTCTGTATTTTGTACCTGGAGAGTGGAGTCCCTCTCTGCTTCCTCATCATCATGTGAGCTGCTTCCCTCCACCACGTTCTTCCTCCATGATGTTCAGCCTCACCTCCAGCCCACAGTGAAAATTACAGACATCTATCACAAAAGAAATGACAAAGAGATAGGCCAATGCCACTGAAAACAGATTCTAAATTCCTGTTCAAGGTAGCCCTCACTCCGGTGGGAGTGGGACTATCTACATTTCCCTAGTTATATTAGGAGTTTTATGAGGAAATCTGAATTTCCTTATAGGATTAGCCTGAAGAGCTGAGTGTGAGATATTATTTTTAACAAAATGATATGTTATGTTATTAAGCAAGTTGTACAGAAAAGTATATGCATAATTTCACTTGTGTAAAAAACAAATTTAAAAGTCCTATAATATGTTTATATACTGTGATAGTTAATTTCATTTATCAATTTAGCCAGAGTATTGTGCCGGGCTGTCTGCTCAAATATCGGTCTAGATATTACTGTGGATATTTTTGTTTTAGAAGTGACTAAATATACATACCAGTAAACTTTGAATGAAGCAGATTAACCTCCATGATGTGGGTAGTATTTATCCGCTCAGCTGAACGTCTTAAAAGCAATGGCTGAGTTTCTCTGAAGTGGGAGAAATTTACCTCAACACCACAACCCTAAAACTCTGCCTGAATTTCCCCTTTCACTAGCCTGCCCTGGAGAATCTTGACTCAAGGTTGAGATATGAGCTGGGTGCGGTGGTGCATGCCTATAATCCCAGCAGCTTGGGAGGCTGAGGCAGGAGGATGGAGAGTTTGAAGCCAGCCTCAGCAAAAGCGAGGTGCTAAGCAGCTCAGTGAGACCCTGTTTTTAAATAAAATACAAAATACAGCTGGGGATGTGACTCAGTGTTCAAGTGCTCCTGAGTTCAATCCCCAGTACCAAAAAAAAAAAAATCATATATATGTATATATGTATATACTCTTACCTTATGATTCAGCAATGAGACTCTGGTATTTATTGGAAAGAATTGAAAACTCATTTCCACGTAAACCAGCACACAGATGTTTATAGCAATTTTATTCATAATTGCTAAAGCTTGGGAAAAAGCAAGATGTCCTTCAGTAGGTGAATGGATAAACTATGATACATCCAATCAATGAAATATTGTTCAGTACTGAAAAGAAATGAGCTATGCAGTCATGGAAAGGCATAGAAGAAATTTGAATATATATTACTAAGTGAAGGAAGCCAATCTGAAAAGGCTATATACTGTGTGATTCCAACTGTGTGAAAAAGTCAAAAGTATAGAGATAGTAAAAGGGGCAGTGATTGCCAGGGGTTGGGAACGAAGGGATGAATGGGCAGCAAAACTTCTGTGTATGATACTATTATGGCAGATACATGTCACTCTACATTTGCCTGGAACCCATGGAATGCATATCAAGAGTAAACCCTAACCTAAACTGTGGATGAATGTAAACAATGGCGACGTGGGTTCATCAACAGTAACAAATATACCACTTTAGGCATATTGATAATTGGGGAATTTATGCAAATGTTGGGGCAGAGGATATATGAGAAATCTCTGTATTTTCTGCTCAATATTATTGTAAACCTAGAACTGCTCTAAAAAACAAAATCTAAAAAAAAAAAAAAACCCAAATACTTCACATTTCTGTAGTCCCAGAAGCTCGGGAGGCTGAGGCAGGAGGTTCACAAGTTCAAGGCCAGCCTCCTCAACTTAGTGAGGTGCTAAGCAACTCAGTGAGACCCTGTCTCTAAATAAAATATAAAAAAGGGCTACAGATGTGGCTCAGTGCTTAAGCACCCCTTAGTTCAATCCCTGGTCCCAAAATAAAACAAAACAAGTTTGTTTCTCTGTCTCTCTCTTCACATACACCCTCACCCACATGCCTCACATTGGTTCTATTTCTCTAGAGAACCCTGACAAATACACAAGTTTTTGTATATTTTTAAAAATATGTATTTTTTTTAGTTTTGGATGAACACAATACGTTTATTTTATTTATTTATTTTTACGTGGTGCTGAGGATCGAACCCAGGGCTTCGCACATGCTAGGGGAGAGCTCTACTTCTGAGCCACAACCCCAGCCCCGTATTTGTATTTTTGTTTGAACATCACAAAAAGTGATGTGGAAGAATAATGTACCAACTTGACACTGGTGATCTCAGGGGGTGGGATTAGAGTGAATTCAAAATATCCTCTTCCTTGTTTAACAGGTTACCAGGTGCATGAAATACCTCTGCAACTAAATCAAAGCCAAAGAAACACAAAACGAAGCTCACAAGCCGTGTGGCTCCTGTATCTGTATCGTGGCAGGTACACAGCATTGAGTCACAGGAACTAAATGTTCATTTATTGTGTTAGTGAGCTTTTTGTCACTATGAAAAAGTATTTTAGACAAAGAACCTTTTTTTTTTTTTTTTTGGTACCAGGGATTGAACTCAGGGGTACTCGACCACTGAGCCCCATCCCCAGCCCTATTTTGTATTTTATTTAGAGACAAGGTCTTTTATTTAGAGTTGCTTAGGGCCTCGCTTTTGCTGAGGCTGGCTTTGAACTCGCGATCCTCCTGCCTCAGCCTCCTGAGCTGCTGGGATTAGAGGCTCGCTGGGCCACACAAAGAATTTAAAAGACAAAAGGACTGGCTTCTGGTTTCAGAGGTTTCAATCCATTGTCCCTTGGCCCTGTTGCTCTGAGCCTGTGATGAGGCAGAACACTATGGCAGGAAGTGAGTGGTATAGCGACACTGCTCATTTCTTGGCAGGCAGGAAGTAAAGGGACAGAGACAGGAGCCACCTCCCAATATCTCCTTTAAGGCCACATCCCCAGTGACCTATGTCCTTCCAGTAGGCCCCATCTCCACAAGGTTCCACCACCTCCTGGCAGCACCACAGGCTGGGGACCAAGCTTTTAATGCATGGGCCTTTGGGGGCCACTTAAGAGCCAAAGCATAGCTGGGCACAGTGGCACACACCTGTCATCCCACTGGCTTGGCTCTGGAGGCTGAGACAGGAGGATTGAGAGTTGAAGGCCCCTCAGCAATTAAGTGAGGTCCTAAGCAACTCAGTGAGACCCTGTCTCTAAATAAAATATGAAAACGGGCAGGGGATGGGGCTCAGTGGTTAAACGCCCCTGGGTTCAATCCCTGGTACCAAAAAAAGACCCAAAGCATAAGTTTTAGTAACAGACATCTATTAAATACTTCCTGTGTGTCAAGAACTAGACAAGACAGGAAACACGGAGGTTCACAAACAGCAGTCTCTATTCTTGGAGAGCTTAGGAATTCACAAGAACGGGTAGAGTTAGGTCTGCCTGAGTGGACTGTTTGACTGTGCATGCAGTGAATTCAATAATCTTGGCTCTAACTGGTTTCTGAAACTGTCATCCAACATCTTGGGTGGTCCTGAGAAGCCATTGTAAATTCAGTTGAGTGTCCCCCTGCTTATCAAGGACAGTTTTACAATCCCCAGATGGAAAGACAAGAGTTGGGAGGTCAGATGAGTTTTCTAGTTGAGGATCTCTTCTGAGTTCACTCCTAATGTAGACACTGAAGAGTGACATGAGAAAACCGTACCAAGCAAGCCAGCAAGTCAGTCACAAGTGTGGAGCTGTGTGACCAGCCGGAGGGGCTTGGTGGTGCATTTTGGGTCTGGGTTAGTGAGATCAGCTCTCAAGGGCCTGTGATGATTTCCGGCTGCATGTTTAGACTTTTCGTTTTTATACATCTGGGACCTTTTAAAACTAAAATCCCTAGGTCCCTTCAGTAGGTCAGGGGTCGGGCTGGAAATTTCTAATTTTGAAAAGCATCACAGGCGACTGTGACACATACCTTTGGTTAATAACCAGATGAGGGGCCCCCGGGGTGGTGGCTCAGTGGCAGAGCGATTGCCTAGCATGAGTGAGGCACTGGGTTCGATCTCCGGCCCCACATAAAGATAAAGACAAATAAAATAAAGGTATTGTGTCCATCTACAACTGGGAAAAATAAATCACAGGAGGGGAGCTTAGGATTGGGGTGTTATCTTGTGCCTAGATGGGTCAAAGTCCTGGAAGAAAAGTTGATTTGATGGCTCACAGTTTTTCATTCCTTAGGGCTGGAGGTGAGGCAGGACATCATGGAGGAAGAGTGTGGTGGAGGGAAGCGGCTCACATGGTGATCAGACAGCAGAGAGAGACTCCACTCTCCAGGTACAAAATATACACCCCAAAGCCACGCCCCAATGCCACCTCCTCCACCACACCCCACCTGCCTCCAGTGACCACTCAGTTCATCCCATCAGGGAGCAATTCACTGATTGGGTTAAGGCTCTCACAACCCAATCACTTCTCCTCTGAACCTTCTTGCATGGTCTCACAGGTGAGCTTTGGGGGGACACCTCCCATCCAATCCTCAACAATCACCTACTGAAAGTCAGACAGAAGAGCTGACAGCTGGACCAGAATGCATTGCTGGGTCCCCCTGTGCCCAATCCATGTGGACACCCCCCTCTGAAGATCTAAAACTCCAATAAGCCAAGGGACACTCCTGAGTATCCCTGAGTGATGTTGCAAAGTCCTCAAAGCTGAATTCCTACATTTGGTGGTGATGGGCTGAAGTTAGGACCCCTCAGGGAGGACAGCAAGCCTGTGAGACAGGCCGGGCAGGTATCCATACTCTCGACTTAAAGATGGGGAAACAGCATGTGGAGTGGTGAAGTCGCCCAGTCGCGCAGTGAGGCATTCAGGAACCCAGACACCCACTCTGGGGCGCTTTTCCACTTTTCTGCTTTTGTGATTTCTCCACCTCCAAGTCCAAGAAGCCAGATTGCCTGTGGGCTTGTTCTACACAAACTGTATGGTGTCTTTTCCCCCCTGTCTCCAGAGCACCTTCTCCTCTCCCTCCATCTTTCTTCCTTCTCTCCCTTCCTTCCTTCCATGGTCATGACAATTTGCCTCTCTGATCTGTAACTGTTGAAACTGCAATTGACCTTTAACTCCAACCGCAGCCCATCCGTCACTACATCATGGCTGAGGCCAGGCCTCCCTGGGCCTACTTCCTGCCAGGGATTGAGGTTAGTGGAGATGCCAAGGGAGGCTGCTCCTGAGACACTCAAAGCTCCCTCACCTCCATCTGCGTTCCAGGTCTTCCCATTGTCCTTGCCAAAACTTTCTTAGACTGAGCTGCAGTCTAAGATGCTTCCACCCAGACTTCCTTCTTTTTCTTCCTCCTTCACAAGACACATTTGCATCCAGGCCTAATAGATCTTCTAGTCTTTTCCATCTCCCCCCACCTTTCTTCTCATACATGTTTTCTTTTATTAATTCCTTGCAAATTTTCTTTCCTCTTTGTGTCTTCTCTGAAGACCCAAACTAACGCCCCTCTTTCCTCCTCCCTCCCTCTCTCAACCCCTTCTTTCTAGACTCTATGCCAGCCAGGCTGGAGGCACATACAGTAGTACTAGGTGATTCTATCCTCAAGGTCCTCACAATCTACTAAAAGAGACAGACCTCAAGAGATCATGACAACACAGTAGCAATGCAACGAGGTATGCAGAAGGCACTACTAGCAGGTTCCAGAGAAACTGTAGCTCAGCCAACGTGCAGCTAAAATGGAGGCTCCATTGCCTAAGAGTGAATGAGCATCAGTGAGCTGAGCTGAGCTGGCCGGAGAAGTGCGTGACAAGATGTTGCAGGTTGCTGTGCTGCTGGGGCTGATGTTTTCAGGCAGAGAGGGTCAGGAGAGGAAGCAAGACATGAGCAGAGGCTGGACACTAGACAACTCAGAATGTTGCCCTAAGGTTAGATCCTTATCCTGGACTAGAGTTTCCCGTTGGTTGGTCTAAGCCAGGCTACATGAGAACCGTCTAGCACCTGTTAAAAACAAAAATACCCACCCACATGGAGCCCCCTGCCAGAGGGGAGCCATTTGTGATTAAATATATATTGTTCTCTGAAAGCACATAAAGGAGAATAGAAAAAGAAAATGGAGGCTGGCCTCAGCAGACCAGTGATGCTTGATTCAGCACCAGAGAAGCACATTTTTGAGGGTTTAAGAGCCCTCCCCACCCAAAGTCCATTCAGAGTCCTAAGGATGGAGAAAATGTGGGTGTATTTAAGAATTTAACCTTTATTTTTTATTTGTTTATTTTTCACATGGTGCTGAGGATTGAACCCAGTGCCTCACCCCTGCTGAGCAAGGGCTCCCCACCCCTGAGCCACAACCAGCCCCAGGTATGAATTTTTTAAGAGTTTCTCATTGTTGCTGTTGTCTTTTTGTCAGGCCTTGTTCACAGTCTTTCCTGAGACAATCTGTGATAATCTTCCATTATCTCTCCAAGGTGGCCTGGGACACTTGGGGCCACCTTCCCTTCAAGGAGGGATTGCAACAGAAGGGTTCCTGTAAGCACCTAGGAAGGCTAGAGAATTAGAGTCAACCATCCCCCACCTTCCCCACATTTCACCTGGACATTTACTGACAGAGCTTCCCTGTGAGGTGCCCGGCTTCCCAATTCTCCTCACTCCAGAACCCAGACCCCTCCCTGATCCTGGGAGGCCTGTCCCTAGAACAGTTCTTGTCCTGTCATACTGGGGGTGCAGAGGGGCTGAGCTGCCTTATGGGCTTGGCAGGAGGTCGGCCCTGGTCTGAGATGCAGAAGGAGTTGTCTTTGCCAGTGGAACCGTTGCTGCAAGCTCGGTCCCTGTCCCTGTTGCCAAATCCAATAAAGAGGACACAGTTTCGAGAAAAAAGAAAAAGAGGGTTTATTGCTTTGCTAGCAAAGGAGAAACATATCAAGTCCCAAAGGCTGTGATTCTAGAGGTGATTCGGAGAAAATGAGATTAGGGAGGAGAATATGAGATCAGGAGGAGACCATCAGGGAAAAGATCAGGGAGAAGCTTAGGGAAAAAGAAGATCAGAGAAGATTAGGGGAAAAGTGAGGGAAAACAGCAGGGAGCAGAAGATCAGGAGAAGAAGGTTGGGGAAAAGAAAAAACAAAAGTAAGTTTCAAAGCTACAGGGGATATAGTCAAAGCATCAAGTGAACCTTGGTTACAGAATCACCAATGGAAGTGGAAGAGGGTCCCTTTAGCAGGAGTTCTGGGAGGGCAGGGTGAGTTGGAAGAGCTGTGTGACCCGCAGCCATACTCCCAGGCAGGCAGTGGCATCCAGAACAGAGGGGTGGCCTGATCCGGATATGAGGATTCCAGAGCAAAGAGGCCATTGGACGAGATAATAAGACAGGGCCCTGGAAGAGGTTGTATTGTAAGAAGTAAAGAGAAACACCAGTATCTAAGGTCAGGCAGAGAAAGACAAGTCCTTGAACAATAAGAAAGGATGGTTTATATATACTACATTAATTCATTAAGAAGGAATGCCGGGTGTGTGGCAGTGTAGACCTGTAATCCCAATGGCTCTGGAGGCTGAGGCAGGAGGATCACAAATTCAAGGCCAGCCTCAGCAGTTTAGCCAGGCCCCAAGCAACTCAGTGGGACCCTGTCTCAAAATTAAAAAAAAAGAAAAAGGGCTGGTGGTGTTGCTCAGTGGCTCAGTGATTAAGCACCACTGATACCCCTGATACCAAAATCAATCCCTGATACCAAAAAAAAAAAAAAAAAAAAAGGAAAGCAAATGTTATCAGAACAACTGAACTAATCCTGAGTCCTTACTCTGTTCCAGGCATTATTCTAAACTCTTTATATGCAGTAATTGCTTTCTTTTCTTTCTTTTTTTTTTTTAAAGAAAGAGTGAGAGAGGGAGAGAGAGAGAGAGAGAGAGAATCTCTAATATTCATTTTTTAGTTCTCGGTGGACACAACATCCTTGTTTGTACGTGGTGCTGAGGATCGAACCCAGGCCGCATGCATGCCAGGCGAGCGCGCTACCGCGTGTGCCACATCCCCAGCCCCCAGTAATTACTTTCTTACAGAAATCCTCTGGGGTGACCCGAAGCAAGTGTTCTACCACTTCAGTGTGCACCAACTGCTAGTATCTGCTTGAGGACTTAGCCCAGGGCATGGCAGGCTGGAAGAGCTGAGGATTGGACAGCCCCAGAGGACAGGAGCAAGCCCCCAGCCAAAGACCTTGGCTATTTAGCAAATCAATACCCCAGCTGCCCCGGCTCCCTAGCTCTCCACGCCCCAGCTCCCTCTCTTACTGTGAGGTGACTCAGGGGCTCCCTTCTGCACCACTTCCCAGAGTTCCCCAGTGAGATTAGGCAGCCTGAGTCCGCAGTTGTATCTTGCTGGATAACTCACTTATGGTGGCTTCCCTTCTAGGATTTACTTCCTGACTTCCCTATTGACACTTTGTTTTTAAATATAGTTTTTTTAGTTGTCAATGGACCTTTATTTTATTTATTTATATGTAGTACTGAGAATTCAACCCAGTGCCTCACACATGCTAGGGGAGCACTCTACCACTGAGCCCCAGCCCCAGCCTCAGCCCCCTATGGACACTTATTTCCACCTCCCAAACAAACTACTTGCGCTTCAACTCTTGTCTCACCTTCAGCTTCTGAAGGAATCCAAACGAAGATCACAGAAAATCCAAGAACAATGAAAAAAATATAAATATCTAAGTGTAAATGAGAAAAAAATCACCGAGATGTAGTGGTTATTAATTACCAACTCTCCAGGCTTGACAAAAATGTGCATTTGAATCGCAGTTTATTTTTGAACAGAGGCAAAACTCACCACTCAGATTTCTTACCTTTACCAGGCATCAAAGTCTTTTTTCCCCTTTTATCTTAGAGAAAAATCCTTCCAAATGTCTATCTAAAAAATATTAGCTTTAAAAAGCTCAACTTTGCTTTTCTGAATTCCCTGTACTAAACCTTAACATATCTGTTAATGATTTTATTTATTGACTTATTTGGATATGGGGATCTCTCTCTGTTTGGGGCTGACCTCAAACTCCTAGGCTCAAGTGATCCTCCTGCCTCAGCCTTGCCAGTAACTGGGACTACAGGCGTATAGTCCTCACTTGGCTGGATTTTAAAAGGATCCTATCTCTTTCCATATGCAAACCTGCGCTCACTAGAAAATTAGATTCTAAATTGGGTGCAGTGGCACACGCCTATAATCCCAGCAACTCAGGAGGCTGAGGCAGGAGGATCGCTAGTTCAAAGCAAGCCTCAGCAATTTAGTGAGGCCCTAAGCAACTCTTCAATTCCCCTTATGGGGGTGCGGCGGGAGGGAGGTAGGCTGGGGATGTGGCTCAGTGGTTGAGTACCCCCGGGTTCAATCCCTAGTACCAAAAAAAAATTAGATTTTTAAAATCATATTTTAAGAGAACATAATAAAGACATAAATATATTTTAAGTATCTTCTCCACGTATACCCTCTCAATTTACTAAGCTACTTTTCTAAGCGCTGGAGAGTAGAGATTGTAGCAATATATTTTCTGTGTCATGTGGAATATGCTAATCAAAATTTGATGAAACTTGTGCTATGTTGCAGTTTTAAACTTGGGTCACAATATGTCACCGATCAACAAAACTAATGTCAAATAAAAGATCTTGTATTGAATTATAAAAACGGTGACAATAAAGTTCTGAGTGTTAAGATGGGAGGATTCTTAGTGAAATGACTAATTGAAATTTCGTTGGCACTCCTTGTTTATTTCCATCAGTGGCCATTAATTTGCTTAAAAGGGCTTTTGTGACTTACAATTATGATAAAATTTCATTAAGTCTTGTATTTTGTATAAGGAAACCTGGTTGGCAATTACCAGTGAGCTTTATTAAACAAATAAGTACTCTTGAGAATATAAACAGAAACATGACTGGTCTATTTGCCTGTCGACTCCCCCTGATAAGGGGAAATGTGCAGTCCAAGATACCTGCCATGACTTACAGCTCAACGGATAAATGGTGCCAATAAAGCTGCCCCCTGCTGTCTCACATGAAAGCGCATATGTTTTAAAAATTATTAAAGAAGCTATTTTAAGCCTGGAAGATAGATTCTACATCTTGAGATCTGTAAAAGCCTTTTATATGAAGAATCATTCTTGCCTTAGTATTTGAATCATTGTTATGACATACAAATGCCAGCAATATCACTTAATTTAAGGCCTTCTTTGTGTGTGTGTGTGTGAGATTGAGTATCATTGTGCATGCTAGGCAAGCGCTCTACCATTGAGCTACATCCCCAGCCTTTGAGGTCTCCTTGATGCTATAACTTTGGGCTTTTATTTTCCTTTCTCTCAATTCAACAAACTTTAGCATTTAGATTTCTGCCTTTGAAACTAGTCACCAATAAATTCATTTCATATTTAAATATGAAAGTTCCCTTTAAGATGCCTTGGCTCTCTCATAACATATTTGCATAAAAAGGATTAGATAAAAATATCACGGAAAGTATAATAACAATGATTACAAAAGCAACAAAGGGCTACTATGTTTTGAATGCTCTTTGTCCCTCTCAAAGTTTCATATGTTGGGAGCTTGATACCCAGTGTGGCAATGTGGAGCTAATGGAGTCTTTAAGAGGTGGGGCCTAGTGGAAATTTCTATGTCAATCAGGGGTGTGCCTTCAAAAGGGACAAGAGAGTTCTCATGGGACCATGGTCAATTCTTGTGGAAGGATTGTTTTACAAGTTAGAGCCTGACCCCACCCGGCCTCTGTCCTCCCGTTTGGCCATGTAATCACTGGCAGCTAAATGCACTCCTGCCACTGCTATCCTCCATGATGTGATGCAGCCAACTGGGCCCTCACCAGAGCTGAGCCAATGCCAGTACATGCTCTTGAACCTCCCAAATTGTGAGCTAAATAAACCTGTTTTTCTTCATAAGTTGCTTGCCTTGGGTATTTCATTACAGCAATGAAAACTGACAAATATAAGTGCCTATTGTCCTCCAGACAGTCTTTACACACATTATCTCATTTTAGCCTTATAGCAACTCTATGAAATAAGTATCATTATTATTTCCATTTTAGATGAGAAAACGGAAGCACAGAGAGCTAGAACTTGCCCAGGTCAAAGAAATAGCATGGCCAAGCAGGATTCAAACCCAGCATCCTGATAGAAGCTCTTGATGCTAGTTTGCAGTTAAGCATGGCTGAGCCAGAAGAAAGCAGTTGTCTAAAGAAACTGCCAAATATGAAAGGCCAAATCGAGGTTTGTATCTGTACTTTTTAAGGATTCTTTCTTTCTTTTTTGAACTAAAACCATGTATTACAATGGAAAATGAGCAAAAAAAATGAGCATTCTTAATTTAGTTCTATGTTTGCATTAAAGCAAAAAAAAAAAAAAAAGTTTCATTCATAGCAGGATTCTTCATCTTACTAATAGACACCCAAGAAAGCCATGTGGTATCCATGATTAAAAAGGGAAAACTGGCTGGGCACAGTACCACTGTGCACAGTACCACCGTTCACCTGTAATCTGAGCACCTTGGGAGGCTGAGGCAGGAGGATCGTGAGTTCAAAGCCAGCCTCGGCAACTTAGTGAGAACCTGTCTCAAAATAAAATGGGGGAGGGAAGCTAGTGTTGTGGCTTAGTGGTTAAGTACCCCTGAGTTCAATCCTCAGTATCAAAAAAAAAAAAAAAAAAGTGAAAACTGGGTACTGAAATGTTCTTAAAGCATCTTTTATATTAATTTTATGAATTCTGTTTCTCCTTCCAATTTTATTGAGATGTAATTAACAAGCAAAAATTATATTTAATCAGGGTGTGCAATGTGATGTTTTGGTATATGTATCATTTTGACATGATCTCTGCAATCAAGCTAATTAATACATCCATCACAGCCCAGAAGTGAGGTCTCATCAGAGCAGTCTGATAGTGTAATCCAGGCTTACAAGCCTGATTCCCTCATCTTCACATAGATTTTGTGAGCTCCCCTACTCTCTTAGGGTGCTCCTTTTGATATAACCAGGCAAAATGGGCCTTGTAACCAAAAACCTGCCTGACATACCTGCTGTGTGGTTCTGCATGACTGTCTCACTGCATGATGGTTTCAGGCAGAAGCCAGCCTTGGTGGGCAGTCAATGGGACATGGTTATCCTGATCCTACTTCTTGGAGCCCAGCCTTCTGGAGCTTATCAGGGACCAAGTGCCAACACATAGGCATTGGGGACTTTTAGAACCAGAGCCAAGAGGCTCGTAAAGTTAGTGGGTTTCAGCAGTGGGCTCAAAAGTACATTTGGGGCCAGGCATGGTAGCGCATGCCTGTGATCCCAGTGCATCTGGAGGCTGAGGCAGGAGGATCGAAGTTGGAGGCCAGCCTCAACAATTTAGCAAGGCCCTAAGCAATGTAGTGAGACCCTGTCTCAAAATAATAAATTTTAAAAAATTGGTTGGGGATGTGGCTCAGTGGTTAAGCTCTGCTGGGTTCAATCCTTGGTACCAAAAATATACAAATAAAAGTACATATTGGCCCTTAGGGTCACTTGCCAGCCAAGTGCGTTGCAGAAAATGGTGGCTAACTTCTGCACAACATAGAGTGGTATCAGGGATACCGATCCCTTTGGCTAAACATTTTTAACCCATACAACTTATCTGTTTATTAGATGTCCTCAGGTGGATATCATGCTGTAGCTGCTTCCTGAATACCTAATGAGATTGTAGACCACAGTAGAACCCCATCCCCTCCTTCCTTTGGCTCTCCATGATGCCTGGCTCCGAGGTGAACTTCGGGAATCTTCATTGGCATGAGAGCAGGGCGGTGGAGAGGGGCCTTCATTGCATCATTTCCAGTTCATTAGCTGGGATTACAGGCGTGTGCCACCGCACCCAGCTCTCTTTTACTTTCCCACTGTCACACAGACCAGAATGCACTGCCAGATCAAATATCGGCATAAACACTGACTTTCTATTGATGATCCATTCACAACTGGCTTGGGAGGCTGAGGCAGGAGGATGGCCAGTTCAAAGCCAGCCTCCACAATTTAGCGAGGCCCTAAGCAACTCAGTGAGACCCTGTCTCTAAATAAAATACAAAATAGGGCTGGGGATGGGGCTCAGTGGTCGAGTGCCCCTGGATCCAATTCCTATTACCAAAACAAACCCACAAAAAAACAAAAATGAACTTTACATTTGCCATTAGATTTCAGAGATTGGAAGAAGTCAAACGATTGGACATTCTGGTGCATGGGAATTATTGGTCTTAGGGTGCCTCCTCTTATTGACTTTACACAAGTTGGAAAAGAAACTGTAGTTCCTCATTTTGTCTCAATTATTTCATAGGATCACGTAAATGATACAATAAATATACATTGAATGTCACAATTTGAGTTACGACTATGTACAATAAATACGGTACTGTAAAGATTTCATCTCGACTCACTGCTTCCTAGTTTGATCACAAAATCCAGTTTCCAATAGATTTCGTGAGTCTGAAACCTTATTTTCCAGTTCTCTTAATGCAAAGAGAGCTGAGGTCGATTCCTAGGCGATGCTTTTGTTTTTGTTTTTTAGATTCTAGGAATTCTGTTCACTTGCACCCTGAGTCACCTAGCTGGTGGTTTAAGTAGCAGTGAATTGCAAATGGGTCGGATTTTCCCTCCCATTTCCCACTGTGTTGAATGTGATTTCTGTTCTTGCTTGCTAGTCTTATTGTAATGCCTGCTAGCCTCATCCTGAACAATTATATTTCTTTGTATGTAGGGCTTTCATGCTAAAGCAATATATCATTTCAACAGAGATGCTCTGGATTTATTTTATTATTAGCTGCTGAGCCAAGAACATCATAATGCACAGGAACTATTAACCTGGCTGGCCCTCGCATCAGTGCAGAGAATTATTATTCCTGTCAGTCATTTGAAATTTAACTGCATCCTCAGAGAATAACATAACCCTTTAACCTCATTTGAGTAGACTGTTTTGTTCTCTGTCCTGTGTTCAGCCACCATTCTTTTAGAATCGTGACTTTCAAGCTCTTTTGAGCGTAATCCACAATAAGAAACACATTTCACATTATATCCACAGGAACAAATATAAAACTGAACAGAAGCTTAACAAAACCACATTTCTTCTCCTTATTGGGGATGCCTGTTTTTAATTTCTATTCTGTTCTGATTAATTAAAGATTTGACTGCCTGGTTCAGTGGTGCATGCCTGTGATCCCAGCAATTAGGGAGGCTGAGGCAGGAGGATCTCAAGTTGGAGGCCAGCCTCAGCAGTTTAGGGAGACCCTATCTATCTCAAAGTAAAATTATTTTTGAACCAGGGATTGAACCCAGAGGCGCTTTACCACTGAGCTACATCACCCCCACCTTTTTTATTTTTTATTTTGAGACAGGGTCTTGCTAAATCGCTTAGAGCCTTGCTAAATTGGCTTTGAGCCTATGATCCTCCTGCCTCAGCCTCCTGAGCTGCTGGGATTACAGGTGTGAACCTCTGCGCATGGTGGTCAAAGTAAAATTTTTAAAAAGGAGGATGGGGATTTTTCTCAGTGGTAGAGCACCTCCGGGTTCACTCTCCAGTAACCCCAATACCTTCACAGAGAATTGACTGATACCCATTAAACTGATTTCCAAACCCACTAACGAGTCTGGAATCACAGTCTAAAAAGAAATAGTTTAAGAAGGTATTCCTCAGCTATCCAAGGAGCAATTAAGAAAGATCCTGGCATCCTCAATTGTTTTTGCTGTTTCTTCTGAGATTTCCGTCCACCTTTCTATAATGCTTTTTCTTAATGTTTTTCTTTGTTATTAGATATCGTCTATTTATTTCTCAGGGAAAATGAGAATTTAACTCTCTCTGTACACCTGCTGAAAATACACATATATTTCCCTTCCCCAGCTCCTGAGATAATATGAGAGCTTGGTTAACAACATTCATTGTTTATATGATCATCATTCTGTGTATCAGTCAGGGTCCTAGTGAAGAACAGATGGCACGCTCAAATTGGGTAATTTGAGAAGAATTGAATAAAGGACTATTTATATAAGTGTGGGTAGCATACAGGGAACCACTAGAGATACGGCTGGGAAAACTATGGGGACTCCATTATCACTCGTAGGCCTCAAAGGACCTGGGGACAGAGAGCTGCCAGATAGCAGCTGTAATAATCGGTTAAGGCATGAGGCCAGCCTTAGATGCCCACGCCAGGAACGGAGCCAGGGAACTAAGTGCCTATAACCCCATGTCTTCCCTCTGATCTCCTGCCGGGGCTCCCCTGGGGTACACCCACCTGGAAGCCAGAGGCAAAGGAGCCTATTGGTGGAATCCATAGATGGTGGCCTCCCATCACAGAGCAGGCAGGGCAGGCTGGATGGATCTGGAAGGCAAGGCAAACACAGGCAGCACGTTATGTAACTCGTATTCACAGCTGAGGACATTTAGCTTTCTTTTCTTTCTTGAGTAATGCTGATTTTCCTTGGAGTTAATAATTGGATCTTTTTCTGCAAGACTTTTTTTTTTTTTCATTTTTGGTTTCTTGTGTTTTAAATTCAAATTTTGTTTCTACCCCAATGATTCACACTCCTGTAGAGTCCAACAGTTCCACAAGGTCAAGAATGAAAAAGAACAGCTGGACATAGTGGTGCATGCTTGAAATGCCAGTGTCTCCGGAGGCTGAGGCAGGAGGATCGCGAGTTCAAAGCCAGCGTCAGCAACAGTGAGACCCTAAGGAACTCAGTGAGACCCTGTCTCTAAATCAAATACAAAATAGGGCTGAGGATGGGGCTCAGTGGTCAAGTGCCCCTGAGTTCAATCCTTGGTACCAAAAAATAATAAATAAATAAATAAATAGCATGAAAAAGAACAGTCCTCTGTAGCCCATCTCTTGCTCTCTGCTACCCAAGGCCACCATTTGCTTCTTCTTTAGCTGATCCTTGTGGTATTTCCCTTCATATCACGAAATGACAGGCTTGTGGTGATAACTTGCTCTGCACAGCGTGGGCATTATCTATCGGTGGCTCAATATGCAAAAGGAAGATTCTGGTTCTTTCACCCATCTCCCCTCCTCGCTCACAACACACCAAGCCTCCAGCATATTGCATTATAATTTTAACTAAATCAACATTCGACCTTTACATTATTATGATTACATAAATGTAATCCATGGCTAAACTATACAGTGACCCCTAGTTATCTTTTCTGGCCCTCTCAACTTTTATCTTTCTTTCTTTAACTTTATTTTATTTGTTTATTTATTTTCATGCGGTGCAGAGGATGGAACCCAGTGCCTCACACGTGCTAGGCAAGCACTCCACCACTGAGCCACAGCCCCAGCCCTGAACTTTTTCTTTTTCCTGGAATTAAAGTGTTGTCTGGTTCCCTCATTTGTGTAGTTTCCTATATCCTTACAATTAACTCATCCCCAAATCTTTCATTATCATCCAAATCTTCCTTCCTTTTTTTTTTTTTTTTTTCCTATGCTAGGGTTTAAACCCATAGACTTCACTCCACCACTAAGCTACACCATCACTCCACAAATTCTCCTTTATTTCTTCTTTTTTTTTTTTTTGGACTGGGGATAGAACTTCAGGGCACTTAACCACTGAGCCACTAAGCCAGCCTTTTTTATTTTGTATTTTAAGACACACTGTAAGTTGCTTAGGGCCTCGCTAAGTTGCTGAGGCTGGCCTTAAACTTGTGATCCTCCTGGCTCAGCCTCCTGAGCCACTGGGATCACAAGTATGTGCCACCACACCTGGCTCTAATTCTCTTTTCAATACATTCAAATACATATTCCATATTTTATTTAATTCTTGCTGAGCTTTTTAGGGCCCTGCTAAGTTGCTGAGACTGGCTTTGAACTTGTGATCCTCCTACCTCAGCCTCCTGAGCTGCTGGGATTGCAGGTGTGTACCCCTGCTTCTGGCTTTGCATTTTTTTTTTTTTTTTTTGAGTAAGAAACCCTTTCCCTTCCCATATTTTTGGTGAGAGCTGAGTTGCCAGCCTGTCTTTAACCCAAACACTGAAAATGGGGAATAGAAACACGCTGATTGGCTTGGATCATCAAAGCTGGAACCAAGCCCTCTTTTCTTGAGGAATGGATATGTAAACAAAAGTGGGATTCTGCCATCAGGTACAGGGTGAGATGGCTACTGGGCAGGCTCCCACAGCGCCAGTTACAGCACGGACTCTAGTCCCTGGCAAGCATTAAATATATCTTGGCTGCTGTTATTAGCTCTTATTAGCTATGGGAACTTCGTCAAGGCATATACCCCCTCCTGCTCCAAATTCTTCATCTGTAAAACTGAGAGAGAAGGGCTGGGGATGTAGCTAGCTGGTAGAGTGCTTGTGTCGCATGCACAAGGCCTGGGTTCCATCCCCAGCACCACAAAACAAACAAACAAACAAAAAAACCCTAAACTGAGAGAGAGTATAATCTGATTTATTGGATGGTCATAAAATAAAATGAGATGATGTGTGTAAAGTCTTTGGTGCCTCATAAATGCTAGCTAGTTATTAAACTTGTATATAATTATTGTCCAAATACTTGGGGAGTAGGCTGGGGTCTCCCAACAAAGGTTCCTGAGATTGGCCCCAGCCCGTGTAACTAATTGTCTTTGTGTAACTCATAGAATCTGTTTATTGACTTTTTGTTTTGTTTTTTGGTACCAGGGATTGAACCCCGGGGCACTCAACCACTGAGCCACATCCCCAGCCCTTTTTATACTTTATTTAGAGACAGGGTCTCACTCAATTGCTGAGGCTGGCCTCAAACTTGTGATCCTCCTGCCTCAGCCTCCTGAGCTGCTGGGATTACAGGTGTGCACCACTGGATCTGGCTCATAGGATATTTTCTTTGTTCTTTGGGTTTCCAAATTTGTGATCATTTGCATATTCGTGGTTGTTTTCAGGTCAGCCGTTCTGTGGTCCACTTAATCAGTGCTTTCAATCTGAAAATAGGTATCTTTCAAGTCTGAGGAAATGTTCTTGAATTTGGATGGTTCTTACCTTTCATTTGTGATGTGTTCTCAACCAGATTTTATTAGCTTTAATTTCCTGTTTTCCACCTCTCTCTTTTTGCTCCCTATCGTAGGCAAGAGACTCAACTTTAGTTTCCAATCTTCCCAGTGGGTTTTTCATTTCTGCTATCCTAGTTTTAATTTCTAAGGGTCCTTATTTATTTATTTATTTTTCTTGTGGTGCTGGGGATTGAACCCAGGGACTTGGGCATGCAAGGCAGGCACTCTACCAACTGAGCTATACCCCCAGTCCTATTCTTTAAGTGTTTTCTTTTTATTTGCTTGCAATATATTGTTTTATTTCTCAGAAAATAAGCATCAGAGATCAACTCTCTAGGATAGTTTCTTTTATTCTGAACAGTTTGGCCTCTGTCTTGCACTTTAGAGGGTCTCCTGAGATACCTGGTAGCCCTAAAATATCTGTTCATGTTTAAGATTATAATCTAGCTGGGCACGGTGGCTGGGGAGGCTGAGGCAGGAGGATTGAGAGTTCAAAGCCAGCCTCAGCAAAAGCGAGGCCCTTAGCAACTCAGTGAGACCCTGTCTCTAAATAAAACACAAATCAGGGCTGGAGATGGGGCTCAGTGGTTGAGTGCTTCTGAGTTCAATCCCCATTACTCCCCCCACCAAAAAAAAAAAAACAGATTATAATCTAGAAACGTGTTAAGAAGAGAGCTCAATGGGAGTAATTGATTATAGATCTCACACAATCTAGTTAGACCATTATACTGACATCAGAATATTTAGATCATTTTCTTGCGATGCAAGGTTCTCAGACAAGAGCCATTCTAGAAAGCTCCTTCTGGAAAGACATCTAGAGAGTGGATGTCCGACTTTCAGTGGAGGTCATTTGGGAGACGAGGGCTGAGGTCCTGATGGTCAGTTAGCCTTTGCTTGTGCCCTATTTTCAGTACAGGATCCCCCCCTCTACTGTGCTTAATGTCCCCTCTGCCCAGTCCAGAGAGCCCCTGCCCTCCAGAGAACACAGCTGAGCATTTGGCTCTAGTGGGGGGCAGTACTTGCCTTGCTGAGTTGGGGGATCTGTTTTTAAACTGGCTTCTGATGCCAGCACTGTGGGTGCTATGTTCTGGTGTCCTGGCTCTCACCCCACCTTCCCATGCTTTGTGACACTGAGGCAAGGACCCTGCAAAGCACAGACTTGGCTTAGCTGTTCCTCGTTGGGCTCTACCCAGAGAGGGCAATAGAGGGAAACTGGAAGACTGGACAAAGAAGGAGGGAGGAGGCGCTTCCTGTTGGCCTCCTGTTCCTGTGATCAGCATCCGGAAGGGCTTCTTCATCCAGCTGTAGCATCAGTGGAAAGATTTTTTTTTTTTCCTTTTATTTGTGGGGGGACAGGGATGCTGGGGATCGAACTCAGGGGCTCTCGACAACTGAGCCCCATCCTCAGCCCTTTTTTAAATATTTTATTTAGAGACAGGGTCTCACTGAGTTGCTTAGGGCCTTGCTGTTGCTGAGGCTGGCTTTGAACTCGAGATCCTCTTGCCTCAGCCTCCTGAGCGCAGAGATTACAGGCGTGCACCATCGCGCCTGGTTGGAAGGTGGTTTTGCAGTTTTTCCGACATTTATACAACCAACCCCATCACTTGCCATCCCAGAGACTCTGGCCCCTATAGAGGAGCACCCCTACTTCAAGCTTCCAGGTTTTAATAATTCCAACTTTTTCCTTTGTTCCCCACCCAGATCTGGGAATTACTCCCTCCATGATTCCTTAAGAATTCTCTTTTTACCCTTTCAGTTACCAAGTTAACAACTTCATGCCTGCTTAACGATTCTTTTTATTTTTAATATTTATTTTTTTAGCTGTAGTTGGACCCAATATCTTTATTTATTTATTTTGATGTGGTGCTGAGGATCGAACCCAGGGCCTCACATGCGCTAGGCAAGCACTCTACCACTGAGCCACAACCCCAGCCTCTTAACAATTCTTTATATGAAATTCCTTCTGGATATGGCCTTTGTCTCACTCATTTCGTTCTTTATGGTAAATTCCTTTGACCTCAAATGACTGGTGTGACCTCTGTTGCACCAATTTAATTCTTTACATTAAACTCCCTCAGTCTCACCAGTTATGGTGGTGCATACCTGTAATCCCAGTGGGCTCTGGAGGCTGAGGCAGGAGGATCACAAGTTCGAGGCCAGCCTCAACAACATAGCAAGGTCCTAAGCATCTCAGCAAGACCCTATCTCTAAATAAAAAAATAAAAAAGAGCTGGGGATGTGGCTCAGTGTTGAAGTGCCCCTGCGTTCAATCCCTAGTACCGGCTTCCTCCAAATTCTTTCGGTCTCAAATAATTGGTGTTATTTGTGACCATATCCCAACTAATTATCTGGCTTTTTTGTTTCCTAACCCCATCTACATCCCGCATTAATATATTTAGTTGCCTCCAAGTCTCAGGCTTTTCTAGAATTTTCCAACAAAAATTAGCTGGCTTCTTAGTCTCCCTGACCCCCTTTGAAAACAAGATTCAGCCTCTGGTGGTCTGCTGGGTCACTAAGTATTTTTCCATCTGCTTTCTAGCTTCTAAAGATTTCTTGTTCTCTCCTCTTCCTATCTCTTTGCCCCTGTAGGGTTTTAATCCAGTTTATGTCAACTGTAATGAAATTTGTTGGAGGGAACCATTACTTAACAACACAAAAGAATAAGAAACTGTCATTTTTAAAAGAATGAAAACAAACTTGGAAACAAATTGCCACAGCAAGTCAGGATGGTGGTCTCTTCTGGGAGCAGAATTCAAGAGGAGATGGATGGCAGAATTTCTTTGATTGCATTTCTCAAGTATATATGAGTTTCGATCACTCTGTGCATGATAAATTTAACTTTTTTTTTTTTTTTGATACCGGGGATTGAATCCAGGTATTGAATCAACCCCTGAGCCACATCCCCAGCCCTTTTTTATATTTTATTTAGAGACAGGGTCTCACTGAGTTGCTTAGCACCTCTCTTAATTGCTGAGACGGGCTTTAAATTCGGGATCCTCCTGCCTCAGCCTCCTGAGCTGCTGGGATTACAGGTGTGCACCACCACGCCTGGCTAGATTTCACAATTTTTAAAAAGGTAAATTTCAGCATACGACCATATCAATTAGCTGAGCCATATGTATTCAGCTGTATAGATGAGAAACTTAACCACAGAGGGTCATTTTCCTCCCACAATTAAGAAGTGCCTGGGAAAGCACCCTGTATCCTCGCAGATCTTGGTGAGGCCATGCTTAGCTTTTCTATTTACCCTTCTTATGTGGGCTGCTTCACTCTGGGCCCCACATCTGTATTCCAGAAGGTGCAGCAGATGAATGGCCCAAGAAAATGGGCAAAGAGACAAAGTAGCTGAGTTGGACCTTTGAAAAAAAAATTTCCAGAGTGATCCAAACAGCAACTTTGCTTCTTTCTCATTGGCCATGACTCTATCAGGGGTGTCCCCAAACAAAGGGGTCTGGAAAGGCGGTGGCTTTACCTAAGAACATTGTCATCCTGAAAAAGTCCAGGCCCCCACCCCAGCCCTGCCACCCTGCCCCCCGCCCTTGTGCCCAGGAGGAGGGAAGAAGGCTGCCCTCTAGTCCCAGCATGAAAAGGGATCAAGGAAGGGGGCGAAATGGATATTTCATGTGCTGCAGTTGCCATAAAGATGGAAATAAATGATATTTATAGAGCCCCGAGCACAATGTCTGGGACAGAGCGATCATCCAAGAAATCTAAACCTCATAAAAGAAAAAAAAAAAAAATCCCAGTTTAAAAAATCATTTCCCATTAAACAGAAAAGAGCAAAAAAAGAGAAATAAATGGGTCATTTCAGTCATACGAAGTGTAAGAAACATGGTTGATGGTTCATTAATGCTTGGGTTCCCCCACCCCCAGTTGGAAGCTGCACATTGAAAAAGTTTAAGGTCTGTGAGGGAAAGCAGTTCACATACGCCTGCCACGGCAAACTTAGGGCTTTCTTTTTTCTTCTTTTCTTTCCCTCCTCCCCTTCCTTCCTTCCTTCCCTCCTTCCCTCCCTCTTTCTTCTTTATTCCTTATTTCTTCCTTTTTTTCTGTGTGTGGTACCGGGAATTTAACCCAAGGGTGCTCAACCACCGAGCCACATCCCCCATCCTTTTTAGTTTGAGCCAAGTCTCACTAAATTACTTAGGGCCTCACTAAATTGCTAAGGCTGGCCTCAAACATGTGGTCCTCCTGCCTCAGCCTCCCTAGTCGCTGGGATTGCAGGAGTACATTGCTATTTTGGGGTACTATGGCTTTCTTTTAGCTCTAGTTCTAATATGGTAAAGGGAATTCCTTCCATCTTCCTATTCTTTTTTGGTTACCTTTTCCCTCTATTTCTAGAACCTTCATTGTCTTTTCCTGCACTAAAACCTATGTGCTCTCTTTTCTGATTGGTATCTGACTTCATCAGTTAATAAATGGGTACCGTCTTAATAATTTTATAAAGAGGCTGGGGATGTAGCTCCATGGTAGAAAGCTTGCCTACCATGCACCAGGCCCTGGGTTCCATCCCTAGCACTACCAAAAAAAAAATAATAATAATATATATATAACTAAAATAATTGCTATTTTGGTTAGCCAAAATATTAACTTTTGGCTGCAAGTAGAAAATACTTCATTAAAATTGGCTTAAAAATCATGGCATTTATTAATTTATGTAATGTATCTGGAGTTTGGTGGTTCCAGAATTGATCGATTCATTAGTATGACATTATTAATGACTCCGGTGTTTGTTTGTTTGTTTTTCCTCTTAATTGTTTCCTTATCTTTAGTTTTATTGGTTTAGTCTTCGCATTTGTGCCTTATGATCAAAAGATGGCTTCAGCAGCTGCAGGCATCAAATAAAAAAAAAAAAATAGTATTGAGCAGGGTAGTAAAGCAAGGGAGAAACTATTTCCTGTCTTATTTCCACCCCCCCCCTTTTTTTTTGGCACCGGAAATTGAATTTAGGGGCACTCAACCACTGAGCCACATCCCAGCCCTATTTTGTATTTTATTTAGAGACAGGGCTCACCGAGTTGCTTAGCACCTTGCTTTTGCTGAGGCGGGCTTTGAACTCATGATCCTCCTGCCTCAGCCTCTGGGGTTACAGATGTGCACCACTGTG